>NC_135801.1:143987231-144287231 GCF_964213995.1 Mustelus asterias | reverse complement strand
GCGAGGGGGGGGACTGCCATTTCTCATTTCTGTCTTCTTGAAGCATTTCCAATTCATCTGGTGACTATCACCTTAGCTATGAAAAGAGATTGAATAAACTGGGATTGTTCTCCCTGGAAAGACGGAGGCTGAGGGGTGACCTGATAGAAGTTTATAAAATTATGAGGGGTATAGATACGGTGAACAGTTGGAAGATTTTCCCAGGGCAGAAATTACAAGGGAGCACAAGTTCAAGGGAAGGTGGGGGGGGCGGGGGGGGGGGGGGGGGGGAGAGGGGGGGTAAAGTTCATTAGAGATGTGCAGGGAAAGTTTTTTACACAGAGGGTGGTGGGGGCCTGGAACGCACTGCCGAGTGAGGTGGTTGAGGCAGACACGTTAGCGACATTTAAGACTTATCTGGATAGACACATGAACAGTCAGGGAATACAGGGATACATAGGTCTAGATAGGACAACGTGATCAGTGCAGGTTTGGAGGGCTGAAGGGCCTGTTCCTGTGCTGTACTGTTCTTTGTTCTTTGTTCTTAAGACCAGCCTTACTGAGTAAGGGTAACATGGTCTAAACAACCAATCAAAACCTAGTGCGGGGAATCTCTCTGAGGGAGAGTTATCCCAGTTAGAGTATACAATGGACTAGCTCAAAGCGTGCAGCTAATGAAGCTAACGCTTCTCTGTTCAACCTAAGAAGCCTCTGGGGAGTACATCATTGCATCTGTTGACATGGATAAATGATATTGGCACCTCCTCTAGCCCTACACCTGTGAGTGTCGCATTTTAAACAAAGACTGAAGAAAAAAAAGATATACTCACTAGAATACCTCTCTTCGGGTAAATACACCAATTTGACTCCTGTATGTATCCAGGCAAAATAAATAGAGGGGGAGGCAAAGTGCAAAGCCATTCTTTTGGGTATCCGTGGAAATTAGGCCCACATTTGCAGTCTCACAGCTGCAAGAGTGCCTGACTTCAAATCATTCAGTGAGCTTGTGGATTTAGTGAAGGGTCTATTTCAAACCAAACCATCAGTCATAATCCAGAGATTCAAATTTAATTGGAGGTTGAGAGTCCCATGTGTATCAATCATGACTTAAATTGCTAAACTGAAGCAATTATCAGTGCATTGTGATTTTGCAGCAACCCTAAATGACATGTTGCGAGATTGGTTAGTTTGTAGTGTGAACAATGATGCCATACAGTGTTGATTAGTCACATAAGAACATAAGAAATAGGAACAGGAGTAGGCCATCTAGCCCCTCGAGCCTGCCCCGCCATTCAATAAGATCATGGCTGATCTGAAGTGGATCAGTTCCACTTACCCGCCTGATCCCTATAACCCTTAATTCCCTTACCGATCAGGAATCCATCTATCCGTGATTTAAACATATTCAACGAGGTAGCCTCCACCACTTCAGTGGGCAGAGAATTCCAGAGATTCACCACCCTCTGGGAGAAGAAGTTCCTCCTCAACTCTGTCTTAAACCGACCCCCCTTTATTTTGAGGCTGTGTCCTCTAGTTTTAACTTCCTTACTAAGTGGAAAGAATCTCTCCGCCTCCACCCTATCCAGCCCCTTCATTATCTTATAGGTCTCTATAAGATCCCCCCTCAGCCTTCTAAATTCCAACGAATACAAACCCAATCTGCTCAATCTCTCCTCATAATCAACACCCCTCATCTCTGGTATCAACCTGGTGAACCTTCTCTGCACTCCCTCCAAGGCCAATACATCCTTCCGCAAATAAGGGGACCAATACTGCACACAGTATTCCAGCTGCGGCCTCACCAATGCCCTGTACAGATGCAGCAAGACATCTCTGCTTTTATCTCTGCTTTCACAGAAGTTGATATACATTTCAAATGACCAATGGAGAGAGCACTGGCTGGAAAAGTGCTGAAAAAGATTCGCAGGAGCTGCAGAGCGCACAAAATAGCTCCATATGTCAATTAGGACAAGAATTTGCAGCCAGCTCTCATGCTAAAACCACTGAAGCAGCTGTGAAATGGAAAACATCTCCAGTCACGCACAGAACACAAAGATATAGTGGAGGCAGACAATGATTCTTAAAGTGAAATGTTATTGGTATGAGGGTAACCACATTCCTGAATAATGTAGGTTTATTTAGACTGAATGTTATTATTGTCATAAAAGAGGACATTTGATAAAACAGTGCAGATCTAAGTCAAGACTGCTGAGCAGCCAGTCAACCAAGATGTGACAAGTACACAATGTGAACAGGGCTGACACCATTGATTCTGATAGTTACTCTCTTTTTAATCTTTAAGCATTCAAGTCAAACCCTATTACTGAAACATTCCATGTGAATGGGAAGCCTGTAAGTATGGAAGTGGATACAGTGGGATCAACCAGTGTAACTGAACTTGGAGAGCACTTCTGCAAAGTTGAGGATGTAAATGAGAGAAGCAATAAAAGTAAAAGACACCCCACTCCAATAGTACCTGTAACATATGGGCAGCAGTTTACCCAGCTCTCGGTAATAATAGTGATAGATGAAGCACCAAGCCTTCTGGGCCTTGATTGATTTAAAGAAATCAAGTTCAATTGGTTCAAGATGTTTTAAGTGCAGGCAGGAGGACTTCTAGAATTATTAAGAAAATACAACAATGTCTTCCATGTCGAATTAGACAAAATCAAAGGCTTGCAAACTAAGAATTAAGTTGATCCAAAGGCAAAACCCAGTTCCATTTGTCTTACAAGAAAAAGTAGATGCTGAGTTAAATAGGTTGAAGGCTTCCCTGCCTGACTGTTTCACAGGATAACTATTCACTCACTTTTCTCTCACCCTACTGACCTGGCAGTTTCCACCCTGAATCAGAATGTTTCAGTGACTCACAGGTGTTTCAGTCGATGCCTTAGAACATAGAACATGGAAAAGCTACAGCACAAACAGACCCTTCGGCCCACAAGTTGTGCCGAACATGTCCCTACCTACTAGGCTTACCTATAACCCTCTATCTTACTAACTTCCATGAACTTTTCCAAAAGTCTCTTAAAAGACCCTATCGAATCCACCTCCACCACCACGACCGGCAGCCGATTCCACACACCCACCACCCTCTGAGTGAAAAACTTACCCCTAACATCTCCTCTGTACCTACTCCCCAGCACCCTAAATCTGTGACCTCTTGTGGCAACCATTTCAGCCCTGGGTAAAAGCCTCTGAGAATCCACTCTATCAATACCCCTCAACATCTTATACACCTCTATCAGGTCACCTCTCATCCTTCGCCTCTCCAAGGAGAAAAGACCTAGCTCTCTCAACCTATCCTCATAAGGCATGCCACCTAATCCAGACAACATCCTTGTAAATCTCCTCTGCACCCTTTCTATGGCTTCCACATCCTTTCTGTAATGAGGTGACCAGAATCATAGAAATCATAGAAACCCTACAGCACAGAAAGAGGCCATTCGGCCCATCGAGTTAGCACTGAACTGGGCACAGTACTCCAAGTGGGGTCTGACCAGGGTCCTATACAGCTGCAGCATTATCTCCCGATTTCTAAACTCAATTCCTCTATTGATGAAGGCCAGTATTCCATATGCCTTCTTAACCACAGCCTCTACCTGCGACGCTGTTTTGAGCGTCCTATGAACCCGGACCCCAAGATCCTTCTGATCTTCCACACTGCCAAGCGTCTTACCCTTAATATTATATTCTTTCATCCTATTCGACCTGCCAAAATGAACCACCACACACTTATGTGGGTTGAAGTCCATCTGCCACTTCTCTGCCCAGTCTTGCATCTTATCTATGTCTCATTGCAACTGCTGACATCCCTCTACACTATCCACAACCCCACCAACCTTTGTGTCATCAGCAAACTTGCCAACCCATCCTTCCACTTCCTCATCCAGGTCATTTATAAAAATCGCAAAGAGCAAGGGTCCCAGAACAGATCCCTGGGGCACTCCACTGGTGACCGACCTCCATGCTGAAAAAGACTCATCTACAACCACTCTTTGTCTTCTGTGGGCAAGCCAGTTCTGAATCCACAAAGCAAAGCCTTGATGGTGTAGAATGAGATGGGCTGATTATTTCCCCTCACTGATGGATCCCCTACATCTCAGATCACACCTTTGGCTCAGAGTCCAATCCATCATGTACTGTGGCCTCCCAGAATAAAGAGGAAGACTCTTTTACTGGCAGCAGCTGTCTGTGATATGACTGTGCATCGCGGTGCCAAAAATGGTGCCCAGGCACCACCAGCTACTCTTTACCAGTGGTATCCACTTACTGTCTGGTGACACCAATTCATTCCTGCAGTTTGGCCTCCTTTGGCACCAGTTCATTTGAGGTTGGTACTCTGAGGTCTTGATCTTGCATGGGGTACTAGAGCATCTATCTCCTTGAGAGAGGATGCCCAGTTGACATCGGTCAAGAATGACTGGGTGGAGTAGGTCCTAACTTGTCCAATTGACAGTGTCAAACTATGCCTGAAGTGGGAAAAGGATTGGTTCTTGATGCCAATCTGCATATATATGGGGTTCATCTTGAAAAGTACAGCCTTGAATGGATGATGGAATTTGACAATAAGAAATAGAAATAAATATCTGAATAAAGCAGTGAAGATAATGATGAATATCATGTCCTAAACACAACCTACAGACCTTTAGGCAGTCTCTGTGAGGCCTACAGTCTCTGACCAGGTTTCACTGCATCAAATATTTAAGTAACTTTCTCTTAATTATCTCCGCTATTCCCTGTAACAAGGCATTTAGAAAGGGCTAAGGGGAAATACTGGATTGCAACAAATATAAACAGTATTATTTATTTAGCTCCCCTCAAAACAGTAGCATTAATTAACTCATTCTGGGGACAAAACTGCCTGCTTTGTTTTTCCGAGTGCCATCTTGGAATTAAAGATTTCATCACTTCTGGAGTTGGAATGCTGACCACTTTTTTGGCTGGTGCAGACGTCTCGTCTGCTCGCCTTTTGCATTGGTTTGGCTGGAATGTTCACATTCCAGGAGGTTGAGGAGTCAGCTGTTCTCCATCTTTAAAAACAGAATTTAAACAAGAGAATATGGAAGGGAAACACATTTTTAACAGTTTCTTTTCATCTTGTCTCCTCAGCCTGACGTAATATGACAGAACAGGGCATGTGAACCAAACGCACAGCCTGGCATTGAGATGATTAGTCAGTCAGCTTCTCCAAGGAAGGACCTGAGGGTGGATATTAACCATCTGAAATCAGACTTCAGGCATTTGACTAACTATGGGCAATGATATGGGAGATTTACTCATGACAACTATTCCTTTCTAACAGCATTACTGAGTTTATAATGTCATTCAAGAATTGCAATACAAGATAATCATGTTAAGGTCAACCTTTCAACATCCACAACATTCCATCAAGTCTACCAATTGAAAATATTACCATTCTTTATGCTCCCTTCATAAAGCAAATGTGTTAGCTCTTCCAGCGGATCTTATTCAATGCTAAATAGATCAGCCACTTAGTAAGTCAATGCAGTTCCATTTCCTTCAGTTAAACTGATTGCCAGCCTCCTGGCTCAAATGTACCCAGTTTATAAACTTGCTGTGATGTCTGATATCACTATGATATGCATTGTCATGCCATGGCTTGATCCTTCACTTCAAAGGACCAAACCTTGATAAAATTGTGTTTGGTAAACCCTTGGGCTTCATTTCAGGTACAATGACTTTCTGCGTTAGAATGCAGGATGATCAGATCCCAAAGAACAGCAAAGCAGAAAGGAGGTTGAATGATGTTATTTTTAACATTCCACCATTGATAAATAGTCATAGAACATTACAATAGCATGAGTAGGCCATTCAGCTCCCCAAGTCTATATCTGCATTTATTTAGATCATGGCTGAACTATTATACCTAAAATATATTGCCATGTCATTGATCCATGTCCCTTTATATCAAAGGTATATCGATCAATTACTGTTCAAATAATATATGGTTGATCTGTATCTTAACTCCAGAGACCTGCCTCACTTTGATGTCCCACTTTACCAACAAATATAAATCTATCACTCTAATTTGTAAAGTAAAGCTGTGGGGAAGAGTTCCTGATTTCCATTATCCTTTGTGTGACATTGTCCCTGAACAATCCAACTTTAACTTTAGGCTGCACAATCTTAGGCTACACCACATTATCCCATAATCTCTGCTGCACATGTCCAGGGTCAATTTATCTTTCTGGAGAATGGGGTACTGAAACTGAACACAAAATTCCAGATATGGGGTGGCTTGTTTGGCATTGTTTGCTAGACAGCTGGCATGTGGATCAGATTAGTGTCAGCAGCACGAGGTTCGATCCCTGTTCTGGCTCAGGTAGATCATGGTACTTTGCTGTGATTCGATGAATAATCATTGAATAATCATCTCGGCAGAGAACTGAAGAAGAAGGAGTCTCAGATACAAAAATGTCACGAAAACTACATGGATGCTATCTGCGAGGCCATCTCAGCTTGAAACATGGGTTTGTGGTGGTATATAGATTTGGATTGCATGAGGAGTCATGTGAAACCTCCAGTGAGAATAACCAGCCCAGGCTTCACATAACAATTACGAAACACTATTTATTAAACTAAAGATAAGACAAATACACATGGAGACGACTATAATACTCTAAGACAATTAAATATGTGAATTAATAAACACACACTCCGTTTATATAGAAATTATATCCTGTTCCAAAATACATACATATCTGTGATCTCTGAACTCCTTAAGACTTTCCTGTTCGCAAACAACTTCCAAATTAAATAAACCTACAAGTCAAATCTGGCTTATAGTTACTGATGCACGATATAACTCACGAGGCTAGAGGTACTCGGGGAAATAGAGGCTTTTATTGACTACAACAATAGAGCTACCATATATAATACACGATCCCAGACTAAAGGGTCCCAGACAGAGCAGTGACCTTTATACCTCTCCCAGGAGGCGGAGCTCGACTGGGATGTACCATAAGAACTATATTACAGGTAGAACAGCCCAACCCTAACCCCAACAGTAACATGTAGAACAGCCCAACCCTAACCCCAACAGTAACATATATACAGACTCATAGTACTGGCCAGACCATGGCTCAGCACTACCTGGTGGGAACCAACAATGGTTCACCACAGTTACTACACAAACAAGGTGGATGATCGAGCCTGAGAAACATCTTTTCCTGGTCTAGTGAAGATATTTAAGCTGCCTTTGCAAAGGTTCCTGCCCTATGTTGGCTCTAAGATTTCTTAGGTGTTAAAATGGTCTCTCAGGCTTTGAGCTGTATGTAAAATTGGCCTCTTCAGCTCTTAGGTGTCACAGTGCTTTCTTGATTGCTGGTTGTTAGGCTAACCTACCTACTTCTGCAGGTGCTGATAATTAAACCCTGGTTCCTCTCTGATTCTCTCCTACATATAATTGGATTGTCTGTATCTCTAAAATTTTGTGACTCTCAAAATTAGTACCTGCATACCGCTACTGATCTCTTAGTCATCAAGGTAAGCTGTTAGAGTCATAGAGTCATAGAGTCGTAGAGGTTTACAGCATGGAAACAGGCCCTTCAGCCCAACTTGTCCATGCGCCCTTTTTTTTAAACCCCAAAGCTACTCCCAATTGCCCACATTTGGCCCATATCCTTCTATACCCATCTTATCCATGTAA
Source organism: Mustelus asterias (assembly GCF_964213995.1). Taxonomy (NCBI): domain Eukaryota; kingdom Metazoa; phylum Chordata; class Chondrichthyes; order Carcharhiniformes; family Triakidae; genus Mustelus; species Mustelus asterias. The sequence goes on along the minus strand of NC_135801.1, from coordinate 144,279,580 downwards.
CTATCTAAATGCTTTTTAAAAGATAAAATTGTACTCACATCTACTACTACCTCTGGCAGCTTGTTCCAGACACTCACCACCCTCTGTGTGAAAAAATTGCCCCTCTGGACACTTTTGTATCTCTCCCCTCTCACCTTAAACCTATGCCCTCTAGTTTTAGACTCCCCTACCTTTGGGAAAAGATTTTGACTATCTAGCTGGTCTGTGCCCCTCATTATTTTATAGACCTCTATAAGATCACCCCTCAGCCTCCTACGCTCCAGAGAAAAAAGTCCCAGTCTATCCAGCCTCTCCTTATAACTCAATCCATTAAGTCCCAGTAGCACCCTAGTAAATCTTTTCTGCACTCGTTCTAGTTTAATAATATCCTTTCTATAATAGGGTGACTAGAACTGCACACAGTATTCCAAGTGTGGCCTTACCAATGTCTTGTACAACTTCAACAAGACAATGTTCTGACCAATGAAACCAAGCATGCCGAATGATTTCTTCACCACTCTGTCCACCTGTGACTTCACTTTCAAGGAGCTATGAACATGTACCCCTAGATCCCTTTGTTCTGTAACTCTCCCCAACGCCCTACCATTAATTGAGTAAGTCCTGCCCTGATTCAAAACTACCAAAATGCATCACCTCGCATTTGTCTAAATTAAACTCCATCTGCCATTCGTCAGCCCACTGGTCCAATTGATCAAGATCCCGTTGCAATCAGAGATAACTTTCTTCACCCTCCACTATGCCACCAATCTTGGTGTCATCTGCAAACTTACTCACCATGCCTCCTATAGTCTCATCCAAATCATTAATATAAATGACAAATAACAGTGGGCCCAGCACTGATCCCTTAGGCACACCGCTGGTCACAAGCCTCCAGTTTGAAAAACAACCTTCTGCAACCACTCTCTGGCTTCTGTTACGAAGTAAGAAGTTTAACAACACCAGGTTAAAGTCCAACAGGTTTATTTGGTAGCAAAAGCCACACAAGCTTTCGGAGCTCTAAGCCCCTTCTTCAGGTGAGTGGGAATTCTGTTCACAAACAGAGCTTATAAAGACACAGACTCAATTTACATGAATAATGGTTGGAGTGCGAATACTTACAACTAATCCAGTCTTTAAGAAACAAAACAATGTGAGTGGAGAGAGCATCAAGACAGGCTAAAAAGATGTGTATTGTCTCCAGACAAGACAGCCAGTGAAACTCTGCAGGTCCACGCAACTGTGGGAGTTACAAATAGTGTGACATGAACCCAATATCCCGGTTGAGGCCGTCCTCGTGTGTGCGGAACTTGGCTATCAGTTTCTGCTCAGCGACTCCAGACGGGGCAGCCAGTGAAACTCTGGAGCACTTCAGCGGTCACGGGCATTCGGCCTCTGATATTCGGGTAAGTGTTCTCCAAGGCGGCCTTCGCGACACACGACAGCGCAGAGTCGCTGAGCAGAAACTGATAGCCAAGTTCCGCACACACGAGGACGGCCTCAACCGGGATATTGGGTTCATGTCACACTATTTGTAACTCCCACAGTTGCGTGGACCTGCAGAGTTTCACTGGCTGTCTTGTCTGGAGACAATACACATCTTTTTAGCCTGTCTTGATGCTCTCTCCACTCACATTGTTTTGTTTCTTAAAGACTTGATTAGTTGTAAGTATTCGCACTCCAACCATTATTCATGTAAATTGAGTCTGTGTCTTTATAAGCTCTGTTTGTGAACAGAATTCCCACTCACCTGAAGAAGGGGCTTAGAGCTCCGAAAGCTTGTGTGGCTTTTGCTACCAAATAAACCTGTTGGACTTTAACCTGGTGTTGTTAAACTTCTTACTGTGTTTACCCCAGTCCAACGCCGGCATCTCCACATTCTGTTACGAAGCCAATTTTGTATCCATTTAGGTACCTCACCCTGGATCCCGTGAGATTTAACCTTATGCAACAACCTACCATGTGGTACCTTGTCAAAGGCCTTGCTAAAGTCCATGTAGACAACATCAACTGCATTGCCCTCATCTATCTTCTTGGTTACCCTTTCAAAAAACTCAATGAGACATGATTTTCCACTCACAAAGCCATGCTGACTGTCCCTAATCAGTCCTTGCATCTCTAAATGCCTGTAGATCCTGACTCTCAAAATACCTTCCAACAACCCGAAGAAAGCTATTTACATCTGATTCTGTCTGCTAATCTTATTACTGGATAAATTTGCATCACATATTTCCCTTTAAATGCTGGTTAATGCTGTCACTAGGCAGATCTATGACAGGCATTCATCCCTCTGATTTGAAAAGAAAACTTCATATGTGGTCTATTTTGTTATATTGTTATATTGTGACATAGCTCCCAAAGGTCTCACAGGCCTTTTTTTGAGGTAAAAAGTAACATTTTATGAGTTTTTTTTTACTTATCTGTTTCCAACTTCCCACAATTTAGAAAATATACTACTGATCAACCTTTCTTGTGCAACCTGTTAATGCCAACAGCAAACTTGAATTTGTTTTTAATTCATTTGTGGGACTTGGGCACTATAGGCTAGCCAGCATTTATTGCCCATCGCTAGTTGCTCTTAAGAAGGTGGTGGTGACCTGCCTTTCTTGAATCGTTGCAGTCCATGTTCTGCGGGTTGACCCACAATGCCGTTAGGGAGAGAATTCCAGGATTTTGACCCAGTGACCGCGAAGGAACGGTGATATATTTCCAAGTTAGGATGGTGAGTGGATTGGAGGGGAATCTGCAGGTGGTGGTGTCCCCTGAGTTGAAGGCTCAGTCACAAGGGGACGTAGGCTCAAGGTGAGGGACACGAGATTTAGGGGGGATGTGAGTGAAAATCTTTTTTAACCAGAGGGTGATGACAGTCTGGAACGTGCTGCCTGAGAGAGTGGTAGAAGTGTGTTGCCTCACATCCTTCAAAGAGTACCTGGATGAGCACTATGCACATCATTCGGATAGTCAGAGGCTTTTTCCTAGGGTGGAAGTGTCAACTAAAAGGGGCATATGTTCAAGGTGAGATGTGCGGGAGAAATCTTTTATGCGGAGTGTGGTGAGAGCCTGAAATGTTCTGCCAGAGAAGGTGGTGGAAGCAGGCACCTTAGCAACATTTAAGAGAAATCTGGATGGGTTCATGAATAGAGAGGAAATAGAGGATACAGACCGAGTAAGGACAGAACGTTTATTTTTTAGTTTAGTTAGGACATCATGATCAGCACAAGCTTGGAGGGTTGAAGGGCCTATTCCTGTGCTGTACTTTTCATTGTTCTTTGTATAACATTCATGGCTGTGTCCCAATTGCTGGTAAATGGGATTAGTTAGGTACGTTAGGTATTTTTCACATGTCGGTGCAGACTTGATGGGCCAAAGGGCCTCATCTGCACTCTGTGATTCCGCGATTCCCTTCCCTAAAGGGCATTTGTCAAACAGCTCAATTAGTTTTATGATTGCTGTTACTGAGGCCAGCTTTCAATTCCTTCAGCTGCAGTGGTGGGATTTGAACCCGTGTCCCCGTGACATTAGCCTGGACTTCTGGATTATTAGCCCAGTGACATTACCATTATATCATCATCTCCCCTATACTGTGCAGCAGTATTACTGAGTTACATAGAAACATAGAAACTAGAAGCAGGAGTACGCCATTTGACCCTTTGAGCCTGCTCCACTATTCATTTTGATCATGGCTGATCATCTAATTCAATATCCTGATCCTCCCTTCCCCTATATTCCTTAATCCCTTTAGGCCCAAGAGCTATAATTAGTTTCTCCTTGAGATCACCCAATGTTTTGGCCTCAACTACTTTCTGTGGTAGTGAATTCCACACATTCACCACCCTCTGGGTGAAGAAATTACCCATATTCCCTGTTCTCTGGAACATTATCAAATGGAAGCTTGTTGAATTCTAGGGCAGTAAATCATAAGACATAAAATGAAGCCCAAGGGTTTGCAAAACACAAATTTATCAAAGTGCGGCCTCTTTAACTGTAGGGTCATGCTATGACATCACAGTGCAAGTCACTCTTCACAATGTGTATCACGGTGACGATATCAGACACCACAATACCTTTGTAAACTGGATAAGTTTGAGACAGGAGGGGCTGCACAAGTAGTTGAAGTGAAGGAAACACCTCAGTTCTAAAAGGTTTACCCCCTTATCCTCAAACTATGACCCTTAGTTCTGGAATCCCCCACCATTGGGAAGATTCTTTCTGAATCTATCCTGTCTAACCCAGTTAGAATTTTATAAGCTCCTATGAGAGCCCCTCTTACTCAACTCCAGTTTGTAATGTTATTCATGAATTACAACGCAAGATTCAAGAAACGATACAAAACACCTTTCAATTTCACAGCCTTCCAGTGAATCCACCGGTTGATGACATTACCAATCGTCAGGTTTTCTTTGCAAAGTGAACTTATTCTGATATTCTAGTCGACCTGCTAGATAGATCAGCCACTTAGTAACGGTGTCAGGGCAGCTCCATTTTTGTCACTTAAACTGATTGTGCAGCCTCCTCCAAAATACAAACAAACATGTTGAGGTTTACCTTTCAATGTCACAACCTGCAATTGAATCCATTGGTTCATGCTTCCAATCTCCACACTTCCTTCATGAAGCAGGTTTATTAGATCTTCTAGACGACCACATTCAGTTCTCAATAGATCAGCCAGTTAATAACAATGTTCGTGCATCTCTGCTTCCTTCACTTCAACTACTTGTGGAGCCCCTCCTGCCTTAAATTTATCCAGTTTACAAAGGTATTGTGATGTCTGATATCATCATCGTGATACACATTGTGAAGGGAGACTTGCACTGTGATGTCATGGCATGACCCTTCAGCCCAAGAGGCCACGCTGTGATAAATTTGTGTTTTGCAAATCTTTGGGCTTTTTTATGTCTTATGACTTACTGTGCTAGAATTCAACAAATTTCCATTTGATAATGTTCCAGGGAACAAGGAATATGGCCGACTTTTAATGATGGGGTTCTTTGTCGCCTGCTGTTGATGTTAAGCAAATGTATAAAATACCACTGAAAGTCCAAATAAACAGCATCTTAGTTGTACACCATGTTAGTGGCATGCTCAATTATTTTTGCATGGTTAGCCAGATGTTACCTACCTTTCACAAAGCTGTGCTGACTTAATCTGCTAACCCACGTGCAATGCTGTGGATGACAGCTACAGAACAGGATATACACACCAAACTCAGATTATGATTGAGTTGATCAGTCAGGTACTCCAATAAGGGAGCTGAGAGAGGAGCTGCTTAACCATCAGAATGCAACTATTCCACCCGACTGTGCAGTCACCGACAACCTGTCCTGGCCCCCTCGTGCTGACACTACAATTAAGAAAGACTACCAACGCCTTGCCTCTACTTTCTCAGAGGACTAAGGAAATTTGGCATGTCAGCTACGACTCCCACCAACTTTTACAGATGCACCATTGAAAGCATTCTTGCTGGTTGTACCACAGCTTGGTATGGCTCCTGTTCTGCCCAAGACCGCAAGAAACTACAAAAAGTTGTGAATGTAGCCCAATCCATCACACAAACCAGTGTCCCATCCATTGACTCCCATCTGTTTACACTCCCCACTGCCTTGGCAAAGCAGCCAGCATAATTAAAGACCCCACACACGCCGGACATTCTCTCTTCCATCTTCTTCTGTTGGGAAAAAGATACAAAAGTCTGAGGTCACGTACCAACCGACTCAAGAACAGCTGCCATCGGACTTTTGAATGGACTTATCTTGCATTAAGTTGATCTTTTTCTACAACCTAGCTCTGACTGTAACACTACATTCTGCACTCTCTCGTTTCCTGCTCTATGAACGGTATGCTTTATCTGTATAACGTGCAAGAAGCAATACTTTCACTGTACACTAATACATGTGACAATAATAAATCAAATCAGTATTATTGAGTTTATCACAAATTACAATACAAAATAACTACATTTTGACAAATCTTTGAAAGTCTGCAACCTTGCATTGAATTCACTGGTGACGTTACTGATCTTCACATTTCCTTCACAATGTAAACTTGTTCAGATCTTCTAGCACATTCACTACCCGATAGGTCAGCCAGTTAACAACAGTGATGGTGCAATCAATTCCATTCCCATCATTTAAACTGCTCGTGCAGCCTCCTCCTGCCTCAAACTTATCCAGTTTACAAATGTATTGCGATGTCTGTCTGATATCACCGTGGTACATATTGTGAAGAGAAGACTTGCATTGTGATGTCATGGTTTGACCCTTCAGTCTCAGGGACAGCACCTCGATGAAGTTATGTTTGGCAAACCATTGGGTTTCACTTCGGGTAGGACAACATACTGTGTTGGAATTCAATAACAGGTTTCCACGTGATGATGTCCCAGAGAATAGGGAGTGTAGGTGGTGGACAACGATGGGGCGCTTTGCCTTCCATCATGAAGGTTAGGCAATTGAATAAATTTAATGCAACAGGAGTTCCACCCCAAAAGCATTTTTCATCTTTTATTTTGATCATGGCTGATCTGTACCTACAATACATTAACCTGCCTTTAATCCATTCCCTTGATAAACAGAGTTGACCATTCAGATACTTGAGCCTGGTCTGCTGTTCAATTAGATATCATTGTTGATCTCATAGAATAGAATCATAGAATCCTTATAGTGCAGAAGGAGGCCATTCGGCCCATTGTGTCTGCACCGACCACAGTTCCATCCAAGTCCTATTCCCGTAACTCCACATATTACCCTGCTAATCCCCCTGATGCTAGGATCAATTTAGTATGGCCAGTCAACTTAACCTGCACATCTTTGGACTGTGGGAGGAAACCGCAGCACCCGGAGGAAAACCACGCAGACACGGGGAGAATGTGCAAACTCCGTACAGACAGTGACCTGAGGCCAGAATTGAACCCAGGAAACTTGTGCTGTGAGGCAGCAGTGCTAACCACTGTGCCATAATCGGCCCAAAAATCAAAGCATCCCTGGGTGGGGGGGTGAGGGGTGGGGAGTGGGGGACCCACCGACCCACCCTGATCTGTATTTTAATTCAATCTTTTCATATTCCACAATAACTGGCTTAACATAAATTGATCATTCTAACTTTCAAAGCTTTTGAATTAACCTAGTTATAAAACAACATTTTTAGGGAGAGGTTCCTGATTTCTATTATCCTTTGCATGATGAAGTGTTTCCCGACATCACACTTGAACAGTCTAATTTCAAGAACATGCCCATTGTTCTGGCGAGTTGCTAAAATATACCTGCATTCAATCAACTTCTCAGGGACAATTTCTGCTTAATAACAATTGAGTAACAGTGAATAGATTTTAGTTGGACAATGTAAAACATTGATAAATCATTTTGCATGGCAATGTTTTATATACAATATGGAACAATACAAATTAAAGCATATCTTGCCCAGTCTAGCCAGGGTCAAATAAATTACACATGTTAACAAAGTTCAGCTTCTGCTTAAACTGTTGCCGACGCTTTCTTAAACGACAGCAACATTTTGTTGATCATCCGTTGAGTAAATATTTTGGTGAGATGCATGTTGCCTGAGAAAGGTAATTGTAGTAGTTGTGTCCAAAGCACAGGATAGTTTACAACATTTCATAGAATCCATAGAATCCTACCGTGCAGAAGGAGGCCATTCGGCCCATCGAGTCGGCACAGACCACAATCCCACCCAGGCCCTACCCCCATGACCCCATGTCGTTACCCCAGCTAATCTCCCTGACACTAAGGGGCAATTTAGCATGGCCAATCCACCTAACCCGTACATCTTTGGACTGTGGGAGGAAACCGGATCACCTGGAGGAAACCCACGCAGACACGGAGAGAATGTGCACACTCCACACAGTGACCCGAATCTGGAATTGAACCCAGGTCCCTGCCGCTGTGAGGCAGCAGTGCTAACCACTGTGCCACTCTGCCACCCATTTGCAGAAACAATAGAAGTAGTTATATTTTCAGTCACTGTAATTATAGGGTGGTATTTTCCACACACCTCCACACTGCATGTTTCGTGGCAGCAGAGGTGGCACACCATTGGCTGGAGGCAGGATCTTCTTGTCCCACCACTGTCAGTGGGGTTTCCAATTCTTTGTGTCCCCTGCCACCGGGGAACCCACAACGGGAGTTCGCCATTAGCAGGACCGGAAAATCCTGCCAGTGGAAGCAACCAGAAAATCCTGGCCCTTAAATTTTTTGAAAGGCACCTTTACTGACACAGATGCTACCAGATTCTATCAAGAAGCATTGACCCCAGCAAGCTTTCACCATCAGAATCAAGAGGGTGTGACAGATTGGTGTGATAAAGTTTTTTACAAAGGTGGCAGACTGATTAAGAAAATAAAAATCCAGGGGATCCAGGGGAATGTAGCAAGCTGGATGCAAAATTGGCTCAGTTGCAGGAAACAAAAGGTAATTATTGATGGATATTTTGCGACTGGAAGGCTGTTTTCAGTGGGGTTCTGCCAGGTTCAGTTCTGAGTCCCTTGCTTTTTGGAGACAAAGCGCAGCATGGTGGCACAGTGATTAGCACTGCTGCATCACAGCGCTGGGGACCCAGGTTCAATTCTGGCTTCGGGTCAATGTCCGTGCAGAGTTTGCACATTCTCTCCATGTCTGCGTGGGTTTCCTTTGGATGCTCTGGTTTCCTCCCACAGTCCAAAAATGTGCGGGTTAGGTTAGTTGGCCATGCTAAATTAACTTTAGTGTCAAGGGGATTAGCAGGGTAAATATGAGGGGTTACGGGAATAGGGCCTGGGTGGGATTGTGGTTGGTGCAGACTCGATGGGCCAAATGACCTCCTTCTGCACTGTGGGGATTCTATGATTCTTTGGGTGCACAATAAGCGGGAGGATACTGAGAGCTATAGAGGATGTGAGAGACCTCAGAGTGAATGTCCACAGACCCGCGAAGGTAGCAGGATAGGCAGATGGGATATGAAGAAAGCATATCTTTCCTTTCATTTATTAGCCGAGGTATAGAATATAAGATCAGGGAGGTAATACTGGAACGTTATAAAGCATTACTTCGGCCACAGCTTGAGCTTGAGATGTACTGGTCATCTCAGTATAGAAAGGATGGAATTGCATAAGAGAAAGTATGAAGGGATTTACAAGGATGCTGCCGGGATTGAAAAATTGCAGCAATGAGGAAATATTGGATCGACTGGGGCTGTTCTCTTTGGACAAGTGGCTGAGGGGAGATTTGATTGAGATGTAGAAAATTGTGAGTGACCTAGATAGAGTGGATGGGAAGGGCCTATTCACCATAGCAGAGAGTTCAGTGACTAGGGGGCATAGATTTAATGTGATTGGATTCGAGAGCAGGTGAGGAAATATTTTTTTCACCCAGGGGGTTTTGGGGATCTGGAATCTCACTGGGCCAGATTCTCCAACCTCACCCACAACTGGGATTCTCCAGTCACGCTGCTGTGGACAGAGATTTGGCTGAGTGCCAAATTCTTCATTCTTGCTTGCAGTGGTTTTGGTGCGTGCGAGACCAAAGAATTCCGGCTGCTGTTTAAAAGGCTGGTGGAGGCAGAAACCGTCAACTCATTGAAAAGGTGTCCGGATATCACCGGAAGTACCTTAGCCTCTAGGGCCACGGGCCAAGTTCTGGAAAGTGGGATTATGGTGGGTAGCTCATTTTTGCCCAGTGTAGACACGATGGGCCAAGTGGCCTCTTTCTGTGCCATAAACGTTCTATGATTCAATGACAAGGCTGGATTTTATAGAGGCACTAGCTACTAGCCTTTGTAAAGTATAGTGTTTATATCAGAGGGAACCATTTAACAGCCCAGTCTGAAGATACTGGATGCAATTTTAACACCTCGCCATGCCCGGTGAGCCGAGAAACCAGCACAAGATGCAAGAAATCGGATTCGTGCCCAGCACCAGTTTGCAATGTTTCCAGCCGCTTTCCAATGGCACAAACCACTTCAGATTGACTGAATTTCAACATCATTAGAGAGTTTGGCACACATGCACCCCAAGCCCCCCACCTCCTCACCACCAACCCCCCCACTGCCCCCCTTGCGCCCTTGGTGGTTGGGGGCATTGCAATGCTTACCTGGCACACTGGCAGTGCCCACCTGGTGCACAGTGCCAAGGGGTGGGTCCTGGGTGGGGCTGGTTTCTAAGTGGGGGCTATGACAGGGGAAAGGATGAGTAGCTATGATGGGGGTGTATGCAGGGGTGGATCATGTCAGGGGCAATGATGAGGGCATGTCAGGAATCATGATGGGGGATTCATCGGGATTCACCGGGATTTACCCATACCGGTGATCCGTGTCAGGGAGGGGGTGGGGGAATATGCCATCAACTGGGGGGGTCCCAATGTCCTTGGGTGCCAGTCTCTCGGTGCACTGTGAGAATGGGAAGCCCTTGCGCAATGGCACCTGAGCTCTTTGCAGCTGGCTCTCTGGTGTGTTTAGGCATCGTACCCCCTCAGTACCAACAAAAATCTCCCAACTTTCTACAAAAGTGACTGAGTATTAAAGAATTGCGATGCAGAGCATGCCTGCGAGACCGACTCGTTTCACCCTGTTGTTCTCACCCTTATGACAATCTTTGGGAAAATTTCACCTACAATTTCAAAGGATCAGATATTAGGTTACATTAATAACATCTTGTACCCTTGTTGGGATTCCTCCTCAAATCCACCTTAAATGTGAGCAGCCACTCATTTTGCGACTCTGCCCTCAGGTCCTACACTGTCCCATGAGTGGAAACAGCCTCCCAACTTTTACCCTAAGGATGTTATATGCTTCAATCATATCATCTCTCATTCTTCCGAACTTCAAGGATTGCAGATCCAACGGGCCTGATTTTACCATCAAGTTGCGCCGTTTTCAGGCGTGAAAACTTGGTAAAGTTGGGTGTGAGGCGAGTAGCGCGATCCGTGCCTGCCTCCGCGCCGGTTCCCCCTTTACCAAGGCTCAAAAATGGACGCGATCGGGACTGCGCCCGAAACGGGCGCGACAGCCATTTAAATGTACTTGCATGCATTTAAATTGATTTAATGGGCTGCATGCCCAACCTTACCGGCACTTCCCCCTTTACCACTGTGTTCGTTCATCCAGGATCGGCACGAATAGACATGCTCTACAAAAGTCCGATTCGGGCGCTCCAGCTAGTGAGGAGGTAAGTGCCGAGCGTCCGACGGCTCTCTGCTTGAGATTGGTGGGGAGAGGAAGGGGGGTCTGCTGCCACTCTGCCTGAGATCAGTGGAGGGGAAGGGGGGTCTGCTGCCACTCTGCCTGAGGTTAGTGGCGGGGGGGTGGGGGGGGCAACATTCCCTATTACCTTCTGCTCTTATATGCTAGTTTTCTGGATTTCATGAACAAGGACCCCCGAATCCCTTTGTGCTGCAGCTTTCTGCAGTCTCTCTCCATTTAAATATTAATCTGCCTTCTCAGTCTTTCTTCCAAAATGAACATTCTCACATTTTTCACATTGAACGCAGCTAATTATTTCTTTATAAACGCTCACTAATTAAGCTTGAGCTACTTCAAGGTAAGTTTTTTTTAATACTATGAAGATCCAAAAAGTATAGATATTTATAAAAACCATAAAATAAATTTAACTATATAAGTAGTCAATTTTCCCTGACTTTGGATGTTTCAAGTCAAAAGCAAGTTCAGAGAATGGGAGTTAAAATGGGTGAGTGTTACATTGCCTTGAAAGAGGAGAGGAAATAGTACCTTAGTGGGCAAGATGAACTGTCTTGGAACTTGAGAGAAATGCCCTCAATCAATCATGTGGGAAGAAAGACATCCTTAATGGTGGACTGAGCACATTCCTTCTGCTGGGGAACTGCATGGGAGGCGGTTGATAGAACACTGTCTTGAAGAAGGTATGTGGAACACAATGTCTCTGCTTGCTATGAGGTACATATATTTTCACATGGGCCTGTCCTCTGCAGGCAAAAGGAATATGTCCAGTCATTGTGCCTTCTTTTGAATTAAACAAAACCACGGGGGACAATAGTTCCTTGGTGAATTCTCCAACGCAACACTTCAACCAATTAATTTTCCAAATGATTCACACCCTTTCTCATGCAGAATAAATTGTTGCTCCCTTTGAAATTTGGCTTTCTTGCATCTGTCCTGATGAATACAAATGAAAAGGTTACAGAACATGTTTCTTTATTGTATTCAATTAACTCACAGCAGATAGTTGGTTCTGTTGTTTTTTGAGCCTGTTATTCAGGGACACCCATTCTGAAATCCATTGATTCCTCTCCCTTTCAGAATGACATTATCAACACTTAAACAAACATCACGGTCAAGTTCAGTCTGGTTCCTTGAAGGAAATAGGTCAATGAGCATGCTCTTCCATCTTGTTCAAATGGTAGATCTAACCCTTAGTGGCAGAAGGGTAGATTTACGTCACTTAATGTTCTAAGAACCAAATTACTTACACCTTCCATATGCCTCAATTAAATATGCAGCAATGTTATCCTGTGGGAGCGTGTTTATATTCCCACAGGATTTAGTGGTGAGAATGTTTTTCCTTGATTAACTTTGCAGCATTCTATCTAATTCTGATTGATGTTTCTTCATTACAAATCTCCTAGTTAGAAAAATAAATCTTGAGTGTCATCTATCTTGTCAATTCTGTTTCCTCTGAATCTGGACAATGTGGCAAGACCATCTCTGATGTCCATCTATTGTTCTCTTCAGAAGATGGTGATAGGGAACACCTCAATCAAATCACTCATCTCCAGGAATATTTCCTCAGTCTCTGATCGAAGCTATGGTGGGTGTTGCTGTTAGTCGTGTGATTGATTTGATTTATTATTGTGACATGTATTATGATACAGTAAGAAGTATTGTTTCTTTCAGCTATACAGACAAAACATACCATTCATAGAGTACATAGGGAAGAAGGAAAGGAGAGGGTGCAGAATGTAATGTCACAGACATAGCTAAAGGATAGAGAAAGATCAGCTTAACATATTGTGGGTGCATTCAAAAGCCTGATGGTAGCAGGGAAGAAGCTGTTCTTGAGTTGGTTGGTATGTGATCTCAGGCTTCTGTATCTTGTTCCTGATGGAAGAAGGTGGAAGAAAGCATGTCCGGGGTGTGTGGGGTCCTTGATTATGCTGGCTGCTTTTCCGAGGCAGTGCGAAGTGTAGACATAGTCAATGGATGGGAGACTGGTTTGCGTGTTGGACTGGGCTTCATTCATGACCCTTTGTAGTGTCTTGCTGTCTTGGTTAGAGTAGGAGGCATACCAAGCTATGATACATCTGGAAAGGATGCTTTCTAAGGTGCATCTGTAGAAATTGGTGAGAGTCGTAGGTGATGCATTTTAGGAGGTATAATAAGGGTAGGATATACACAGTGAATGGTAGGACCCTTGGGAATATTGAGGAACAAAGGGACCTTGGTGTCCAAGTCCATAAATCCCTGAAGGTGGCAGCACAGGTAGATAGGGTGGTGAAGAAGGTATACGGAATGCATGTCCTCATTAGCTGGGGCTTGGAATATAGGAGCAGGGTAGTCTTGGTACAACTTTATAAAATATTGATTAGGCCACAGATGGAATACTTTGCCCAGTTCTGGTTGCCACACTATCAATGCAAGAGGCCTGATGGGCAAGGCAGATGAACTCAGGGCATTGATGGGTACGTGGGAGTGGGATGTCATAGCAATTACTGAAACATGGCTAAGGGAGGGACAGGACTGGCAGTTTAATGTTCCAGGATACAGATACTATAGGAAAGATAGAACAGGAGGTAAGAGAGGAGGGGGAGTTGCACTTTTGATTAGGGAAAGCATCACGGCCGTACTGAGAGGGGATATATCCAAGGGTTCAGCCACTGAGTCTATATGGGTAGAACTGAGAAATAAGAAGGGGGAAATCACTTTGATAGGGTTGTACTATAGGTCCCCAAATAGTCAGCGGGAAATTGAGGAGCAAATATGTAAGGAGATTACAGATAGCTCCAAGAAAAATAGGGTGGTAATAGTCGGAGATTTTAATTTTCCCAACATTGACTGGGACAGCGATAGTATTAGAGGGTTGGATGGAGAGAAATATGTTGAGTGTATTCAGGAGGAATTTGTCATTCAGTATGTGGATGGCCCGGCTAGAGAGGGGGAAAAACTTGACCTCCTCTTGGGAAATAAGGAAGGGCAGGTGACAAAAGTGTTAGTGAGGGATCACTTTGGGACCAGTGACCATGATTCTATTAGTTTTAAGATAGCTATGGAGAATGATAGGTCTGTCCCAAAAGTTAATATTCTAATTTGGGGCAAGGCCAATTTTGATGGTATCAGGCAGGAACTTTCAAAAGTTAATTGGAGCAGTCTGTTGGAAGGAAAAGGGACGTCTGGTAAGTGGCATGCTTTCAAAAGTGTGTTAACCAGGGTTCAGGGTAAACACATTCCTCTTAGAGTGAAGGGCAAGGCTGGCAGAAGTCGGGAGCCCTGGATGACTCGGGATATTGAGGCCCTGGTCAAGAAGAAGAAAGAGGCACATGACGTGCATAGGCAGCTGGGATCAAGTGAATCTCTTGAAGAGTACCGGGGGTTAAGGAGTAGAGTTAAGAGAGAAATCAAGAGGCAAAAAGGGGACACGAGATTGTTCTAACAGATAAGGCAAAGGAGAATCCAAAGAGCTTCTACAAATACATAAAGGGCAAAAGAGTAACAAGGGAGAGAGTAGGGCCTCTTAAGGATCAACAAGGTAATCTATGTGTGGATCCACAAGAGATGGGTGAGATCCTAAATGAGTATTTCTCATCAGTATTTACTGTTGAGAAAAGCATGGATGTTAGAGAACTTGGGGAATTAAATATTGATGTCTTGAGTGTACATATTACAGAGAAGTCTTAAAGCGCATCAAGGTAGATAAATCTGCGGGACCTGATAAGGTATATCCCAGGATGTTGTGGGAGGCTAGGGAGGAAATTGTGGGTCCCCTAGCCGAGATATTTGAATCATCGATAGTCATGCGTGAGGTGCCTGAAGATTGCAGAGTGGCAAATGTTGAGCCTTTGTTTAAAAAGGGCTGCAGGGAAAAGCCTGGGAACTACAGGCCCGTGAGCCTCACATTTGTGGTGGGTAAATTGTTGGAAGGTATTTTGAGAGACAGGATCTACAGGCATTTAGAGATGCAAGGACTGATTAGGGACAGTCAGCATGGCTTTGTGAATGGAAAATCATGTCTCACAAATTTAATTGAGTTTTTTGAAGAGGTATCCAAGAAGATAGATGTTGTCTACATGGACTTTAGCAAGGCCTTTGACAAGATACCGCATGGTAGGTTGTTGCATAAGGTTAAATCTCACGGGATCCAGGGTGAGGTATCTAAATGGATACAAAATTGGCTTCTTGGCAGAAGCCAGAGGGTGGTTGTAGAGAGTTGTTTTTCAAACTGGAGGCCTGTGACCAGCGGTGTGCCTCAGGGATCAGTGCTGGGCCCACTGTTATTTGTCATTTATATTAATGATTTGGATGAGAATATAGGGGGCATGGTTAGTAAGTTTATAGATGACACCAAGATTGGTGACATGGTGGACAGTGAGGAAAGTTATCTCCAATTGCAGCGGGATCTTGGTCAATTGGGCCAGTGGGCTGACGAATGGCAGATGGAGTTTAATTTAGACAAATGCGAGGTAATGCATTTTGGTAGATTGAACCAGGGCAGGACTTACTCAGTTAATGGTAGGGCATTGGGGAGAGTTACAGAACAAAGAGATCTAGGGGTACATGTTATAGCTCCTTGAAAGTGGAGTCACAGGTGGACAGAGTGGTGAAGAAGGCATTCGGCATGCTTGGTTTCATCGGTCAGAATATTGAATACAGGAGTTGGGACGTCTTGTTGAAGTTGTACAAGACCACACTTGGTTGTAAGGCCACACTTGGAATACTGTGTGCAATTCTGATCACCCTATTATAGAAAGGATATTATTAAACTAGAAAGAGTGCAGAAAAGATTTCCTAGGATGCTACCGGGACTTGATGGATTGAGTTATAAGGAGAGGCTGGATAGACTGGGACTTTTTTCTCTGGAGCGTAGGAGGCTGAGGGGTGACCTCATAGAGGTCTATAAAATAATGAGGGGCATAGACAAGGTAGATAGTCAAAATCTTTTCCCAAAGGTAGGGGAGTCTAAAACTAGAGGGCATAGCGTTAAGGTGAGAGGGGAGAGATACAAAAGTGTCCAGAGGGGCAATTTTTTCACACAGAGGGTGGTGAGTGTCTGGAACAAGCTGCCAGAGGTAGTAGTAGAGGTGGGTGCAATTTTATCTTTTAAAAAGCATTTAGATAGTTACATGGGTACGATGGGTATAGAAGGATATGGGCCAAATGCGGGCAATTGGGATTAGCTTTGGGGTTTAAAAAAAAATAAGGGCGGCATGGACAAGTTGGACCGAAGGGTCTGTTTCTATGACTGTATACCTCTATGACTGTATGACTACGAAAGGACATGATTGCACTGAGTACAGAAGGGATTCACCAAGATGTTGCATGGGATAGAAAGTTTAGCTTTGAGGAGAGGCTGGATAGGCTAGGTTTGCTTTCCTTGGAGCAGAGGAGGCTGGTGGTGATCTGACAGAGGTATACAAAATTGTGAGAGTCATAGATAGGATAGATCATAAGAAGCTTTTTGTCATGACAGAGCTGTCTAAGACCAGAGGGCATAGGTTTAAGGTGAGGAGTAAGTGGTTTAGCGGGGATCTGAGAAAAATATTTTTCACTCAGAGGGTGGTAGAAATACAGAATGCACTGCATGAGAGGGTGGTGGAGGCAGGTACTCTCACAATATTTGAGAAGCATCTGGATGAACACTTAAGTCGCCAAGGCATAGCAGGCTGTGGGTCAAGTGTTGGTAAATGTGATTAATATAGATTGGTATTTGATGGTCGGCACAGACGTTGTGGGCTAAAGGGCTTGTTTCTGTGCTGTATAACTCTATGACTGTTTGATCTATGGTACTAAATGTAACAGAAAGGGGAAATTCATAGCAACACTTTAAATGGAATTCTAAATACTGGTATATGTTAAACCTGGTAAAAGAGAAACTCAGAATTAAAGTCATATCAATACCTGAAATAGTCACTTGGGTTGGGCAGTTTCCAATCTCAGTTCAATGCTTGCCTATTAGCAGCAATGTCTAATGTTAATGGTACTGATATCTGAACATGTCTTTTCTTGTGACTTGTCATCAGACTAACACCAACTCAGTCTCTTTCTCACTAAAAGGAAATGTGCCAACTCCTATTTTCCCTCAGGATAATTTTGTTGAAGAAAAAAGATACATTTATTCATCAGGACAGATGCAAGAATACTAAATTTCAAAGGGAAAAACAATCTATGCTGCATGAGAAAATGGTACTGATTGGTTGGCAAGCCAAATAAAATAAAATCAAATCAGATGCTAAAGCGACATTATTCATGGATGAGGCTTGAAGGTCAAAAGAATATTGTGTCAATAGAACGTTCGCATAGGATAGAAATGCAGCTGAACTGCTGCTGAGCTGCTGAGCTGAGGGGCGGCATAAGAACAAGGAGCAGGAGTAGGCCATCTGGTCCCTCGAGCCTGCTCCGCCATTCAATAAGATCATGGCTGATCTTTTTGTGGACTCGGCTCCACTTACCTGCCCGCTCACCATAACCCTTAATTTTTTTGCTGTTGAAATGGTGGGACAGTGGTCATAGATAGATACAGGGAGGATGTTCCCGATGGTGGGGGAGTCCAGAACCAGGGATCACAGTCTGAGGATTCGGGGTAGACCATTTAGATGGAAGTGAGGAGACATTTCTTCACCCAAAGAGTGGCGAGCCTGTGGAATTCATTGGCACAGGAAGTAGTTGATGCCAAAACATTGAATGTATTCAAGAGGTGGCTGGATATAGCACTTGGAGTGAATGGGATCAAAGGTTATGGGGAGAAAGCAGGATTAGGCTATTGAGTTGGATGATCAACCATGATCGTAATGAATGACGGAGCAGGTTTGAAGGGCCAAATGGCCTCCTCCTGCTCCTATCTTCTATGTTTCTATGGTCAGCACTGCTGCCTCACAGCGCCAGGGATTCAAATTCGATTCCCGGCTCGGGTCACTGTCTGTGCGGCGTCTGCACATTCTCCCCGTGTCTGCGTCAGTTTCCTCCAGGTGCTCTGGTTTCCTCCCACACTCCAAAAATGCTCGGGTTAGGTTGATTGGCCATGCTAAATTGTCACTTCGTGCAGGTGGGCTAGCTAGGGTTATGGGGGTAGGGCCTGGATGGGATTGTGGTCGGTGCAGACTCGATGGACCGAATGGCCTCCTTCTCCACTGTAAGATTCTATGATTCTATGAAATGAATTCTGCTGCTCCCTGGGATCTCTGAAAATTTCTGACCCTCTGCTGAATGCAACCCAGGAAAATTGGAGCCAGTTGGTGACTAGAATCAAGAATCCTTGCTTTTTTTCCCCCGCTATTCAAATCCAGCTTTCTCTGTGGTCTATGTTGAATTAGCTAATTCCAGGAGAGGACAGAAAGAAAGGATCACTAAAGTGGCCATTCCCCACCACCCTAAAGTAAAATAAAGTTTATTTATTAGTCACAAGTAAGGCTTACATTCACACTGCAATGAAGTTACCGTGAAATTCCTCTAGTAGCCACAATCCGGCACCTGTTTGGGTCAATGCACCTAACCAGCATGTCTTTCAGATTGTGGGAGGAAACCAGAGCACCCGGAGGAAACCCACGCAGAGACGTGGAGAACGTGCAAACTCCACACAGACAGTGACCCAAGCCAGGAATCGAACCCTTCTCATCCTGGTTGAGAAGGAAGAAATGAACCAGAGTTGCTATTCCTGGATCCTTTCCAATGACCTTTGCAGGAAACACTGATGGGTGGATGTCAGTTTGGGACAGGACTGAGCTCAGCTGCAATTCTATCCTATGCGAATGTTCTATTGACACAATATTCTCTTGACCTTCAAGCCTCATCCATGAATAATGGCCGCTTTAGTATCTGGCACCAGCGGAGCTTTGAAGCCTCAGGAAATCAGTGCCTTTGGAATAAGACGAGAGAGAGAGCAAATTTGTGATAGGAAATAATACTCAGCCAAATGAAAAAGATACTAATCAGAGAGACTTTTCTCCAAATGTTGGTCATCTGGAAGAACACAATAAGGCAGCACCATTGACAAAGTTAACAATCTGATAGATATTTATAAACGATTCAGACATAACTGTTTAGAAAAAGAAGCATAATGATAAGTAAAATTATGCCTAAAATCAACATTTAGTCAGCAATGCATCGCAGCTGATGGCATTTTCCACTGCTGTAGTTCAAACAATAATGTCAAGAACCTCTTTAAAAGATGCACTTAACCAGGATTTTCTTCATCACTGGTTCAATAGGTTTTGCAATTAGGAGTGACTGAAATTCACAGAGTCAGTTTTTCAATCATTTTCCCTCAATTAAATAGACTCTAAAATGTCAACACTTTGTTCACTACTCTGTTCTTCCTCTACTATCTGCCATAGAAAGAAAAGTGCATTTAACCTATGCATTGTGGATTAGTATTTAGAGTATAAACAGGCAGTTAAGTGCTAATGATAATGAGTTTTATTTTTTCCACAGTTTTGTTGATTAACTACATTCATGTACTTATTACTGGAAACTGTGCACAATAGCGGAGGAATCTAAACGCTGCATGTGAACTATTTGGTCATTTTGAAGGAGCCTTAATGTTGGATTCTATGGACCCCCCATCAACATATTTAAAGGTTCTCTTAAAATAAAGTGGGTTGCATTCCCACCGCCCTCCTGCTCACGCACATTACGGTGAGGCAGCTTGCCTGCCCTTGGGCCTATTAATGGCCTTAAGTGGACAATTAACAGCCACTTGAGATTTCAGTCTGCCTCCATTGCGATTTCACTTTCAGCAAGGGAAGGCAGAGGAAGGCAGCTTTCACTGCATGGGCTCCCGTCAGGCAGAAAGGGTGCTTCATTTTCAGGGATGTCCTGTCCCCAGTGAAAGCAACCCCCCCTCCCCTCCCAGACCATATCCTGTCTTTCACCCCCGGGCCTCCAAAACACAGCTCTCACCCCTCACAGACACACACCAAGCCCCCACAGGATTCCTCCATCCTCCTGACCCTCCTACAGGTCTCCCTCACCTCCCAATCCCCTTCCGGGTCCTCTTCTGCATACACCAGAGACTACACCCCTGACAGGGACTCCCTAACCCATGAGATTCCCTCCACTCCCATCATCTCCTGAGTGCTGACTCAATCCGACCCCCTGCGCACCCCCCCCCCCCCCCTCCCAAGGCCGGACCCTGGCCCTATCTTATTCTATCCATGCTGCTGGATCTCACATGGATAGCAACACATGGACCCTCCCCCTCCTACTCCAGATTTATCTCCAGCTGTGAATGGGGATGTCCTTTAACCCGGCGCCAGACAGACAGCACAACCTGCACCCATAGCTTCTGGCTGTGGCTGCAGTGAATGGTATCGACCTCCCTATGCCTCATATCACCATCACATTCCTTTTCCTTGCTGTAAATAAAAAAAATGTAGAAATAAAAAATAATGCAAGTACCGGAAATCTGAAATACAAAGAGCAAACACTTGTCGTCGACCAACATCTGAAAGAAAAGGATAAGTATTTTGGGAAACATCTTTTGATGTGATGAAACTGAAGAGGTTAACAGACGAAAGTCAGGCCATCCTCTCCTCTCCTTTTCACTCTCTGTTTTGTTCAGCATGTGTTCGCACTTGTGGTTTGTCGTGTTGTAAGAGGCACTAATCCAGCCTAATCATGTCATTTCTCATGAAGGGTTATTCTGAAATGCTAACCTATTTCAGATGCTGATCAACCTGCATTTTACATTTTGGTTTTATTTAAATCTACAAAGTTTCACAATTCATTTCCTGTGATGTATATCAGGATCTTGCTGCTGTTATGTATAATGAAAATATTTGGATTTTAGTAAATCTGCAAAAGTAATTTATTTCACACTAAAAGCAACGGCCCACCACCGACAATGCGATGCATAATCAGTGCCTGATCTCAGTCCGTTGGTCAGGAAGGCCAGAATGGAAGCAGAGAATGAGGCTTGTGATTTATGTATCCTGGCAGTTTAGTGCATGGGACAGGATTCCTGCAATACCTGTGAGGCCAGTGTCTCCATTTGAGACCCCGGCATGCCTGGAGGTTGGGCTTAAAATCCCAATTCAAAACAACATTTGCTTCAATGCAATAAGTATCACAGGTAAAACATGAATCGAGAGCCTGGGTTGCTGCATGGAATTATGATGTTACTGCAATTACGGAGACAAGGTTAAAGGAGGGACAGCACTGGCAGTTTAACATTCCGCGATGTCATTGTTTTAGATGGGACGCAAGGGGAAACAAAAGGGGTGGGGGAGTTGTATTGCTGATTAGGGGGCAGATCACAGCTGTGTTGAGGGAGGACACATTGGAGGGATCTTGTATTGAGGCATTACATGTGGGGCTCAGGAATAGGAAGGGTGAAGTCACAATGTTGGGAGTGTACTATAGACCCTCCAACAGCCCGCAGGAGACAGAAGAGCAGATGTGTAGTCAGATACCGAAAAGATGTAAAAAAGCCCAGATTAGTTGGTGGGTGACCTTAGCATCCCCCATATTGACTGGGAATCCCTTACAACCAGGGGCTTGGATGGGGAGCAATTTGTTAGATGTATCCAAGAGGGCTTTTTGATACAGTATATTGACCATCCAACCAGGGAGGGGGCCATACTGGACTTGGTAATGGGGAATGAACCGGGCCAGGTGATCGGTGTTTCAGTGGGGGAGCATTTTGGGCTCAGTGACCATAATTCCAAAAGATTTCAGGCAGTCATGAATAAGGATAAGAGTGGCCCTTGGGCGAGGGTGCTTAATTGGGTGAGGGCCAATAACATCCAAATTAGACAGGAATTGGGGAATGTGGATTGGAAGCGGCTAAGAGAATATTTGGAATACTTTATACAGTTCTGGTCACCCTATTATAGAAAGGATATTATTAAACTAGAAAGAATGCAGAAAAGATTGACTAGGATGCTACGGGGACTTGATGGTTTGAGTTATATGGAGAGGCTGGATAGACTAGAACTTTTTCCCTTGGAGCGTAGGAGTCTGAGGGGTGATCTTATAGAGGTCTATAAAATAATGAGGGGCATAGATAAGGTCTTTTCCCAAAGGTAGGGGTGTCTAAAACTAGAGGGCATAGGTTTAAAGTGAGAGGGGAGAGATACAAAAGAGTCCAGAGGGGCAGTTTTTTCACACAGAGGTTGGTGAGTGTCTGGAATGAGCTGCCAGAGGTAGTAGTAGAGACGGATACAATTTTGTCTTTTAAAAAGCATTTAGACAGTTACATACAAACAAAGAACAATACAGCACAGGAACAGGCCCTTTGGCCCTCCAAGCCTGCGCCGCTCATGTGCCCCACTAGACCATTTGTTTGTATCCCTCTATTCCCAGTCTGTTCATGTGGCTATCTAGATAAGTCTTAAACGATCCCAGCGTGTCCGCCTCAATCACCTTGCTTGGCAGTGCATTCCAGGCCCCCACCACCCTCTGTGTAAAATACGTCCCCCTGACATCTGTGTTGAACCTTGCCCCCCTCACCTTGAACCCGTGACCCCTTGTGTTCGTCACCTCCAACCTGGGAAAAAGCTTCCCACTGTTCACCATATCTATGCCCTTCATAATTTTATACACCTCTATTAGGTCGCCCCTCATCCTCCGTCTTTCCAGGGAGAACAACTCCAGTTTACCCAATCTCTCCTCATAGCTAAGACCCTCCATACCAGGCAACATCCTGGTAAACCTTTTCTGTACTCTCTCCAAAGCCTCCACGTCCTTTCTGGTAGCGTGGCAACCAGAACTGGACGCAGTATTCCAAATGTGGCCTAACCATCGTTCTATACATCATATGCCAACTTTTATATTCTATGCCCCGTCCAATAAAGGCAAGCATGCCATATGCCTTCTTCACCACCCTCTCCACTTGTGCTGCCACCTTTAAGGATCTGTGGACTTGTACACCCAGGTCCCTCTGTGTGTCTATACTCCTGATGGTTCTGCCATTTATTGTATAGCTCCCCCTTACATTAGATCAGCTGAAATGCATCACTTCGCATTTATCTGGATTAAATTCCATCTGCCATTTCTCCGCCCAATGTTCCAACCTATCTATATCCTGCTGTATTCTCTGACAATGTTCATCACTATCCGCAACTCCAGCATTACATGGGTAAGATGGGTGTAGAGGGATATGGACCAAAAGCGGGCAATTGGGACTAGCTCGTGGTAAAAAAGGGCGGCATGGATAAGTTGGGCCTAAGGGCCTGTTTCCATGCTGTAAAGCTTTATGACTCGATGAATCTAAGAGAAAGAGTAGGCGCACTCAATGACAGTGGAGGGAAGTTGTGCGTGAAGCCACAGGAAGTGGATGAGATCTTTAATGAGCACTTTGTATCCGTATTCACTAAGGCGAAGGACATGATGGATGTTGAGGTCAGGGATAGGTGTGTGAACGCTCTACAGAATGTCAATATATCGAAGGCGGAAGTGTTGGGTATCCTAAATTGCATTAAAATAGACAAGTTCCCAGGGCTGAATGGGATCTATCCCAGGATACTGCGAGAGGCAAGGGGAGAAATAGCTGGGACCTTAACAGATATCTTCACATCTACTTTGACCACAGGTGAGGTTTTAGGAGAATAGCCAATGTTGGGTGGTGGGGGCCTGGAATGCGCTGCCAGGCAAGGTGGTGGAGGCGGACACACTGGGAACGTTTAAGACTTATCTAGATAGCCATATGAACGGAGTGGGAATGGAGGGATACAAAAGAATGGTCTAGTTTGGACCAGGGAGCGGTACGGGCTTGGAGGGCCGAAGGGCCTGTTCCTGTGCTGTATTGTTCTTTGTTTCTTTGTTCTTTGTTGTTCCCTTGTTTAAGAAACTCACCTGATGAAGGAGCAGCACTCTAAAAGCTCGTTGGACTTTAACCTGGAGTTGTGAGACTTCTTACTTGTTTAAGAAGGGATAATTCAGGAAATTATAGGTAGATAAGCCTGACGACAGTGGTGGAGAAACTTTTGGAGAAGATACTGAGGGACAGGATATATGCAGATTTGGAAGAAAATGGACTAGTTAGTGATAGGCAGCATGGTTTTATACGGGGAAGGTCATGTCTCACCAACCTGACTGGATTTTTTGAAGAAGTGACAAAGATAATTGATGAGGGAAGGATGTGGATGCAGTTTATATGGACTTTAGTAAGGCGTTTGACAAGGTCCCACATGGTAGACTGGTACACATGGGATTTGGGGTGGGCTGACTAGATGGATACAGAACTGGCTTGGTTATAGAACATCAGACTCACCATGGACTACTCTCCGGAAATTGGTTGCATTCTTGGACACACGCATCTCCATCAAGGACGGTCACCTCAGCACTTCACTGTACCGCAAGCCCACGGATAACCTCATGATGCTCCACTTCTCCAGCTTCCACCCTAAACACATTAAAGAAGCCATCCTCTCCATATACACAGGATCTGCTCAAATGAGGAGGATCACAACAGACACCTCCAGACGCTGAAAGATGCCCTTATAAGAACAGGATATGGTGCTCGACTCATCGATCGACAGTTCCGATGCGCCACAGCAAAAAACCGCACCGACCTCCTCAGAAGACAAACATGGGACATGGCGGGCAGAGTACCCTTCATCGTCCAGTACTTCTCCGGAGCGGAGAAGCTATGACATCTTCTCTGGAGCCTTCAACATGTCATTGATGAAGACGAACATCTCGCCAAGGCCATCCCCACACCCCCACTTCTTGCCTTCAAACAACCGCACAACCTAAAACAGACCATTGTCCGCAGCAAACTACCCAGCCTTCAGGAAAACAGTGACCACGACACCACACAACCCTGCCACAGCAACCTTTGCAAGACGTGCCGGATCATCGACACGGATGCCATCATCTCACGTGAGAACACCATCCACCAGGTACACGGTACATACACTTGCAACTTGGCCAACATTGTCTACTGATACGCTGCAGGAAAGGATGTCCCGAGGCATGGTACATTGGGGAGACCATGCAGATGCTACGACAACGGATGAATGAACACCGCTCGTCAATCGCCAGGCAAGAGTGTTCTCTTCCTGTGGGGGAGCACTTCAGCGGTCACAGGCATTCGGCCTCTAATCTTCGGGTAAGCGTTCTCCAAGGCGGCCTTCACGACACACAACAACACAGAGTCGCTGAGCAGAGAGTGATAGCCAAGTTACGCACGCATGAGGGCGGCCTCAACCGGGATCTTGGGTTCATGTCACACTATCTGTAACCCCGACAACTTGCCTGGGCTTACAAAATCTCACTAACTGCCCTGGCTGGAGACAATACACATCTCTTTAACCTGTGCTTAACCCCCCTCTCCACTCACATTGTCTGTACTTTTAAGACTTGATTACCTGTAAAGACTCGCATTCCAACCATTATTTTGTAAATTGAGTTTGTGTCTTTATATGCCCTGTTTGTGAACTGAAATCCCATTTACCTGTGCTCTGAAAGCTAGTGGCTTTTGCTACCAAATAAACCTGTTAAACTTTAACCTGGTGTTGTGAGACTTCTTACTTGGTTATAGAAGACAGAGTAGCAGTGAAAGGATGTTTCTCAGAATGGAGATTGTGGTGTTCTGCAGGGAGCAGCGCTGTTGTTTGTAGTATATATAAATGATCTGGAGGAAAATGTGGGTGGTCTGATTCGTAAATTTGCGAATTATACGAAGATAGATGGAGTTGCTGATAGTGCCAGGGATTGTCAGAGGATACAACAGGATGTTGATAGATTGGAGACTTGGGCACAGAAATGGCAGATGGAGTTTAATCCGGACAAATGCGAGGTGATGCATTTTGGAGGAACAGATTTAGGTGTGAATTATACTGTAATGAACCCTTAAGAACATTAACATACAGAGGGATCTGGGGTGCAGGTCCACAGATCCTTAAAAGTGGCAACACAGGTGGCCAAGGTGACTAAGATGCCATATGGGGCCAGGGCACTGAGTACAAGAGTTGGGAAATCGTGTTGCAGCTATATAAAACCTTGGTTAGGCCGCATTTGGAGTATTGCATGCAGTTTTGGTCATCACACTACCAGAAGAACATGGAAGCTTTGGAGAGAGTGCAAAGAGGGTTCACCAGGATATTGTCTGGTCTCGAGGGTGTTGATTATGAGGAGAGGTTGAATAAGCTGGGATCGTTTTCACTGGAAAGATGGAGGGTGAGGAGAGATCTGATAGAGGTCTACAAAATTATGAGAGGCCTGGACAGGGTGGATAGTCAGAGGCTTTTTCTCAGAGTGGAAGTGTCAATTATAAATGGGCACAGGTTCAAGGTGGGAGGGGGAAAGTTTAAGGTAGATGTGCAGGGATAGGTTTTTCATGCGGAGAGTGGTGGGTGCCTGGAACCCGCTGCCAGAGGAGCTGATGGAGCAGGCACATGAGCAACATTTAAGAGGCATTTGGATGCATACATGAATAGGGAGGGAAAGGAGGGATATGGACTGAGTAAGGGCAGAAGTTTTTTTTTAGTTTAGTTTGGGCATCATGATCGGCACAGGCTTGGAGGGTCAAAGGGCCTGTCCCTGTGCTATACTTTTCTTTGTTCTTTTTTGTAACATGCCTGTGGGGTATTGGAAAGTAGGCAAGGGATTGGATTCATGCACATTACACTTGCAAACTGGCAAACGAAGAGGCCTGTAGCCAAGTTACTTGTTACTAATCTATGAATGCGACATGCCACTGAGATGAAATCAAAGAGAGCAGAAATAAAACAAAGGCTAAGGCGTATATCCCATTTGTCTATCATAGGTATTGATAAATGCAATGAAGGATTCAGGAGAAACCTCTTTAGCCAGAGAGTGGTGAGGAGGATAGTGCAGAACCTCAAAACAACATAGACAAGTTGGTGGAATGGGCAGACAGGTGGCAGATGAAGTTCAATGAAGAGAAATGTCAAGTTATTCATTTTGGTAGAAAGTAACGAAAGTAACGAAAGACGAGTATAAAATAAAGGGTGCAACTCTAAAAGATACACAGGAGCAAAGGGACCTGGGTGTCTATGTGTGAATTAGTCATTGAGCAGACAGGATAGTTTGAGAGAGCGGTTGATAAAACATACAGTATCCTCGGCTTTATTATTAGATGCATATTAAGAGCAAGGAGGTTATGCTGCACTTGGGTAAGATAATAGTTCGGCCTCAGCTAGATTATTGCATCCAGTTCTGGGCACTGGACTTTAAGAAGGATGTGAAGGCATTGGAGGGAGGGTGCAGAAAGGATTCGTGAGAATGGATCCAGGGCTGAGGAAATTCAGTTATGAAGATAGATTGGAGAAATTGGGATTATTTTCCCAGAAGAAAAGAAGACAGGGGCATCTGAAATCATGAGGAGTCTGAATAGAGCAGATAGGGAGAAACTGTTCCCATTCATGAAAGAGATTATAGATTCAATTTGCAAAAGAAGCACAGGTGATCTGAGAAAAAACCTTTTCATGGAGCAAGTGGTTTTGGTCTAGAATGCACTGCCTGGGAGTATGGTGGAGGCAGGTTCAATTGAGGTATTCTAAAAGGAATTACACAGTTGTTTAAAAAGGAACAACGTGCACAGTTATGGGGAGAAGGCAGGAGAGAAGCACTAGGTGAATTGCTGATTCTGAGATCCAGTGCAAACACGATGGGCCGAATGGCCTCTTTCTGCGCTGTAATAATTCTGCAATACTGTGTGGTTAGAATATGAAACTGATGGATAAAGATAAGTGTAGTCCTCAAGTTAAGGTGCTAAATTGGGGGAAGGCTAATTACAACAATATTAGGTAGGAACTGAAGAATGGAGATTGGGGGCAGATGTTTGAGGGCAAATCAACATCTGGCATGTGAGAGGCTTTCAAGTGTAAGTTGATAGGGATTCAGGACCGGCACATTCCTGTAAGGATGAAGGATAAGTATGGCAAGTTTTGGGAACCTTGGATAACGAGAGATCTTGTGAGCCTAGTCAAAGAGAAAAAGGATGCATTTGTCAAAGCTAAGAGGCTGGGAACACACAAAGCAAGTGTGGCATACAAGGAAAATAGAAAGAAACTTAAGCAAGGAGTAAGAAGAGCTAAAAGGGATCATGAAAAAGTATTGGCCAGCAGGATTAAGGAAAATCCCAAGGCTTTTTACACATATATAAAGAGCAAGAGGGTAGCCAGTGAGAGGGTTGGCCCACTCAAGGACAAGGGAGGAAATCTATGCATGGAGCCAGAGGTAATGGGCACGGTATTAAATGAGTACTTTGCATCAGTATTCACCAAAGAGAAGGACTTGGTGGATGATGAGTCTGGGAAAGGATGTGTAGATAGTTTGAGTCATGTTGAGATCAAAAGGGAGGAAGTATTGGGGTTCTTGAGAAACATCAAGGTAGACAAGTCTCCAGGTCTAATACAGATAGGAAATATACAGTAAATGGCAGAACCCTTAGGAGTACTGTTAGGCAAAGGGATCTGGGTGTACAGGTACACAGGTCACTGAAAGTGGCAATGCAGGTGGAGAAGGTAGTCAAGAAGGCATACGGCATGCTTGCCTTCATTGGCCGGGGTATTGAGTTTAAAAATTGGCAAGTCATGTTGACGCTTTATAGAACCTTAGTGAGGCTGCACTTGGAATATAGTGTTCAATTCTGGTCGCCACACTACCAGAAGGATGTGGAGGCTTTGGAGAGGGTACAGAAAAGATTTACCAGGATGTTGCCTGGTATGGAGGGCATTAGCTATGAGGAGAGGTTGGAGAAACTTGGTTTGTTCTCACTGGAGCGACAGAGGTTGAGGGGAGACCTGATAGAAGTCTACAAGATTATGAGAGGCATGGACAGAGTGGATAGTCAGAAGCTTTTTCCCAGGGTGGAAGAGTCAATTACTAGGGGGCATAGGTTTAAGGTGCGAGTGGCAAGTTTTAAAAGAGATGTATAAGTCAGATTTTTTACACAGAGAGTGGTGGGTGCCTGGAACTCGTTGCCGGGGGAGGTAGTGGAAGCGGATACAGTAGTGACTTTTAAGGGGCGTCTTGACAAGTATATGGATGAGATGGGAATAGAGGGATATGGTCCTTGGAAGGGTAGGGGGTTTTAGTTAAGTCGGGCAGCATGGTCGATGCAGGCTTGGAGGGCCGAAGGGCCTGTTCCTGTACTGTAATTTTCTTTGTTCTTTGCTGATACCTCATAGAGTAAAGGTGAATAATATAGATACATTTCAGTGGAATCTAGATAAGTATCTGTGGGAGAATTATAAAGAGGATTATATTGAGATGAAGTGGAGAGGGATGAGGGTCTTGTGGAACGTGTTGGGTCAAATATTCCGTTTGCCTGCTGTAAATTATATATAATGTTGCACATGTGTCCATGTTGAGAATGGAAATTTGTCTATCCTCATGCATTGTCCGGCATGATTCTGAGCAATGAAAATCAGGTAGCTTCACGTTTAATCTCCAACCTTGCTGAGTTGCTTTCAGCTAAAGAAACAGTGGGAGCTCCACAATTGTTCTTATAATGGCTGGACAAAGGAGGGCAAAAATCAAACAGGTTGCCGAAACCTCATCACCATCTGGTGAGCCCTGTTGGAAATTGGACATGTTTACAGGCAGACAACAAGATTAGGCTCAATTGTGTTGCCTTTCATGTCAATATATATTGCTTGGGTTCACCCAAGACAAATGGCGTTTTGGGGAACATCGTATTCACATGTTTGGAACCATACCCTAGTAAGAATTAACACCTTGAAATGAGGAGACCAAGAAAAATATTTGGAACAAAAATGCTTTCCGAGGTCGAAAAGTCCCTTACCGAAATTCTAATCGTCCAATAATTCCAGTTACCTCAAAATAAAGTTTTATTCTGCGATTGTATTATTAAGTGTGGAGCATTAAACAAATTTGACTCAATGAAAAAATTGTTTGAAAATCACTAATCTTAGTCTGCATCAATCATTTTCACGCTTGTGTGTGTGGGGCACCTCTTGGGAAATTTTGACATATTCTCTGGCTCTCTGGAAAGCCGGTTTTTGTATCCAAAAGACAATGCCAACTTTCCAAAAGAAAAAAAATCATGCTTCTTTGTAAAAAAATTATTACCTCGAAACTGAAATAACTTGGAAATAGGTCAGTGAGATATAAGTATCTGTTAATAGCTGGACAGAAAACTAATGTTATATATCAATTATATATTTATTTTATTGTGTTATATATTTCTATTTCAGTAGGCTTACATTAACACTGCAATGAAGTTACTGTGAAAATCCTCTAGTCGCCACAGTCCAGCGCCTGTTTAGGTGCAATGAGGGAGAATTTAGCATGATTTTGTAATTATTATAAAACAACTAAAGATTTGCATTTATATGGTTCTATATTATTCTATTGTGTTATTGCATTGTATTTTTTGAATTATCAATGTAGATGCTAAAACTGCAGCTTGGTGAAATAAGGTGGAAATTATCGACAATGTGATGCTCAATAAGATTAATTATTCAAATATCACTATTCCAAGGATAACTGGACCAAATAGACCGGTTAGAAAAGAATAACACCAATGCACCTAACCGGCACATCTTTTGGACTGTGGGAGGAAACCGGAAGAAACTCACGCACAGGAAGAATGTGCAAACTCCACACACACACACACAGTCAGTCAAGGTGGGAATTAAACCCAGGTCTCTGGGGCTGTGAGGCAGCAGTGCTAACCACTGTGTCACTGTGCCACCCATGGGGCTGGATTCTCTGATTCTCCCATCCTACTGCAGTGAATGGAGATTTGGCTGAGCACCAAATTCTCCGTCCATACTGACAGCGGCGGCAGGGCATGAATGGCTGGAGAATTCCAGCCCATGATCTTAGGAATCCCCAGAATCCCCTCATGAACTCAATGGGGTCTGGGAGGCCAGTGTTATGCAGGGTATGGAATATAATTTTTCAGTGTTGGTCTTTTCTAACTGGTCTCTTTGGTCCAGTTATCCTTGAACATCTCATTGTCAATAATTTCCATCTTATTTCACCAAGCTGCAGTTTTAGGATCTAATTGATATTTCAAATAATATAACACAATAGAATAAAATGGAACCATATAAATGCAAACCTTTATTTATTTTATACTAATTACAAAATCATCAAAATACTCCACGAGATAGGATTGAGAGACAATTCATAGAGTCATAGAATCATACAGCACAGAAGAGGCCTATTGGCCCATCGAGTTCTCACCAACACATTAGAAACACCTGAACTCCCACCTAACCCCATCTGCCAGCACTTGGCCCATAGCCTTGAATATTATGATGTGCCAAGTGCTCATCCAGATACTTTTTAAAGGATGTGAGGCAACCCACCTCTTCCACCCACCCCCCCCCCCCGACCCCCCCTCCCCCAGGCAGCGCATTCCAGACCGTCACCACTCTCTGAGTAAAAATGCTTTTCCTCACATCCCCCCTAAACCTCCTGCCCCTCACCCTTGAACCTATGCCCTTGTGACTGACCCTTCAACTAAGGGGAACAGCTGCTCCTTATCTGCTCTGTCCATGTCTCTCATAATCTTGTTCACCTCGATCAGGTTGCCCCTCAGTCTTCACTACTCCAACGAAAACAACCCAACCTCTCTTCATAACTTAAATGTTCCATCCCAGCCAGCACTCAGGTGAATCTTCTCTACACTGCCTCTTGTGCAATCACATCCTTCCGATAATGTGGAGACCAGAACTGCACACAGTACTCTAACTGTGGCCTCACCTAAGTTCTATACAACTCCAACATGACTTCCCTGCTTTTGTAATCTATACCTTGATTGATAAAGGCAAGTGTCCCATATGCCCTTTTCACCATCCTACTAACATGCCCCTCCACTTTCAGAGATCTGTGGACAAACACGCCAAGGTCCCTTTATTCCACAGAACTTCCTAGTGTCCTACCATTCATTGAATGCTTTCTTGTCAAATTACTCCTTCCAAAGTGTATCACCTCACACTTTTCAGGGTTAAATTCCATCTGCCATTTATTTGCCCATTTGACCATTCCATTTACATCTTCTTGTAGCCTAAGACACTCCGTTTCACTGTTAACCACCCGTGCAATCTTTGTGTCATCCACAGATTTACTAATCCTACCCCCACACATAGTCATCAATGTCATTTATATAAATGACGAATAATAGGGGGCCCAACACAGATCCCTGTAGTATGCCACTAGACACTGGTTTCCAGTCACTAAAGCAAATTATTAATTTGATTTTTGATTTGATTTATTATTGTCACATGTATTAGCACACAGTGAAAAGTATTGTTTCTTGCGGGCTATACAGACAAAGCATACCATTCATAGAGAAGGAAATGAGAGAGTGCAGAATGTAGTGTTACAGTCATAGCTAGGGTGTAGCAAAAGATCAACTTAATGCACGGTAGGTCCATTCAAAAGCAGGGAAGAAGCTGTTCTTGAGTCGGTTGGTATGTGACCTCAGACATTTATATCTTTTTCTCAATGGAATAAAGGTGGAAGAGAGAATGTCCGGGGTGTGTGGAGTCCATAATTATGCTGGCTGCTTTGCCGAGGCAGGGGGAAGCGTAGACAGAGTCAATGGATGGGAGGCTGGTTTGCGTGATGGATTGGGCTACATTCACAATCTTTTGTAGTTTCTTGCAGCCTTGGGCAGAGCAGGAGCCATACCAAGCTGTGATACAACCAAAAAGAATGCTTTCTATGGTGCATCAGTAAAAGTTGGTGAGAGTTGTAGCTGACATGACAAATTTCCTTAGTCTTCTGAGAAAGTAGAAGCGTTGATGGGCTTTCTTCACTGTAGTGTTGGCATGGGGGGACCAGGACAGGTTGTTGGTGATCTGGACACCCAAAACTTGAAGCTCTCGACCTTTTCTACTTCATCCCCGTTGATGTAGACAGGGGCACGTTCTCCTTTACACTTCCTGAAATCGATGACAATCTCCTTCATTTTGTTGACATTGAGGGAGAGATGATTGTTGCTGCACCAGTTCACCAGATCCTCTATCTCATTCCTGTACTCTGTCTCATCATTGTTTGAGATCCGACCCACTACAGTGGTGCCATCAGCAAACTTGAAAATTGAATTGGAGAGGGATTCGGCCACACAGTCATAGGTGTATAAGGAGTGGAGTATGGGGCTGTGAACACAGCCTTGTGAGGCACCGGTGTTGAGGATGTTTGTGGAAGAGATATTGTTGCCTATCCTTACTGATTGTGGTCTGTGAGTTAGGAAGTTCAGGATCCAGTCGCAGAGGGAGGAGCCACGGCCCAGGCCACGGAGTTTGGAGGTGAGTTTCATAGGAATAATGGTGTTGAAGGCTGAACGGTAGTCAATAAATAGGAGTCTGACATAAGTGTCTTTGTCATCTAGGTGTTCCAGGTTTGAGTGCAGGACCAGGGAGATGGTGTCTGCTGTGGACCTGTTGTGGCAGTAGACAAACTGTAGTGGATCCAGGCAGTCTGGGAGGCTGAAATCGATTCGTGCATGATTAGCCTTTCAAAGCACTTCATAATGATGGATGTCAGCGGCAGCGGATGTTAGTCATTAAGGCATGCTGCTTGGCTTTCCTTTGGTACTGGGATGATGGTCGTCTACTTGAAGCATATAAGGACCTCAGATTGTTGTAAAGAGAGGTTGAAGATGTCTGCGAATACCCCACCAGCTGACCCGCGCAGGATCTGAGTGCTCGTCCAGGTACCCCATCCGGGACAGTCGCTTTCCATTGGGTTGACCTTCTAGAAAGTTGCTCTGACATCTGCAATGGTGCCTTCAGATACAGGTTCATCCGAGGCTTCCCGGGTGGAGGGCATGCTCCCACTGATCTTTTGCTCAAAATGGGCATAGAATGCATTGAGCTCACCAGGGAGGGGTGCATTGGAGCCGACGAGTTTTCATGCCTTCATCTTGTAGCCTGTTATGTCTTGCAGACCTTACCATAGTCGGCGGGGGTCCGTGTGGCTAGCCTGAGACTCTAGCTTGGTCCGGTATTGTCTTTTGGCATCTTTGATGGATCTCCTTAGATGGTATCTTGCTTTCTTGTATAGGTTAGGGTTGCCTGACTTGAACGTCTCAGACCTGGACTTCAGCAAGCAGTGGATACCCCTGTTCATCCATGGTTTCTGGTTGGGAAACGCATGGATTTGCTTCTTTGGCACACAGTCTTCCCCACTTGCGAATTAAGTCAGTTACTGTAGTGGTGTACTCTTTCAGGCTGGTCGCAGAGTTTTAAAATACTGACCAGTCCACTGACTCCAAGCAGTCCCGTAGGGAATCATCCGATTCCTCAGATCAACGCTGCACAACTTTCTTTGGTGGATTCTCCCGCTTCAGTTTTTATTTGTAAGCCGGGAGCAGGAGCACAGCCTTGTAGTCTGATTTGCCAAAATGTGGGTGGGCGATAGAGCGGTAGGCATGTTTGATATTTGTGTACAGAGTAAGAGTTTTAACAACACCAGGTTAAAGTCCAACAGGTTTATTTGGTAGCAAATACCATTAGTTTTCGGAGCGCTGCTCCTTCGTCAGATGGAGTGGAAATCAGCTCTCAAACACCTGTTTGAGAGCAGATTTCCACTCCATCTGACGAAGGAGCAGCGCTCCAAAAGCTAATGGTATTTGCTACCAAATAAACCTGTTGGACTTTAACCTGGTGTTGTTAAAACTCTTACTGTGTTCACCCCAGTCCAACGCCAGCATCTCCACATCATGATATTTGTGTAGCAGTGGTCTAGGATGTTGGGCCTCTGCTGGAGATGTGTTGGTGGTCACTTGGTAGTACGCTCTTGAGCTTGGCCCGATTGAAGTCCCCGGCCACGATGAACAAGGCCTCCAGATTTTTCATCTCAAGGCTATTCGTAGTGGTGTATATTTCATCCAACACGATTACTAAAGAAAATGGTGTAGGTTTCCCTTATTCCAGTGGCTGTTGTCTAGAACTGAATCATACGAGACAGCAGGTTGAATTCTAGTTTTGTTCTTAACTGGTCTCAGGCATGGTCGAAATTGGCACCATTACTATCATTAGTCTCAGTGTTCCAGGTCCAGGGAAGGGAATAATTAAGCAGAATTTCCATTCCCGAGCTCTGCAGTGATCCTTTCTGGAAAGCATTGTGTTAATGACGTCGTGAGGATGTGATTAGGCTTGGCTGCCAGAACTACCACATTCTGGCCAATACTTTTTAGACTGATAGGTGCAGACTGGACTTGCCAGTGGTACTGGAGGATGAGCCACAGCCTGAGGGAAACGTGGCACAGCACAAATATGGACATTCTCGAAAGGGAGAAGTGGCAAGGGGTTAACTTACAAAAAAAAGTGTTTTCATTTATTATGAAGTTGATTATGTGATGGAAAGACTAATGTAAGAGATGCAGAAGGAAATGTGAGATATGCTTCTTTTAGAGTTTACTGTGTTGTATTATTAATGTGAGAGAAGGCAGGAAGTGACACATCGGGGAGTACTCTTGCAGTTGGGATGCTTATTTAGGGTCACATTTATCTTTGAATAACCTGTGTCAAAAGATGTCTTTCCCCACATGGAATAGCAGTAGGCTTTCAGTGAAAGCAGTTATAATGTCATGTTGACTAACTCCTTTAAATTAAATTGATGGATCTTTCAGACCTTCTCTGGGGATGGAGACTCAGAACTGGAATTGTTACTTTGAGTCTCCTCTGGAAGAGTTTTGTTACCACTCGCGCTGTATTCCTTCCTCCATGATTGGTGTTATTGTGGTTTGTTGGGTATATGAGTAATTTCTCCTTTACTGTTAAACCCACTCCCTTCAACTTCAGACCATTGGCCATGCTAAATTCTCTCTGACTGTACCCAGACAGGCGTCTGAGGGTGGTGACTGGGGGATTATCGTCAAGGGTCATCCAGACTCGAAACTTTGGCTTTATTCTATTTCCACAAATACTGTCAGACCTGCTGAGATTTTCCAGTGTTTTCTGTTTTTGTTTGACGAAATCCCTATTCATTCCATCCAAACTGCTTTGTTTTATTACTTTCTTGTGATTCCATCTGCATCAGATACTCCTATTATAGTTGTTTCATGGTTTCTTGTGACATAAATTAGTAGTAAGAAGTCTCACAACACCAGATTAAAGTCCAACAGGTTTATTTGGTAGCAAAAGCCACTAGCTTTTGGAGCGCTGCCCCTTCGTCAGGTAAGTGGGAGTTCTGTTCACAAACAGGGTATATAAAGACACAAACTCAATTTACAAAATAATGGTTGGAATGCAAATCTTTATAGGTAATCAAGTCTTAAAGGTACAAGCAATGTGAGTGGAGAGAGCGCTAAGCACAGGGTAAAGAGATGTGTATTGTCTCCAGACAGGACAGTTAGTGAGATTTTGCAAGCCCAGGCAAGTCGTGGGGGTTACAGATAGTGTGACATGAACCAAGATCCCGGTTGAGGCTGTCCTCATGTGTGCGGAACTTAGCTATCAGTCTCTGCTCAGCGACTCTGCGTTGTCGTGTGTCGTGAAAGCTGCCTTGGAGAACGCTTACCAGAAGATCAGAGGCCGAATGCCCGTGACCGCTGAAGTATTCCTCAACAGGAAGAGAACACTCTTGCCTGGTGATTGTCGAGCAGTGTTCATTCATCCGTTGTCATAGCGTCTGCATGGTCTTCCCAATGTACCATGCCTCGGGGCATCCTTTCCTGCAGCGTATCAGGTAGACAACGTTGGCCGAGTTGCAAGAGTATATACCGTGTACCTGGTGGATGGTGTTCTCACGTGAGATGATGGCATCCGGCACGTCTTGCAGAGGTTGCTGTGGCAGGGCTGTGTGGTGTCGTGGTCACTGTTCTCCTGAAGGCTGGGTAGTTTGCTGCGGACAATGGTCTGTTTGAGGTTGTGCGGTTGTTTGAAGGGGGTGTGGGGATGGCCTTGGCGAGATGTTCGTCTTCATCAAGGACATGTTGAAGGCTCCAGAGAAGATGTCGTAGCTTCTCTGCTCCGGGGAAGTACTCGACAACGAAGGAATCTCTGTCCGCCGTGTCCCGTGTTTGTCTTCTGAGGAGGTCGGTGCGGTTTTTTGCTGTGGCGCGTCGGAACTGTCGATCAATGAGTCGAGCGCCATATCCCAGTCCAATGCCGGCATCTCCACATCATAAATTAGTAGGTCAGTGAAAAATAAATATCTGTTAATAGATGGACAGAAAGCAAATATTATATTTCAGTTATATTTATTTATTAGTGTCACAAGTAGCCTTACATTAACACTGCAGTGAAGCTGTGAAAATCCCCTAGTCGCCACACTCTGGCACCTGTTCCGGTACACTGAGGGAGAATTTAGCATGGCCAATGCTCCTAACCAGCACGTCTTTCAGACTGTGGGGGGAAACCGGAGCA
Source organism: Mustelus asterias (assembly GCF_964213995.1). NCBI lineage: Eukaryota > Metazoa > Chordata > Chondrichthyes > Carcharhiniformes > Triakidae > Mustelus > Mustelus asterias. Next base: position 144,242,177 of record NC_135801.1, on the reverse strand, counting down.
GCCAGAGAAAACCCACACATGGGCAGAACGTGCAAACTCCACACAAACAGTGACCCAAGCCAGGTGTGCAAAATCTGAAGAGAATCAGAAATCGCCCATAATATGCATGAAGCTGATTTTAATATATTTTAATAAATTTAAATCTTGTCCCCTCACCACATGATTCCTACTTCACTGAATATTCATACGTCACATCATGTACAAAGTCAGTATAGCTCTCAAGGGAGAGGGACATAGATAGGAAGCAATGCCAACTGGCACTGCCATTTAGCACTATTGGGTTCACACTGCGACTATGCCAACCTGTGCCAGAGGCAGTGTCAGGGGATGATTGTGTGTGTGTTTAAAGTCTATTTATTAGCGTCACAAGTAGGCTTACATTAACACTACAATGAAGTTACTCTGAAAATCCCCTACTCGCCACACTCTAGCACCTGTTCGGGCACACTGAGGGAGAACTTAGCATGGCCAATGCATCTACCCTGCATGTCTTTTGGACTGTGGGAGGAAACCGGAGCATCCAGAGGAAACCCACGTAGACATGGGGAGAACGTGCAGACTCCACACAGACAGTGACCCAAGCCAGGAATCGAACCCAGGTTCCTGGCGCGGTGAGGCAGCAATGCTAACCAGTGTGCCACCCTGTGTGTTTGGGGGGGTGGTGTGAGACTTGATCCCATGATACTTCTGTGGTGGGGGGGGTTATTTTTATGTCTGATTGAGGCATCCTTTAAAGATGGCGCCCAATCTCTGTGAAGCTCGGCTCTCGGAGTCCCTGCCCCACCAGAGTGACAGCATAAACCACGCCCACTCATTTATTTTTCTCTGAAGCGGTTCAAAATCTGGAGAGAAAACTGGTCTGTGCAACTTTAGAGTTACACCATTAGTTTCCTGACTGACCCTGACACTTTGCCAAATCCTGGTCGGAACAGCAGTTTTGGGGTTCCTCGCAGCTGGAATGTCTTCCAATTTTCTGATGAATCAGTGGAGGTGCTGCTGAGAAAACACAGTAAGAAGTTTAACAACACCAGGTTAAAGTCCAACAGGTTTATTTGGTAGCAAAAGCCACACAAGCTTGCAGCTCCGAAAGCTTGTGTGGCTTTTGCTACCAAATAAACCTGTTGGACTTTAACCTGGTGTTGTTAAACTTCTTACTGTGTTTACCCCAGTCCAACGCCGGCATCTCCACATCGAGAAAACACAGGCCAAGCGCGAATATGATCCCATCAGCTTTTCACCAAGCAGATTCAGTTCAAATTACCTTTTAGACTCCTGTATTATTTGGGACCTAGCAGAGAATCCAGGCCCATATATCTTATTTTTTACAGTAGATTTATCAGCTTGGTATTTCTTTAGCCATGTATCTCTATCTAAATATCTAACAGTGTGGACTTTGCTCTCCTTTGAGTCACTGGCACTGATTTCGGAAGAATCACCAGAATGTGTCAATATTGATGGACGGTCCTAAGAAGCAAAGGTTTAAAAATTCATCATGTACATATGTATATTGGCAGCACGGTGGCACAGTGGCTAGCACTGCTGCCTCACAGAACCAGGGATCCAGGTTCAATTCTGGCCTTGGGTCACTGTCTGTGAGGAGTTGGCACGTTCTCCCTATGTCTGAGTATGTTACCGCCAGGTGTTCTGGTCTCCTCCCACTCTCCAAAGATCTGCGGGTTAGGTTAACTGGCCATGCTAAATTGTCCCTTAGTATCAGGGGGATTAGCAAGGTGGATACGTGGGGTTACGGGGATAGGCTATGGTCGGGAATGTTGTCGGTGCAGGCCCAATGGGCTGAATGGCCTCCTTCTGCACTATAGGGATTCTATGATTCATATGCAAACTATTGGATTCCGGCTTAAATCCACCAACTTCCAAAGTGCAAAAATGAAACACTGCATTAAAAGAGATTAAAAATCATAATGATTCATATCAAGTCCACATTGCATCAGCAACCTTTCTTTATAAATGCGCTGATAATTGTAAAATTCTTCAGAGTAGAGAACTTTACAAACAATGGTTTTCTAGAAAGATATGCAGTATCTGACATTGCCCTCTAACTTTGTTCGGCAACTTCACAAACTAAACAGCCGAGTTTTTCACATGCCACCTTGTGGCAGCTGAAGGCAGCTCACGAACTCCTTCTGGGTTCTGATGCGACCACGTTTAATATTTGGAACTCACAATAGACATATTGCGAGCAGGAAAGCGTAAACAAGCCAACAAGGTCCTTCTGCATTGCACCTGAGGCCTCCAATATTTGATAGGTCAATAACCTTTTCATTGCAAAGCCATGTTTATCTCATTTAATTATCGCAGTACAACATCAGAAGGGGTTTCAGTGCTCACTGGGAATAGCTCTGCATGAAAATAAAATCAGTTGTACAAACAGAGCAGTAATGCTCAGAACATTTTAAAATGCATTCACGTTTTCCTCATATTACTTGAAGCGCATCAATTTTCATGGTGTCATTTGTTGATTCTAGTCGCCGGAGCTGTCAAAGGTAAGGAGGACATAAGTAACAACACTCCATCCCTGTTGACTGCAATTTTTATTGTTTTTCTTTTGAGTAATGTATGCCCCATTTTACACCCTGCATATTGGTAGGATTGCAATGGGCTGAATAGCCTCCTCCTGTGCCGGAACAATGCTGTGTAATTACTCCATATGCCCACATTCAACTTTCAATTTTTTTACCCTAACCCACCCAAATCCGAATTTAGCAAAAGCTGGATTTTTACAAACACAACCCAAATTTTTTTGGAAATATGAAATTAAGTAGTGTCAGCTTTACATCAGCATTGTGTAACTGGGTTGTAAAAGTACATTTTGCTCAGGTCTTAAGCATGTAATTTAGGATATCTTTACAAGTATCCTGGTTTCGATGACCTGAATTATTGGGGTTGAGGGGGAGAGATTGCATGTGCATTTGTAGAGAGAGGTACAAAATGGGCTTCAACACATGCACGAACGCGAGGGCAAAGGGCTGCCTCTTTTTCCTGCAACCTTCAGCTCAACTTGCTCCATATTTTGCTGGAATTGTGATGTGATCATAGTTTGATCAGGGATTCACAACTCATGGTGTAACTTTTCATCCCCTGAATTAACTGACTGATCTGTGTATCAATAAAACCGTGTCAACAACCATGCTATTAATTTTCTAGGAAGATTTGGCATACTATCTGTGCAGCGAGTAAAACAAAGAACTATTTGTTCTTATCATCTTTATCTTCGCTAGCTCCTGCAAGATTATGCGCAGTTGATGATGTAATGTGAAAATGATATGCATCTGGTAACATGAAGGCAGCAAATCCATTGCAAATGCATCTTCTGTTTTTGAATTATAGTCTCCCCTCCCATGGTTGCTGTCTTGAAGTTTTTTTCATGAAAGACAAAATATATAGGTGTTTGGGTGCAACATCTGCTATCACTTTTCTGAGAACAAACGTCATTGTCTTATCATACTTCTATGATTAGAATTTTGCCATTAATTTTCTTCTCATTGCTTCTGCCATTTTACTTGGGATCGCCACAATGTTGAGTTGATCACTCTTCTTCAAGTTCTTATTGATGCCCCAGTTTGTGCCTGAGTACATCACTCCTCCTTCCAGGTGCAGATATCTGATTTAATACATTTTCTCAGACTAAAGGCCTGGGTGTTTATCTTGGGTAGCACAGTGGTTAGCACTGCTGTCTCACAGTGCCATGCACCTGGGTCGGTTCCCGGCTTGGTTCACTGTCAGTGTGGAGTCTGCACATTCTCCCTGTGTCTGCATGGGTTCCCTCCGGGTACTCCGGTTTCCTCCCACAGTCTAAAAGATGTGCTGGTTAGGCACATTGACCATGCTAAATTCTCCCTCAGTGTACCCAAACAGGCACCAGAGTGTGGCGACTAGGGGATTTTCACAGTAAATCATTGCAGTGTGAATGTAAGCCTACGTGTGACATTAATAAATAAACTTAAAGCTGTGAAGACTTTTATAAAGACCCCTGTTTTTTTTTCTCATAGTGGTTTATGTGATTTTTAAACTTGTGTGACAATTAACCCTTTCACCCTTGATGTGCCGCTTCCTGATTTTGTGCTTTCTCATCCCTCCACATATCTATCGCAGCATCCGTATCTCACTAGTATCCTGTCGTCGTTCCTCACTTCTTGATACTATCCATGTTTCTTGCTTGACACAGCGAGGTTTGTCTCACAACTGTCAATGCATTGATTTTTTCTATTCTGTAATTTACCTTTAGTTTTGGACAAGAATGCTAACCATTTCCTTTCTGCCTTCAATTGTTTAGATAGCTGATTTAAGCTGCAGCTTCAATAGAAACATAGAAAATAAGTCATCCTAGATTTGTTAAATGACCCTGTGGCTGGTTTTCTATATCAGGAGGGGCTAGCAGAAGGGTTTGCTGTTTTGTGTTGGCCCAGGAGAGAATTATTATTGCTACACAGCAGAAAGCCTGTTTTTGTTGCTTCCAGTTTATTATTGGCACTAGGAACTCCCAGGTTCAACATGTTTTGTACGCAGGCTTTATCCCCAAAACATGCCTTGAGCTGCGAACCTCAGAATACCCTCTACTGAACCAATGTGACGCTTCCATTTCCCATTTCTGTTACTTCTGCGGCCTCTTGAATGGCCATTTAACCTCAAGTTGTGAACAGTTTTAAGATACGAATTCAGAGTAATTAGGAAACAGATTGAGACTTTCTGAGTCTCCTTTCGCTTTATCATCCTGGGAGCAGGTTTTCATTCAATCAGAATGAAACTCCGGTCCCAGAGGCTAAAATAAAATCAAGAAGGGCATAAGCTGACATTGCCTTATTATAGCAGTTCAAATGTTAACACCCTTCCTAATAGCAGAGAACGATAGGAAAATTCGAGATAAAAATTACACAGAGGTCGGCAACCCACATTGTCAAACACTCGCTGGCTGGTGAAAGATAAGTGACTAGTAAGGAAAAATAAGATTAAAATGTGGAGCAAAATGTCAATCTGAAAAATAATTGTTCCTGAATGGTGACAGTGGAATGTGTCAGGTTTTCATTAGACAAATGTAATATGGTAGATCTTAAACATGCAGTCCTGTGTAGCAGAGTAGAGTCTGAAGCAGGTACTCCTCACCAAGGAGATGGTCACTGAATGCTCCTGCTTTGACCAGTTCTGCTGCTGCAGAGCAGACGTCACCTTGAAGTTACTGTAGCCACCACTCTCCATGCTGGACCTTGTGGCAAAGTCAACATGGCCCAGTTTAGAGTGCATTACAACATCGGGGTAGTCGCCCGAGCCCCAGTGTTCTGGCCAACATTCATCCCTCAGCCAACCACAGAAAACAGATTATCTGGCCATTATCACATTGTGGTTTGTAGGATTTTGCTGTGTGCAAATTGGCTGCCACGTTTCCTACGCTATAATTGCGACTACATTTCAAAAGACACTTCAGAGATTTGCGATATCCTGTGGTCATGAAAGGTGTTTCTAGAACAAGTCTTTCTTTTTCATTGTCTCTGTTCCAATCAGAGAAAAGCATGAATAGTGGGCATGTGGTTTTCCCAGGGTAGTGGGATTGGTTTGGTGCAGACAGCCACTGAATGTGCACACATGGCTCTGTGGATGCTTCAGATCAACGGGGAAATGTGTCACAACCACAAAGGGTTCCACTCCCTTAATATGAATTTGAAGTTCAATAATCAAGGGTGGCACAGTGGTTAGCAGTGCTGCCTCACAGAACCCGGGACATGGGTTCAATTCTGGCCTTGGGACATTGTCTGTGTGGAGTTTGCACATTCTCCCTGTGTCTGTGTGGGTTTCCTCCGGGTGCTCCAGTTTCCTCCCACAGTTCAAAGATGTGCGAGATAGGTGGATTGGCCATGTTATATTGCCCCTTAGTCAGGGTAAATACGTGGGGTTACGGGGATGGGGCCTGGGTGGGATTGTTGTCAGTGCTGACTCAATGGGCCGAATGGCCTCCTTCTGCATTGCAGGGATTCTATGATTGTCCCTGTCTTGCAGTCCTGCAGTCCCTGTCTTGTCTCCCTGTCCAGCGAGTACCAGTCCTAATGCTCCTATGCAGCGTGTGACTGCAGCAAGGCTGGTGGAAAGCTGCTGACCTTCAATGGGGGAGAGTGCAGATTTCACTGCAGACTGCAGAATGCCCACAAGCAGCACAGGCTAACTTTGGACTACACCAAGTGTAATAATGGTCTGGGTTGGCTAGATGGTAGGAAACAGAAAAGGTGCCAGCAGAGTGGCATTGGTGTGAGCAGAAATGCCATCTCAAACTGAAGACAGATGGCCCCACTGACACTCCCTAGGGGTGGCACCTCATCAGTCCCAGTCATCTGCTGAAAGACAGATTGCTGGACTGCAGTGAGAGCCTGCAAACCCCTATTATCAACTGAGCTTGCATAGTAACAAGCATGGCTCTTGTACTGTCAGGCTGAATTTCCACTGTTGTACTGAGATGCTAAATGGCTTCTTCCTGTGCAGCAAAGCCCAGACATCAACCATCGTACACTGCATCACTGATGGATTTGCAAATGTTGGTCATTTACCAACCGACTCAAGAACAGCTTCTTCCCTGCTGCCATCAAATGTTTGAATGGACCTACCTCACACTAAGTTGATCTTTCTCTACACCCTAGCTAAGACTGTAACACAACATTCTGCACTCTCTCCTTTCCTTCTCTATGAACGGTATGCTTTGTCTGTATAGCGCGCAAGAAATAATACTTTTCATTGTATACTAATACATGTGACAATAATAAATCAAATCAAATCAAAAAAGGAATGGAGTTTGCCACCACTTTCATGATGAAAAATGTGGACTCTAAGCTCTGCTTGAAGCCTGTGTCATATTAGAACCAGACTCCTTCATCTTCCTTGACTGTGGCAACAAGCTGCACCAAGCATAACTGTGTGTATGCCCATCAGCCCTTTCCTCTATGCCATCCCATCAAAGTCCTCAGTTGGTGTCTAAAACGGACAGATCAAATGATAGTGCTTCTTCATCAGATATCCACTTTTCTCCCAATGTTTCATCAATGGGCTGCACCGTCTGGACAGGTCACAGGTCTTGGGTATCTCAGAGCATTAATGCAGAATGAGAAGATTGGTGTCAGGGAAGGTTCTTTGTTCTTAGTCCTTTGACCTGGGCAGTCACATGAATCACTGGACAGGTGTGCATGCAAACATACAAACCCACGACAGGAGATAGGTTTGTGTTTTATATTTCAGGAGTATTGGATATACAGGACAGGCTGGGCGCCGTTGATCACGTGGGGGGTGGATGTGACTGCATTGCTGAATATTTGGAAAAGAAGGAACTGACTAGAGGCTATAAATCTCCAATTTTCCAAAGACAAAAAAAAATGATAAGTCTGCAACTTAAAATGACTTTCTGCCCATTACCTGAAGTCTTTCAAAGAAGATGGTTGGAATTTTCTGGCCGTTCACGACCCGACACTGCTGCAAGTGAAACGGAGAATTTGGCACTCGGCTAAACCTCCATTCACTGCAGCGGGACCAAAAGATCTCACCGGCGTGAATGGCAGAAAAATTCCACCCGTTATGTTCAGAAGAGGTTAATTCTATTTCATTTTAGTTTCCAGTGTACTTCTGGTGAAAATTCTTCCTTGAATTGTAGCCTGTAAAATATACCCTATATATATTTAATATGTATATTCTTCACTCCCGTCCTTGCTGTTATGAATCTAACGTCATGAGAAATAGATGGTTATTCGTTATTTTGTATTAATTAACTTCTCCTCTCTTGTTCTTTTTCATAATATATACCATTTTATGTTGCTTTTATAAGTAATTAGTCTTGAAAGTATATTGCATGCCAGCTAACTGAACATTCTGTTACATAATGACATTTTGTAAATGAGTAGTATAAAGTAAAAGTTTATTAGTCACTAGTAGGCTTACATTCACATTGCAATGAAGTTACTGTGAAAATCCCCTAATCGCCACACTCCGGCGCCTGTTCGGGTACACTGAGGGAGAATTTTGCAGGGCCAGTTCACCTAATCTGCACATCTTTGGACTGTGGGAGGAAACTGGAGCACCCGGAGGAAACCCATACAGACACAGGGAGAACATGCAAACTCCACACAGACAGTCACCCAAGCCAGGAAACGAACCTGGGTCCCTGGTGCTGTAAGGCAGCAATGCGATTCACTGTGCCACCATTCTGCCCCGGTATCATCACTCCATAATGTGTTATCAAGCATGTGAGTCCCAACCAAGGTCTCGCTCAGAAATACTCTTGGGAATACTGTAATTCACTGCACCACAAGATGATAGGCTGAGGGAGGGTGCAATGCAATGTTCCTCACACTGGATCCTGGTCTGCCATTCTAACCTGAGACCTGAGCTGCAGATGAGCATTGAGGGTGCACCATGGACCACAGAGGTTCAAGAAGAGGGCTCATCGCCAGGGTAATTATAGGGATGAGCAAAAGATAACTGGCCTTGATAGCAACTCCCACATCCCCTGAATGTGTTGAAGCAAAATGCCTTCCCCAACAGGTCAAACTACCTGGGAACATCAGCATGGGTTAGAAAAGGTCTAGCAAATCCCTTATGAACTTAGAGCAGGAGGGACGCTTTGTTAGTTCTAGGCTTGCTCCCCCATCTCATGACCAGCATTTCACTCCTGGAGCACTCCTGGGCAGCACGGTGGCACAGTGGTTAGCACTGCTGCGTCACAGCGCCAGGGACCCGGGTTCGATTCTGGCCTTAGTTGACTGCCTGTGTGGAGTTTGCACATTCTCCCTGTGCTCCGGTTTCCTCCCACACTCAAAGGATGTGCGGGTCAGGGTTGATTGGCTATGCTAAATTGGCCCTTAGTGTCAGGCGGATTAGCAGGGTAAATATGTGAGGTTACGGGGGTAGGGCCTGGGTGGGATTGTTGTCAATGCAGGCTTGATGGGCCCAGTGGCCTCGTTCTGCACTGTAGGATTCTATGATTCTACACTTACTTTACAATGAGGAACTGAATACTTGGGCCGCTAGCTATGGCCTCTTCCCATGCCATTTTCACGGCTGGGCGGCTGCTTCCTGGTCATTTTTGTTTGATGTGGAGATGCCGGCGTTGGACTGGGGTAAACACAGTAAGAAGTTTAACAACACCAGGTTAAAGTCCAACAGGTTTATTTAGTAGCAAAAGCCACACAAGCTTTCGGAGCTGCAAGCCCCTTCTTCAGGTGAGTGGGAATTCTGTTCACAAACAGAGCATATAAAGACACAAACTCAATTTACATGAATAATGGTTGGAATGCGAATACTTACAACTAATCAAGTCTTTAAGAAACAAAACAATGTGAGTGGAGAGAGCATCAAGACAGGCTAAAAAGATGTGTATTGTCTCCAGACAAGACAGCCAGTGAAACTCTGTGGGGGTTACAAATAGTGTGCCATGAACCCAATATCCCGGTTGAGGCCGTCCTCGTGTGTGCGGAACTTGGCTATCAGTTTCTGCTCAGCGACTCTGCGCCGTCGTGTGTCGCGAAGGCCGCCTTGGAGAACGCTTACCCGAATATCAGAGGCCGAATGCCCGTGACCGCTGAAGTGCTCCCCAACAGGAAGAGAACAGTCTTGCCTGGTGATTGTCGAGTGGTGTTCATTCATCCGTTGTCGCAGCGTCTGCATAGTTTCCCCAATATACCATGCCTTGGGACTTTGGGGAAACTATGCAGACGCTGCGACAACGGATGAATGAACACCGCTCGACAATCACCAGGCAAGACTGTTCTCTTCCTGTTGGGGAGCACTTCAGCGGTCACGGGCATTCGGCCTCTGATATTCGGGTAAGCGTTCTCCAAGGTGGCCTTCGCGACACACGACGGCGCAGAGTCGCTGAGCAGAAACTGATAGCCAAGTTCCGCACACACGAGGACGGCCTCAACCGGGATATTGGGTTCATGGCACACTATTTGTAACCCCCACAGAGTTTCACTGGCTGTCTTGTCTGGAGACAATACACATCTTTTTAGCCTGTCTTGATGCTCTCTCCACTCACATTGTTTTGTTTCTTAAAGACTTGATTAGTTGTAAGTATTCGCATTCCAACCATTATTCATGTAAATTGAGTCTGTGTCTTTATATGCTCTGTTTGTGAACAGAATTCCCACTCACCTGAAGAAGGGGCTTGCAGCTCCGAAAGCTTGTGTGGCTTTTGCTACCAAATAAACCTGTTGGACTTTAACCTGGTGTTGTTAAACTTCTTACCATTTTTGTTTGGCCAGTGCTTTTGCTTCAGGACAGGCATGTCACTTGCTTCCCTGCATTCCTGTCGAGGAGTTAGAGAATCAAACCAAAATGTGGAGCCCAAGAGAAAATCTGTTAGAGGTTGTGCCAGGATTTAGCAATTGTTTTCAACTTGCCCTTCCTGGGGAAAACGTCGAACTCTGTGATAGTGGCGTACAAAGTCAATAAGAGGCCTTGGGGCAGCTGAAGGTTCTGACGTTCTCAGGAACCCTTGCGCAGAGGCAGTCCCGCAAGTTCTCAGGTAAATGGCATAAACAACTGAACGTTTTAGCAATCACGAACAATTTATACCATTTACGCGAACCATTGCTCACTTGATGCTGTGTGATCTTTTAAGGTTTGTGAAAAATGTAGTCGTCTAAACAGCGAAATGAAAGGGTTCACAGTTAACGACACAAAGCTCCACTACAGCAGTCTCAGCTTATACCAGCAGAATTGGTGGCTTCAAAAGATTTAAAAGGCGCCGGCATGTGTGTTCGATGCTCGTAGCATCAAAGAGGATAGTCTGACAGAATTGATATCACTTTCCACCCAAAGCCAATCAGGCTGCATGTTAGCAGAAAAGCCAGGCAATCCCAGTACGACGACATTTGTCCTGCCCCTGGGAATGGCCCTGAAGTGTAACGCAGAACAATACATTTATTGACATTTTCTGTCCAGCTGAATCAATCTGTTAAAGCAGGAGCATTGCTGCAGGCTGACTTTCACTTGGGACCGGATAGAAAGCAAAGTTACCTTGTCCCTTAACAGGAGCCTGTAAAATTCAAGCCTTCTGTTTGTCCTTGCTCATTCATACTTCGAAAGTCACAAACTTCCCCCGAGTAATTTATTTATTTTCCTTGCATCTAAAGCACTAAGCCAAGGATGCACACTGCTGCATGTGAGTCTGAAAGTTGTAATGGGAAGAACACATTGCCAATTCCTTTCCTGTCAGTTGAGTTTTTCTAAATGCTTTGTAGCAGAGTCTCCATGTCAATTAATGAGGGCTTGGAACATTCTGCAGTCCTGTCCAGTACACTGTCCTGTGAATGGCCTCTGGTGCTAACCTTGCTTGAGTTTGCAGGAAGTCATAACTTGCATGAGTTGGTACCGCTGCAGACACATTTCCAGCACTTACCTCCTCCAACTGGAAATTCTGTCACCTGTCCATTTTTGGTGTCTATCCTCCACCACTCCGATAAGAGTCCTGCTATATCTCTCCTCCAAAAGGTACTGATCCAATGATAAACAACTATCCTTTCTCAAAGTCCAGATTGCTCTGTTTATGCCCATTGAATGGCCTCATTTTAATCACCTGATCCTGAGGAAGTAAATGAAATCCAATGTAGGCAGACATGTCCCTCAGCATTTTTAGCTGTGTAAGAAATTAAAAGGCTGGCTGGAATATTGCAGAAACAGTGGAGGTCATGTTTCTGCCTTGTTGTGCTGGCTTCCACCAGACTCCTACTGGAGTTACACTGGGAGTCCAACATAATTCCCATGGATTGTCAGGACCAATGCATTTCAGACTCCTCCCTTCTATTGGCATAAACTCTGTGCTGATCGGCAATTTCACCCATTGGCTTGTGGGAATGTTATCTGCAGAGATAGAGAAAAATCAGGCCTCACTTGCTTTCCATTTTCCGACGTCTTTCCCACATTGTCCTTCAAATCTTTTAGAAATGACTGATTAGCCTCAACTGGAGAATTGGAACCAATTCTGGATGTCAATGCCCAAGGATATAGAGGTTTCAACTTTTCACAATATACAATAACGATTTGGAGGAAGGAACTGAAGGCACTGTCGCTAAGTTTGCAGATGATACAAAGATATGTAGAGGGACAGGTAGTAGTGATGAAGCAGGGGGGCTGCAGAAGGACTTGGACAGGTTTGGAGAGTGGGCAAAGAAGTGGCAGATGGAATACAATGTGGAAAAGTGTGAGGTTATGCACTTTGGAAGGAGGAATGGAGGCATAGACTATTTTCTAAATGGGGAAATGCTTAGGAAATCAGAAACACAAAGGGATTTGGGAGTCATTGTTCAAGATTCTCTTAAGGTTAATGTGCAGGTTCAGCCGGCACTTAGGAAAGCAAATGCAATGTTAGCGTTCATGTCGAGAGGGCTAGAATGCAAGAGTAGGGATGTACTTCTGAGGATGTATAAGGCTCTGGTCAGACCCCATTTGGAGTATTGTGAGCAGTTTTGGGCCCCATATCTAAGGAAGGATGTGCTGGCCTTGGAAAGGTTTCGGAGGAGGTTCACAAGAATGATCCCTGGAATGAAGAGCTTGTCGTATGAGGAACAGTTGAGGACTCTGGGTCTGTACTGATTGGAGTTTAGAAGGGTGAGGGGGGATCTTATCGAAATTTACAGGATACTGCGAGGCCTGGATAGAGTGGATGTGGAGAGGATGTTTCCACTTGTAGGAAAAACTAGAACCAGAGGGCACAACCTCAGGCTAAAGGGATGATCCTTTAAAACAGAGATGAGGAGGAATTGCTTCAGCCAGAGAATGGTGTATCTGTGGAACTCTTTGCCGCAGAGGTCAGGTCATTGAGTGTCTTTAAGACCGAGATAGATAGGTTTTTGATTAATAAGTGGGTCAGGGGTTATGGGGAAAAGGCAGGAGAATGGGGATGAGAAAAATATCAGCCATGATTGAATGGCGGAACAGACCTGATGGGCCGAGTGGCCTAATTCTGCTCCTATGTCTTATGGTCATCGGTGTTTAATCGGGTTGTACCATGTAAGAGGAACTCCAGTGATTTGGTGAGACTGGAGAAGTTAATGTTTTCACTGACAGACCAGTCAGCAATTAGAGGGTAGAGATTTAAGGTAATTGGCAGAACAGGCAGAGGTGAGATGACGAGAATTTTTTTAAGCAGCACATTGTTATCTGAAATTCCAATTCCAATTCTCTTCCCTCACCTAGTGACGCACGAAGACAGACATCTGCTTCCATAACTAGTAATTCCCAGAACAGGTCACTAGTCTGTTGCCAGAGGCTTATAGTTCGAGGGGCACCACTGATCTGGAATCATTGCCTGAAAAAGTATTGGAAACAGATTGAATAGTCATTTTCAAAAGGCAATTGGATAAACATATAAAATTGAGAAAATTGTAATGCTAAGAAGAAAAAGCCAGGACGTGGGACCAATTGTATTGCTCTTTGAAGGGTCAGTACAGGCATAATGGGCTGAATGGGCCCTTGATGTGCTATACGTTTTATTGGCCTGTATTGGCAGGGGAAGGTTTTGTAAGTGAAAGTTGAAGGCTAATGGTATGTTAGTCTTTATCACAAGAGGATTTGAGTACAGGAGTGGTGATGTCTTACTTCAATTGTTGAGGACCTTGGTTAGACCACACTTGGAGTGCTATGTGTAGTTTTATTCTCTTACCTTAGGAAGGATATTATTACCAAAGAGGGAGTGCAGCAAAGGTTTACTAACTTGCTCTGGGGATGCCAGGGCTGTCCAATGAAGAAAGACTGGGGAAACTGAACCTGTATTCTTGAGAGTTTCAAAGAATGAGAGGTGACCTCATTGAAAGCTGCAAAATACTCAAAGGAACAGACAGGGTAGATGCACGTAAGATGTTTCCTCTGGTTGGAGGGCCTAGAACCAGGAGATAGAATTTCAAAATAAGCAGGAAGTCACCAAGGTGAGAAGAAATTTCTTTAAAAATTACTGTAAACTGTTGGAATTCTTGACCCAGGGGACTGTGGAAGCTCCATCATTGAATATGTTTAAAGTAGAGATTACACATTTCTAAATACCAATGACATAAAGGGAATTGGGGTAATGTGGGAAGAAGGAATTAAGGTGGATTAAGGCCTTGATCATATTGAATGGCGGAGCAGGTTCAATGGGCTGGATAGCCGACTCCTGTTCCTATGTTCCTGTTTCAGTCAGGCCCTACACGCTGTGGAGTTTTAACCCCATGGTCCCTGCCTTTTTATTTTCTCCACAAGGTCCCTCCTTGGAATTCAGTCTAATTGACATCTTTGACTCCCTTGGGCAATGAACACTCCAAAGCAAACTGTAGTAACAAGAGCAAGTCAGCAGCCTGCTGCTCTGATAATGGAATCATAGAATCAAGCAATCCCTACAGTGCAGAAAGAGGCCTTTCGGCCTATCAAGTCTGCACCGACAACAATCCCACCCAGGCCCATTCCCGTAACCCCACATATTTACGCTGCTCATCCCCCTGACACTAGGGTCAATTTAGCATAGCCAATCAACCTAACCTGCACATCTTTGGTCTGTGAGAGGAAACCAGAGCACCTGGAGGAAACCCACGCAGACATGGGGAGAATGTGCGAACTCTACAGACAGTGACCCGAGGCCGGAATTGAACCCAGGACCCTGATGCTGTGAGGTTGCAGTGCTAAGCACTGTGCCACCATGCCGCTCCAGGGAAACAGGGAAGGTTTTAGCCACCAACTCATTGAAGCGTCCAATCCCCAATCTGGGGACCTTTTGATGGGTGGTGGTTCAATTGGATGGAGGGGGGTGGTCCCATTGCAGGGAAACTGGTAGACATTGGTGGGCTGGGAGGAAACATTCTTGGCCCATAAGCAGTGCCTAAAGCTGCTTTCACCTCTCTTGAGCTGCCAGGTTTTCCAAGGCCTGCGAAAACATGCTGACCAGGGGCAAAGCTATAAGACAGGTTAAACTTGAAGCTCCCAACATCATTATAATATTTGGATAGCTAAGCTGCCTTCTGGGAGAAGGTTCGCTGCCTGCACTGTCCCACCTTTGTTAACATGGAAATATGTGGCTTTGAGATAGGGTTTTGCAATTTTTTATAATTGCTGGCCTAAAAGAAAAAATTGACATTTATTTTAGAAAATATCTATTCATAGGGAAGGTCATTGCACATACTTGCAAAGCACTGATGTGCAAACAGATTTTTGAAACAACTTTTTTTTGCTTTCAATTTTTAACAGCAATTTTGAGCAGATGTTTTCAAACTGGAATCCCTGTAGGGACATCACAGGGGTCTACAAGGTCATCGGGTTTCTATTTTTAGTGACTTATTTGCAGGTTATTTCTCTTGCTGCATTCTTACAAAAAAGAATCCATTCCTGTAATGTGCCATAACCCTTTGAGTAGCTGACAGTTTTGAATCAGGATATGGGCGGAGTGCAGGAGGTGTCAGGAGGGAATGTCTATTGCCAATGTTTACTGGTGGTCTCTGGAACTGCATCAATAATTGCAGGAGGTCCAGGAATGTGCCAATATTTGCAGGAGGTTCCTGGGAGTGAGCCACTATTTGCAGGTGGTCCCTAGCAGTGGGCTCATTTTTTTTTTGGAGGGGATTTGCAGGAACGTGCCAGCATTTTGCAAGCTGATTCCCTGCCTTATATAGAAAAACTATGTAAAGATCTGATTTTGAGGAGAGGGCAATGGTATGCATTTATACTCTAGAGAAAGTAGGTTATGTTGGATGTCCTTAAAGCGCAGATCAGCTTGGATAATGTGTTTGCAATCAAGCTATTGAACTTCAAATTTACTTGCAAGGCTAGGGGACACAGACACAAATTAGATGAGGATTAAACAAGGCTGAAGATTAGAAGGAATTCTCCACCATAAAAGTAATTGACTTCATCTGGTTGGCTGATCCCTTTAAGAGAGGAACTTTACAAACATTTGGGCCCGAATTCTTCAACCTCGCCCTTTTCTGGGATTCTCCAGTCCCGCTGCAGTGAATGGAGTTTCGGCTGAGTGCCAAATTCTCCATTCTCGCTGGCAACAGTGGCAGGTGAACGAGATTGCAGAATTCCGGTCTTGATTTTGAAAAGAATTAATACTAACAGGAATATACAGATAGATACCATCCATTGCCACATTGGACAATTATTTTACCAGGCTAGAAGGACAGGATGTGGGGGGAGAGGGGGGGGGGGGGGGCACCTAAGAAAGCAATTGGGATGGTGCTTCTGAATTTAACAGGCTGTGGAAAAATGGTCGGCGGACCTCTCATTACGATGTGGTGGGAACTCAATTGAACTTATTTATAAAGTAATTAAACTAAATTGAAATAAGATTGACTGAATTTTTAGGGTGTAGTTTGTATTTAATGAGTGCGGCATCTGGATTTAATGATCTTCAGAGGCCTGGCTTGTCATAGGTGGCAGCAATGAGTCAAGGGTTAATTGCTGGCTCTGCCAACCATTCTGAAAAGAAACATGTCCTTACAGGAGTAAGGTAGAGAGGGTAGAGAAAGAAGACCATTGTTGGCCTGCAGCAGAGAGCCCCTAAGGATGCCTGGAGGTGGGAATTGTGTAAGGTTGCCAGCAGTGGAGGCGTCATGTAAGAGTCTCAGTAAGTATGTCAATAGCAGCAGCAACAGGTGCATTTACGGGTGGCAGCAGCAGTGATTTGGGTGAGTGTAAGAGTGGCAACAGCAGTGATTTGGGACAAGTGTAAGGGTGGCAGCAGCAGTGATTTGGGACAGGTGTAAGAGTGGCAACAGCAGTGATTTGGGACAGGTGTAAGAGTGGCAACAGCAGTGATTTGGGACAGGTGTAAGAGTGGCAACAGCAGTGATTTGGGACAGGTGTAAGAGTGGCAACAGCAGTGATTTGGGACAGGTGTAAGAGTGGCAACAGCAGTGATTTGGGACAGGTGTAAGAGTGGCAACAGCAGTGATTTGGGACAGGTGTAAGAGTGGCAACAGCAGTGATTTGGGACAAGTGTAAGGGTGGCAGCAGCAGTGATTTGGGACAGGTGTAAGAGTGGCAACAGCAGTGATTTGGGACAGGTGTAAGAGTGGCAACAGCAGTGATTTGAGCAAGTGTAAGGGTGGCAGCAGCAGTGAGTTGGGATGAGTATAAAGGTTGCAACAACAGTAAGTGGGTGAGGTGTGTAAGGATAGCATCAACAGAAAATGGAAGCATGTGTTCGGGTACGAGCAGCAGTGGATGGGGGAAGATGTGTAGAGGTACCAGCAACAGTGGATGGGGATCATTCGTCAAGGCGTGAAAAGGGGCTGTGCAACTTAATTCAAGAGATGGCAAAGGGAATGTTTCAAGGGAGGTGGACTGAAAAGATACCACAACAGTCAAGGAATAGACTACCTGGAATGATACTGACCCATTCAATCTTTATGCCTCCCTACCACTGCCCTTAGCTAGAAAAGTGGAGTAGGGTGAGAGAGAGACCAGGTACCAGCAGCACCACAGCAGGAACAGCAGCAAATACCCTAGTCTAGAGTATGCCGGGTGCAATTTCACAATTTGTGGATGACACAACTATTGTGGAAGTATGGTGAACTGTGAGGAGGAAAGCAATAAACCTCAAGAGGACACTGCTGGCTGGTGAAATGAGCAGCTAAAATCTAATCTGAAGAAATGTGAAGTGATTTATTTTGGTGGGAAGAATGAAGCGGGGACGATATAAACTAAAGGATCCGGGAACAAAGGGACCTGGAGGGTATATGCACACAAATCATTGAAGGTGGCAGAACAGGTTCATTAAGCGCATAAGATCCTGGGCTTTATAAATAGGGGCATAGGGCACAAAATCAAAGGAGTTATGTTCAAACCTGTGAAAACAACTAGCACAATCTTCACTGGAGTATGCAAGCAGCTCACCTTAGGAAGGATCTGAAGGCATGAGAGAAAGTGCAGAAAAGATTCGTGAGAATGGATCAAGAGAATGGAGAAGGGATGAGAAGCTTCAGTTATGTGGAAAGGTTGGAGAAGCTGGGATTGTTCTCCTTGGAGAAGAGAAGGTTAAGAGGAGGTTTAATAGAGTTGTTCAAAAGACCTGCAGATAGAAGATAGGGAGAAATAGTTTCTATTGGCGGAATGATTTAAAGTGATTAGCAACAGAAGCAATAGCGACATAAGGAAAATGTTTTCACACAATGAATGATTAAGGTATGTAATGCACTGCTTGAGAATGTGGTTGACATAGGTTTAATCAAGGCTGCTGAAAGAGAATGTGGTCATTACTGTAGGGCAAATATTTGCAGAGTTACACTGGAAAAAAACAGGTTGTGAGACTAAATGCAAAATATAGGCACAGGCATGATGGGCTGAATGGCCTTCTTCTGTGCTTTAACCATTCTATGATTCTTGAGGGTAAGCCTCCTACTGTTCACACTGGCGAAGCATGCATTGGACAGCTGCAATCGCCTGTTCATCAGTAGATTCCCACTGATTCTACCGTATATGACTCAAATACCACAGATGTTTGAGCGGCGGCATCAGCAGAGAGTATCCAGGGAGGATGTCACTGACTTACATACACACCATGCTGCGGCATGAACTGAGACCCATGGACTTTGGTGGATACTCAATGCCAGTAGCATTGGAGATCAAGGTGACTCTCAACTTCAACACGTAGGAATCTTTTTAAATGATCCACCAGGGACATGGAATCATAGAATCCTTACAGTGCAGAAGGAAGCCATTTGGCCCATTGAGTCTGCACTGACAATAATCCCACCCTGGCCCTATCCCTGTAACCTCATGTATTTACCCTGCTAATCTCCCTGACACTAATGGTCAATTTAGCATAGCCAATCCACCTAACATATTTGGGATCTCATAGGCTACGGTCCATCACTGCGTCCAGGAGGTGACCGATGCCATGTTCAGAAGTGCCAGTGTATGTGTACTATCACACTGACCCTAACAGTCAGGTGGAACAGGTCATTAGCTTTGGGCTCATTGCTGGATTCTCTCGGGTGCATGCACATGACTATCTCAGGATATTCTGACCAGCCAGCAGCCTTCATCAACAGAAAGGGCTTCCATTCCATCAAATATTAGCTGGTTTTCATCCACAAAAAAATAAATTCTCAGGTGTGCACTCGGTTTCGAGGAAGCAGTGGTGAATCCTACTAACTTCAGCATTCATGTGCATCAAAGCTGCCATAGCCACCTGCATTTCTTTGAGGGATAGATTCCCATTGAAAACATTGCTACTCACACCAGCGAGGAATCCTCCCACTGCAGCAGGGGAGAGGTGCAATGCCTGCCACAGACCCACACATAAAACACTGAACAGGCCATTGAACTGCTAAAGCTGAGATTTAGGCACCTGGGTTGACTCTGTATAGCCCTTTTGTATCAGTGTGGTATGCAGTGCACTGCACAAACTAGCATTACAAAGGGGAAAGGTCTTGCTTAATGAGGATATCAATATCCACCGCTCCTCATCTGATGAGAAAGATGTGGAGGAGGGGGCTGAGCAGACAGCCTAGAGTGAAAACCCCTTGCAACAAAGATGAGAGGAGTTGAGAGATATGAAAGGGACCTTCAGGACAATCTCACAATTGTGACCCTGATGCCCTTTGAGCGTCAGTGCAATAAACACTTACTATAATGCAAACTTCCTTCATATTGCACTTTATCGCCTGATCTCCCTCTCACTGGGTGGCACGGTGGCACAGTGATTAGCACTGCTGCCTCACAGCACCAGGGATCTGGGTTCAATTCCCGGCTTGGGTCACTGTCTGTGCGGTGTCTACACGTTCTTCCTGTGCCTGCGTGGGTTTCCTCTGGGTGCTCCAGTTTCTCCCCACAGCCTGAAAGATGTGCTGGTTAGGTGCATTGGCCATGCTAAATTCTCCCTTAGTGTCCCGAACAGGTGCCGGAGTGTGGCGACTAGGGGATTTTCACAGTAACTTCATTGCAGTGTTAATGTAAGTCTACTCGTGACACTAATAAATAAAATTAACCACTGTGTCATTGCTGCATAGAACATTAAAATAATATTAAAGCCTCTATATCTGAATGCATAAAGCAGTCACAGTAAGACTGCTAAATGAGTGGCACAAGTAGAGATAAAGGATGTGATCTTACCGGCCATTCATGCCACACTCCCACTGCAGTGAGGTCAGAGAATTTGGCGCCCAGCCAAATCTCCGTTCATTGCAGCGGGATGGGTAAATCCCGCTGGTGTGAACGGTGGTAATATTTTGACCAAAGATCTATTTATTATTATTGTGACATGGTCAGAAGGTGACCAAGGTTGGAAATATTCCAGTGTCTGCAATTTGGATAAACAGACAGAATGGCAAAGGAATATCCCTATCATCTTGAGAATTGTGAGAAAGGATCTTGGCTCAGAAGATGACGAAACAGAATGCGTACGGGTAAAGATTAGGAATAGCAGGGAGTCAGAAAAGACTGGTAGGAGTAATTAATAGACTGCCTAACAGTAGTTATGTCAGAATTTAGAGGGAATTGCTCCCCTTTTCAGATGGTAACTTGGCAGTGAGCTTAGTTGTAAATCACTTTTACTGAGAAAAGCATTTATTCAGTTTTTAGGTGAACTGTAGTAATAAACTTAGGCAGCGATTTAGGGTTCAGTGTAGATTATACAACTTATGTTGACTTTTAATCAGTAAGGGAATCCAGGGTTATGGGGATAATGTGGATAAGTGGAGTTGAGGAATATAACAGGTCAGCCATGATCTCATTGAATGGTGGAGCAGATTCGATGGGCCAAATGGTCTACTTCTGTTCCTACGTTCTATGGTTTTATGGTGTCAAGAGCTGGACGCATGAATGGTTTCTCTCTTTTTTCTCACCTCTAGGTTTCAGGCCACTCCACTGTAGTGATCAATGAGAGGCTGATCAATCTAACCTGCACATCTTTGGACTGTGGTAGAAAACTGGAGCAAACCCACGCAGACACAGAAACCTTGACCTTGGGTAACTGTGTGGAGTTTGCAAACTCCACACAGTTACCCAAGGTCAAGGTTTCTTTTTATCATGGTTCTTCTTCAATCAACATCTCCCTCACCCCAATAATTTTCAGCCCCATGTTTGAGCATAGTTTCCCTGATCACCTTAGTATAGTTCCTGTGAGCACCAGACCATTGCAAAATATTTTTCACATCCATCTTGAGTGTTCATAGAATCCTTACAGTCCAGAAGGAGGCCATTTGGCCCATTGAGTCTGCACCAACACTCTAACAGGGCATCTTATACACAGGCCCTATCCCCATAACTCCACTTATTTCCCCTGCTAATCCTCCCAACCAACACATCTTGGGACACAGAGAGGCAATTTAGCATGGCTGATCAATCTAACCTGCACATCTTTGGACTGTGGTAGAAAACTGGAGCAAACCCACGCAGACACAGAAAGAACATGCAAACTTCACACAGTTACCCAAGGTCAGAATTGAACCCGGGTCCCGGGTCCCTGGTGCTGTAAGGCAGCAGCGCTAACTACTGTGCTGCCGTGCTGCCCACAGTATTCCTAGAAAAGAAACATGCTGTCATAGCTTTTCATCTGGCACTCAACAGGACAGTCAGAAGTATGACAATTTTCAACGGAAACAACAACTTATATTGCACGAGAAAATAGTACTGATTGGTTGACAAGTCAATTATGATTGATTGAGGCATTGTCATGTAGCATGCACCATGGAATTTCTGAGACATGACAGCGCTCAAGGCCTGTAAGAGGTCCTCCTTTGGGTGAGCATAGTCTCTGGCAGCTTGGCCAGATATTACCCCTTACCTCTGCAGCATGTTCATGTTGCTGACTCCAGAGGTACAGCATCATACTAGGACACAGAATGGGCCTTGCCTCTGTGATGTGAGTATACATGTAAGATTTTTTTTGAAATCATGTTCTCTGCAGCTATAAGCAGTTTTGGTTTCATTGCTGCCGGGCCAGCTGCTAGAAGTCCTTTTATTGCTCCTTCAGTGGTTTAAATGGGGTTTGTTTGTTTTTCCTCTGGGATGTTTTATGATCCTGCATTGTTAGGAGGAAGGTCGTGAGTTTTGGAGAGTTTTCTATCTTTCCAAGTGAATTTAAGGTTTCATTTTCTGTTTGGCTAATAGCAGTGTTAGTTTAGAAGGGGCATCAAGCTGGAAAGAAGTGTTTCTCTCGCTCCCTGGTTTTGGAAGTCCTGCTGGTCAGCTGAAAGCAAGGCTTCTTGAAGTAGAGAATCTGCTGTTGATGGCTCAACCAGAGTATCTCCCTGGTGTTCTGGGAAGCTGTTCTGACTACAAGCTTGTCTGTGTTCACCTCAAAAGGGCTGCAGCATTCATCCAAAGGACTCAGTCTCAGTATCACGTGAGCATTGGTCTTTGCTGTGTTAAACTTGTGGAAAGGTTTTTGTTTATGGGACGTTTTGTTTGATTGGAACATTTTAGATATATTTGTTAAAGGTTATCTTGGTTGTTTTGTTTTTGTTTGTAATTGATAAAAGTTATTGCTAATTTTCTTTCCATACATGTTAACTATATTCGTAAATAAACTTTGTTTGATAAAAGCTCCCTAGTGGATCATTTGAATCATACCCGAGGTGAAAAATATCATGCTTATCCTAGCCAAATTCAAATTGCAAAATTTATGATCCAGGTGGGCTGCATAAAACACTTTGGAGTTTCTGACCTGAATTATAACACCTCCCATAGTATTTTAACTGCCAGTACCCTTGGCTGTCACAGTCTTTATTGGTTGTTTGGGCACATCTTTGATGTGTCCACCAGCTTGTAACCCTGATTCAAACTGAAAGTACATGTTCGGCAGGTTGACCCATATCGGCTGACCTGCACTGGAATCTCTGACCAAGCATACTTAATAAGGTGGGGCAGTTTCTTTTTGCCCTCTCTTGCTAAGGGGCACTTGCCCTCACAACCTGGAGGAAAACCTGCAGGGAGGCATTGCTAAACCAGTGTCGTCCCTCTGCCACGGTGACAGCAATTTCCCAGTTCTCTCTATGGGTTTTCTGTTGAGCCACAGGGGTGCAGGGGATCACATAGGGATGGAGGGCCCCTCAGTTGAGCTACAAGAGTCAGTAGCACTGATATAGAGGCAATCCTTAGCACCAAAGTAACACTGCATCCAGGGTTGGTAGTGCTTTCAAGGGGGCGCAGCACCTGTTTATCAGCCAGGTGATGTCACCATTTGAGCTTTGTTACCCAGCCCCACTCATTAATTGGATGAGCACCTGTTTCCAATGTTGCCACCATGACCTTTGCCATCCAAATAAAGTTCAGCCTACTAACTTCATAAGTTCATAAGATATAGGAGCAGAATTAGGCCATTCGGCCTATCGGGTCAGCTCCGCCATTCGATCATGGTTGATATGCTCCTCATCCCCATTTTCCTGCCTTCTCCCCATAACCATTCAACCCCTTATCAATTAAAAATCTGTCTCACTCCTCCTTAAACTTACTCACTGTCTCAGCATCCACCGCACTTTGGGGTAGCAAACTCTACAGATTCACGACCCTGTGGGAGAAGTAGCTTCTCCTCAACTCTGTTTTAAATTTGCTACTCCTTATCCAAAGACTATGACCTCTCATCCTAGAGTGCCCTACCAGTGGAAGCATCCACTCCACGTCTACTTTATCCATACCTTCTATCATCTTGTAATCCTCAATTTGATTGCCCCTCATTCTTCTAAATTCTAGAGAATATAGGCCTAAACTGTTCAATCTCTTTTCACAATGACAAACCTCTCATCTCTGGAATCAAACTAATGAACCTCCTCTGAGTTGCCTCCAATGCCACTACATCGTTCCTCAAATACGGGACCAAAACTGTGCACAATGCTCCAGGTGCGGCCTCACCAATGCCTTGTATAGTTGCAACAATACTTCCTTATCTTTATATTCTATTCCTTTAGCTATAAATGCCAACAATCTATCCGCTTTCTTTATTATCTGCTGTACAGCAGATGTGGGAAAGTTTATAATTTAGAATTGCGAATGTGTGCTGAAGTGTATACCTAAAGTTTAAAGCTAATTTATTAGTGTCACAAGTAGGCTTACATTAACACTGCAGTGAAGTTACTGTTAAAATCCCTGGTTGCCACATTCCAGCGCCTGTTTGGGTACATTGAGGGAGAATTTAACATGGTCAGTGCACCAAACCAGCACGTCTTTCGGACTGTGGGAGGAAACCGGAGCACTCAGAGGAAACCCACGCAGACACAGGGAGAATGTACGGACTCTGCACAGACAGTGACCCAAGCCGCGAATTGAACCCAGGGCCCTGGCGCTATGAGGCAGCAGTGCTAACCACTATGCCACCATGTAGAGAGTTTGAAGCATCTTGCTTGACTGAAACAGGCAGCAATATCCTGAAAATGTCTCATTCCTGCTGATAGTGTGGCCCTCCCCAGATTCTTGGTAGCTTACCCTGGGCAGAGTGTTTGCTTGATGCTGAGACAGACACTTTGAACATGCAAGTTGCTTATTGGGTTCCATGTGCAACGAAGGCAATGCTGGATGGAGCATAGAATCATAGAATCCCCACAGTGCAGAAGGAGGCCACCCAGCCCATCATGTCCGCACCAACAACAACCCCACCAGGCCCCACCCCCACAATCCCATGTATCCACCCTGCCAATCCCTCTAAACTACGCATCCTGGGATACTAAGGGGCAATTTAGCATGGCCAATGCACCTAACCAGCGTATCTTTGGAGTGTGGGAGGAAACTGGAGCACCCAGAGGAAACCCACATAGGCACAGGGAGAAAGTGCAAACTCCACAGTGACCCAAGCTGGGAATCGATCCTGGGTCCCTGGAGCTGTGAGGCAGCAATGCTAACCACTGAGCCACTGTGCCACCGAAATCAAAGTGGAGAATGTGGGCACCCTGTGTGCCCTGCATTCCCTACGCCAACTGTTAAAGCCCTTTTAAAGATGCTAAATCTTGTGTGGCTCACTCAGCCCCATCCTGTCAGATTGGTCGGCCAGCCAAGCTGACAGCAAAGTGACTCCTGCCATTTTGAGGCTGCAGCTGGAGCAAAAGACAGGAAAGCAGGCTGCCAGCAAGTTAATCGTGGTCCAGACCCCAGAGGGTGGGGGTCCAGGATGCCAGCGACTCAGGTTATTTACTGGGCAGTCCTGCTACTCTGGGGCCCACAAAATAATTAAGTGCTGCTTCTCTTTCATCATCTGTGGAACCGGGTAGATCTTGTAGTGCCGTGGTTCCAGCTATTTCCTACTTAAAATGCCAATTGGAGGCCTATTTATGCCATTGAACCCTGATTCCCAGACCTCTCATCTGAATCAGGTGTACATTTTGGACACTCAGTTGGCGGCTCCTTTTACACTGGAGCAGGTTAATGAGGCAACGAGTTTTCCCATCCCCACTTTGAGAATGTTATCATCCTTTTAACACAAGGTTAGGACAAAGACGTGTATTTAGAAGAGGTGGGAAGGTTACTGTGCTGGGAATACAAGTAAAAGAAGCAAATAAAACTAAAAAGAAAAATGCACTGAAATGATGACATGGAAAGGCACATTTCGGTGATTATTCCAATAACACTGTGTTATGGTTTACGATTAACCATTCAGACATATCTTAAATTAAACCCGGCACCCTCACTAATAACGTCAGTGAACCAGTACATGTGTTGTGTGGCAATTGTACAACACACCACTGGTGTTTTTCATCTGAGACTGAGCCTCTGTATCTCTGCTGCTTATGAGTGCAACCAAATATCTGCTGACTGCAACATTTCTATTATGAAATTTATGCTAAATGTGCATATCTTAATTACATCATTTATATCATTGGCTAGCATATATTTTGAATAATGACTAAGCAAGCAAAGACAGTCATGGTACAATGGCTCATGCCTCTGTTGGTTTGTAAACTTTAATAAAGTCCCAATTTCCCAATTATCCTTATTTTTTGCTTTTGTGACCCCAGTCACTATATTCTCCTATACTCTCGAGTAAGTTCTAATTAAAAATTTTTGTCCCATGGAATTTCTCCAACACCTGGGCTCTCTGCACTGAGTGTGAAGACTTTTAATACCCATCATTTGTTCTGAAGTTAACAGTATCAAAAACCTTCCATGCTTAACCCTCTCCTTGGCAGAAATCCATCGTGGCAAATTCCAGTCACATCATTCACAGCTAATGGATTCAATACAATCCAAATGAAAGACTATGTCCCAGTCCTGAAAAAAAAACAAATGTCCAAATAACACCAGGTTAATAATACAACTAGAAATTGAGGTGGGAATCCATTTCATGCCGTAATAGCTTTTATTCACGTTAAAACATAAGATCAAAGGAAATAGGAGCTATAGAGTAGGCCTTTTCTCCCATCAAGTCCTGTCTTGGATGACTGTCTGTGTGGAGTTTGCACGTTCTCTCTGTGTCTGCATGGGTTTCCTCCGGGTGCTCTGGTTTCTTCGCACAGTCTGAAAGACGTGCTGGTTAGGTGCGTTGGTCATGCTAAATTCTCCCTCAGTGTATCTGAGTCTAGTGACGAGGGAATTTTCAGTGACTTAATTGCAGTGTTAATGTAAACCTACTTGTGACACTTAGGAATAAACTTTAAAAGACCGTTTTACCTTTCAGTAAGATTATCTTTACCTTCTTGAATAAACCCCTTAGCCCTTCTTTCTTTAGCCAAGACCTGGGCCTCAGCTCCTCCCTCTGTGACTGGATCCTGAACTTCCTAACCCACAGACCATAATCAGGTAGGCAACAACACCTCCTCCATGATCATCCTCAACACAGGTGCCCCACAAGGTTGTGTTCTCAGCCCCTCACTATATTCCTTATACACTTATGATTGTGTGGCCAAATTTGATTTTCAAGTTTGCTGATGACACTACTGTAGTGGGTTGGATCTCAAATAATGATGAGATAGAGTACAGGAATGAGATAGAGAATCTGGTGAACTGGTGCGACGACAATAATCTCTCCCTCAATGTCAACAAAATGAAGCAGATTGTCATTGACTTCAGGAAGCGTAAAGGAGAACATGCCCCCGTCTACATCAACGGGGATGAAGTAAAAATGGTCGATAGCTTCATGTTTTAGGTGTCCAGATCGCCAACAACCTGTCCTGATCCCCCCATGCCGACACTATAGTTAAGAAAGCCCACCAACGCCTCTACTTTCTCAGAAGACCAAGGAAATTTGGCATGTCAGCTAGGACTCACCAATTTTTACAGATGCACCATAGAAAGCATTCTTTCTGGTTGTATCACAGCTTGGTATGGCTCCTGCTCTGCCCAAGACCACAAGAAACTACAAAAGGTTGTGAATGTAGCCCAATCCATCACAACACCCAGCCTCCCATCCATTGGCTCTGTCTACACTTCCCGCTGCCTTGGCAAAGCAGCCAGCATAATTGAGGACCCACGCAGCCGGACATTCTCTCTTCCACCTTCTTCCGTTGGGAAAAAGATACAAAAGTCTGAGGTCACGTATCAACCGACTCAAGAACAACTTCTTCCCTGCTGCCGTCAGACTAGTGAATGGACCTACCTTGCATTAAGTTGATCTTTCTCTACACCCTGGCTATAACTGTAACACTACATGCTGCACTCTCTCGTTTCCTTCTCAATGAACAGTATGCTTTGTCGGCATAGCATGCAAGAAACAATACTTTTCACTGTATACTAATACATGTGACAATAATAAATCAAATCAAATCAAAACATTTATCAATATTTGTCTTGAATATACTTACTGACAGAATCTCCACAGTTTTCTCGGTAGAGAAATTCAAGATATGCAACTCTGAGAGTGAACACAAGAATGCAAGACATAGTAGCAGGAGTAGACTACATGGCCCATCAAGTCTGCCCTGCCATTCAATATGATTATGGCTGATCTTGGGTTTCAACTCCACATTGCCTCTGTCGATCTCAGCTTTCAATGTATTCAACAGCGGAGCATCCACAACGCTCTGGAGCAGAGAATTCCAAAGATTTACAACCCATTGAGTAACAAAATCTATCCTCATCTCAGTCCTAAATGACCGGACCCTTACCTTGGGATTGTGCCCTTATGCGTTAGATTCCCTGACCAAGGAAACAAGCTCTCAGAATTTTGTAGGTTTCAATGAGATCACCTCTCATTCTTCTGAACTCCAGAGAATATGAGCCCAATTTACTCAGCCTTTCATCATAGGGTAACCCCCTCATCCCAGGGATCAATTTAGTGAACCGTTGCTTTGCCACCTCCATTGCAAGCATATCCTTTCTTACACGTGGAGAGTAAGACAGTTATCTAGATGTGGTCTCACCAAAACCATGTACAACTGTAGCAAGGCTTCTTTATTCTTGGTATTCCAATCCTCTTGCAACATGTCATTTGCCTTTCCAATTGCTTTCTGCTCCTGCATGCTAACTTTCTGCAATCCTTGTACAAGTCCACCTAAGCCTCTTTGAACAGAAGCATTAGTTTCTCATCTTTTAAAAAATATTCTGCTGTTTTATTCTTATGAACAAAGTGAATAATTTCATACTTCACAATATCATATCTGCCATCACATTGCCTGTTCAGCTAACCTGTTTATGTCTCTTTGCAGCTTCTGTGTCCTCCCCACAGCTTATCTTTCTAACTGGCTTTGTGTCATCAACAAACTTTGATACATAAATCTCTGACTCTATCTATGTCATTAATACAGATTATAAATCACTGAGGCCTCAGCACTGATCATTGCAGCGCTCCACTCCAGCATTGCCTGCCAACTTGACCTGCTCTCTGTTTTTTATATCCATTACCCAATCCTCTATCTATGCAAATATATATCACCTCATCTTCACGAGCCTTTATTTTGCCTATTAGCCTTTTGTGCAACACCTTATCGAATGTACCTTATGGAAATCCAGATATACCCTACTAGTTTCATTCTCAAAAAACTCTAATAAATTTGTCAAACAGGATTTTCCTTTAGGAAAACCATTCTGACTTGTTCTAATCATACTATGCCTTCTAAGTTAAGGCTTCCTTAATTCCAGCATTTCCCTAGCAACTGATGTTAGACTAACTGGCCTGTTGTTCACTGTTTTCTCTTTCCCCCCTTTCTTGAAAAATGGTGTAACATTTGCCAATTTCCAATCTCGTGGGACTGTTCCCGACATCTAAGGAATTTTGTAACATCAAAGCTAGCTCATCCATTATCTCTGCAGCTATCTCTTTTAGAACCTTAGGGTGTAGGCCATCAGGTTTTGGGAATTTGACACATTTTAATATCTTAAGTTTCTCCAATACTTTTTCTCTGCTGATATTAATTTACACACACTTTTAGTCCCTAGATTGCCATCCATTTCTGGTATGAAAGTTATGGTTTCCACTGTGAAGACAGACACAAAATATTTGTTCAGTGTCTTTGCCATTTCCTCATTCCCCATGATATCTCCTAGTTTTGCTTCTAAGGGACCAATGTTTACTTCAGCAATTCTTTGCCTTTCTATATGTTTATAAAAGCTGTTATAATATGTTCTTGTAGTTCTGGCTAGTTTACTCTCATATGATATTTTTTTCCCTTTTTATCAACATTTTGGTGGCCCTTTGCTAGTTTCTAACACATTCTCAATGCTCAGACTTGTTATTGTTTTTTTGCTTCTTTTAATCTGTAATCTGAAACTAATACTGTCCTTAACTTCCTGAGTGAACCATGGATCGGTTCTTCTTGCTGAGTTTTTGTTCTTCAATGGAAAGTATTTTGTTGAACATTTTGAATTGCTTCTTTAAATGTTTCCCTTTGTTCCATTACCTCCACATGTTCTAGTATATTTCACCCTTCTGCCCCCTTCCCCACCCTTCTGCCCCCTTCCCCACCCTCCTTTCCCCTTCCCCACCCTCCTTTCCCCTTCCCCACCCTCCTTTCCCCTTCCCCACCCTCCTTCCCGCCCCTCCTTCCCCCCTCCCCGCCCTCCTTCCCCCTTCCCCGCCCTCCTTCCCCCTTCCCCGCCCTCCTTCCCCCTTCCCCGCCCTCCTTCCCCCTTCCCCGCCCTCCATCCCCCTTCCCCGCCCTCCATCCCCCTTCCCCGCCCTCCATCCCCCTTCCCCGCCCTCCTTCCCCCTTCCCCGCCCTCCTTCCCCCTTCCCCGCCCCCCTTCCCCCCCCTCCTTCCCTCCACTTCCTCAGTCCAGCCAAATAGACAGCAGGCTGATGACACTCTTAGAAACATAGAAACTAGAAGCAGGAGTGGGCTATTCAGCCCTTTGAGCCTGCTCCACCATTCATTATGATCATGGCTGATCATCAAACTCAATATCCTAATCCCCCTTCCCCCCATATCCCTTGATCCCTTTAGCCCCTAGAGCTATATCTCATTTCTTCTTGAAATCAGACAACGTTTTGGCCTCAACTACTTTCTATGGTAGTGAATTCCACACGTTCACCACTCTCTGAAGAAATTTCTCCTCACCTCAGTCCTAAAATATTTACCCCTTATCCTCAAACTATGACCCCGAGTTCTGGACTGCCCCACTATTGGGAACATTCTTTCTGAATCTAGCCTGCCTAATTCTGCTAGAATTTTATAAGTTTCTATGAGATCCCCTCTCACTCTCCTAAACTCCAGTGAATCATGATGCACTAGGTAACAGTCATTTTGGAAGGTATGGCCTCCTGTGCCCTTGAAACCCACTAGAATGTGACCTTTTGCTTTTCATTCAAACTGTCTGCCGTATATTAAGTCTGAACTATGGTAAATGAAGTACAGAGAGTAGATGCTCCTGTGCTCACTGTTACAGCACTCCCCAGTTTATCTAGTTCCATAAGCTCTCTCCTGTTACGTTCACCTCTCACTTTGCCTGCTCTCTCTGGTGCTTTTACGGCAGCTTCAAATGTGCAAAGTTAATGCAGCATGCATATCCAGTAAATCCTCAGTTAATCTGTATGCTTTCCGTTAATTGTTGCTTAACAAGCACTTAACAAGGGGGAAAAATATCTCTGAATACTAGGTCACTGTGTTAATGTTTCCACCCATAGGAGCAATTTTGCAGCATTGACAAAAGTTAGTCCCCGGTCTATTAAGTGCTAACCAGCAAAATTACTGCACCTTAATATGCAATTATTATGTGGCTAGCTCAACATCCAGTCCAAGTCTTTTCATTTATACCATATCGGTGGAAGCATAGCTCACTGAGTCACCAACCTGTCCTTGGTTCCTCTGTTCCTCACTGAGAGGGAAAGCAAGGACAGAGCAAGATTAGGTGGAAATTCTTCCGTTTGCATTACATCCTCTCTACACAGCTTTACTTTCTACTGTCACATTTTGGTCATGCTTTTTGGGATGGCTGTTTTTTTTAAAGGAGCCATTCGGCCCGTCGGATCTGCACCAACTCTCTGACAGAGCCTCAAAGTCGGGCCTATCCCTGTAACCCCACATATTTACCCCACAATTCCCCCAAAGCCTATACATCACAGGACACTAAGTGGCAATTTAGCATGGCCAATCAAACTAACCAGCACATCTTTGGACTGTGGGAGGAAACCAAAGCAACCGGTGAAAACCCACACAGACACGGGGAGAATGTGCAAACTCCACACAGACAGTGGCCCAAGCCGGGAATCAAAACCGGGTCCCTGGCACTGTGAGGCAGAAGTGCTAACTCTGGAGGATGTTGATGTTTCCCAAGCTTGCATTCACCAGTAGTGACGCTGGGTGAGCAATATTCCGGGTGACATCTCCTAACCGGCTGCCTCCGCTTCCTATCATGGGCAGCAGGTGGAGTCTCTTTGTTGCCAGCCCAATCAGAGGATGATCCAGGTGCTGTTGAGTCAGGTCAGACACTGCAAAGTTCTCTCAACATGGAGGCTACCTCACTGGGCAGCACAGCAACCAAGAAATAAACAAAATTGAGGATGGCATGTCAAAAGGAAACCTCTCCTGTGGAACAATGTGGCCATGGCCATGATTGCGGCCTTTAATGATCACAGCCCATCAGCAGAGCATTGGATCGCTGGGGGCAATTTTCCCATCCTGCCCACAATGGGAATCGTCACGGGGTGGGGGAGGAGAGGGGGGGGGGGTGCAGTGGGCCATGTACAGGCCCATTTACTTCGGGAAGGATTTTCCGGTTTTGGGGCAAGCGGGCCTGGAAAATCCCACCCTCTGGCTCCAATGACCTTACACTGGCAAAATTGCCAAAAATTAGGGCTTTGTCTTGTGCAAGTGGCTTCTCTCTTGTGTAACTCTTCCAGGAATGCTTCTGACTCTGAGCTAGAGTCAGAGACTTTGGACAATTCCACGCTATTTAGCTGTACAGTTAGCCAGAAAATGTTCGCAAAAACCTAGCCTAACTCCTCGGTGACTGCACAACGGACCCGTGCCCACTACCCCCCCCACCCCAAAGTCCCCCCTCAACTCCCCAACTATACCCTCTGACCACCTGAGTACCACCCTTACCCCCACCCACCCTGACCATTGCTGGCCACCCTCAATTATTTCCCGACCTCACCCAAACAGATTACTGACGTGACTCACGGACTAATCTACTCTTCCCAACTATGTTACCCCCCGACCATGCAATTATCCCCCAACCACAACACTAACCCCCCCAGCCTGACCTGACCCCACTTACGCCTGAGCTGACTATTGACTCACCACTTCAGCCACCTGTCACTTCACGCATCTGCTACCCGACCCACCTGACACCCTACCCTCCTGCCGCTTCACCAACCTGCCATTCTTCCTTCCTGCCCCTGCGCCCACCTGTCTCCCTATCTACCTATAACGTCATCCATCTCCCACTCTACCCACCTATCACCCAACCCACCTGCCACCTTATCCACCAGCTCCAGATTTTTCTCTATGCCTTCCCGATGTTTAACTTCACAATTAATCATGCTTCCTGTTCGTGTCATGTGAAAGTATTGATATTGGCCAGAAAGCTCCAACCTCGCCCGCAGCTGGGATTTTCTGGTCCTGCTGCAGTGGCCGCAGATTTGGCCAAATTCTCTGCTCTCATTGGCAGTGGTGGTGGGGTGTGCGAGATCGGAAAATTCTGGCCACTTTGTCCCAAGCTCAGGTCCAGATCATATATAGATTATATACATACATTAAGAAGAACAATGATCCTAATGGGAGTGTCAGACTTGGAACATAAGTAAAATTGTAGGCCGGGATTTTATGGCCTCACTGGTCCGTTGTTTAAAAAAGGTTCCAAAAGAAATCCGGGAAATTATAGTCCAGTAAGTTTGACGTCGGTGGTAGGCAAGTTATTGGAAGGAGTGATAAGGGATAGGATCTACAAATATTTGGATAGACAGGGACTTATTAGGGAGAGTCAAAATGGCTTTGTGCGTGGTAGGTCATGTTTGACCAATCTATTGGAATTTTTCGAGGAGGTTACCAGGAAAGAGGATGAAGGGAAGGCGGTGGATGTTGTCTGCCTGGATTTCAGCAAGGCCTTTGACAAGGTCCCTCATGGGAGATTAGTTAGGAAGGTTCAGTCGCTGGGTATGCATGGAGAGGTAGTAAATTGGATTAGACACTAGCTCAATGGAAGAAGCCAGAGAGTGGTTGTGGAGGATTGCTTCTCTGAGTGGAGGCCTGTGACTAGTGGTGTGCCGCAGGGATCGGTGTTGAGTCCATTGTTGTTTGTCATCTATATCAATGATCTGGATGATAATGTTGTACATAAGAACATAAGAAATAGGAGCAGGAGTAGGCCATCTGGCCCTTCGAGCCTGCCCCGCCATTCAACAAGATCATGGCTGATCTGAAGCGAATCAGTTCCACTTACCTGCCTGCTCCCCATAACCCCTAATTCCCTTATCGATCAGAAAACTATCTACCCATGATTTAAACATATTCAACGAGGAAGCCTCCACCACTTCAATGGGCAGAGAATTCCAGAGATTCACTACCCTCTGAGAGAAGAAGTTCCCCCTCAACTCTGTCCTGAACCGGCCCCCCCTTATTTTGAGGCTGTGCCCTCTAGTTCTGGTTTCCCTTCTAAGTGGAAAGAATCTCTCCACCTCTACCCTATCCAGCCCCTTCGTTATCTTATATGTCTCTATAAGATCACCCCTCATCCTTCTAAACTCCAACGAGTACAGACCCAATCTGTTTAATCTCTCCTCATAAGCTACACCCCTCATCTCCGGTATCAACCTGGTGAACCTTCTCTGCACTCCCTCCAAGGCCAATATATCCTTTCGCAAATAAGGGGACCAAAACTGCACACAGTACTCCAGTTGCGGCCTCACCAGTGCCTTGTACAGTTGCAGCAAGACCTCCCTGCTTTTATATTCTATCCCCCTCGTGATAAAGGCCAACATTCCATTCGCCTTCTTGATCACCTGCTGCACCTGCAGACTGAATTTTTGCGATTCGTGCACAAGGACCCCCAGGTCCCTCTGCACAGTCGCACGATGTAATTTTTCTCCATTTAAATAATATTCCAATTTACTATTATTTCTTCCAAAGTGGATAACCTCACATTTGCTAACGTTATATTCCATCTGCCAGATCCTCGCCCACTCGCTCAGCCTATCCAAATCTCTCTGCGGGCTTTCCGCGTCCTCCACGCAATTCGCTTTCCCACTCACCTTCGTGTCATCAGCAAACTTGAATACCCTAGATTCAGTCCCCTCCTCCAGATCATCTATGTAAATGGTAAACAATTGAGGCCCCAGCACCGATCCCTGCGGCACGCCACTGGTCACCAACTGCCAACCAGAAAAGCACCCATTTATCCCAACTCTCTGCTTCCTGTTAGATAGCCAATCCCCAATCCACGCCAACACCTTACCCCTAACTCCGTGTACCCCAATCTTCTGCAGCAACCTTTTGTGAGGCACCTTATCGAACGCCTTCTGGAAATCTAAAAACACCACATCCACCGGTTCCCCTCTGTCAACCGCACTAGTGACATCTTCATAAAAGTCCAGTAGATTCGTCAAACACGACTTTCCCTTCATGAATCCATACTGCGTCTGCTTGATCGAACCATTCTTATTCAAGTGCTCTGTTATTTCCTCTTTAATAATGGACTCTAGCATCTTCCCAACTACGGACGTTAAGCTAACCGGCCTGTAGTTACCCGCCTTTTGTCTACTTCCTTTTTTAAACAGCGGCGTAACAGTAGCTGTTTTCCAGTCAGCCGGCACTACCCCAGAGTCCAGCGAATTTTGATAAATTACTACTAACGCATCTGCTATTACCTCAGCCATTTCTTTCAGTACCCTGGGATGCATTCCATCTGGGCCCGGGGACTTGTCTACCTTCAGTCCTATTAGTCTACCAAGCACCACCTCCTTAGTAACAGTAATTGTATTAAGGACCTCCCCTCCCACCAACTCTCGATCTCTAATATTCGGCAAACTATTTGTGTCTTCCACCGTGAAGACCGACACAAAGAACTTATTTAAAGTCTCAGCCATTTCCTCGTTTTCCACTATTAAATCTCCCCTCTCATCTTCCAAGGGTCCAACATTCACTCTAGCCACTCTATTCCTTTTTATATACTTGTAAAAACTTTTACTATCATTTTTTATATTTTGAGCTAGTTTAGTTTCATAATCTAACTTTCCTTTCTTAATCGCTTTCTTAGTCGTTCTTTGTTTTTCTTTAAAGCTTTCCCAATCCACTAATTCTCCACTATTTTTGGCCACTCTGTACGCATCTGATTTTATTTTAATACTCTCCTTTATTTCCTTCATTATCCACGTCCGGTTATCATTTTTCTTACAGTCCTTCTTTATCACCGGAATATATTTTTGCTGAGTACTTTAAAAAATCTCCTTAAAAATCCTCCACTGTTCCTCAGCTGTCCTACCTACCAGTCTGCTCGCCCAGTCTACATTAGCCAATTCCACCCTCATCCTATCGTACTCCCCTCTGTTCAAGCAGAGGACACTGGTTTGGGACCCTAAATTGGATCAGCAAATTTGCTGATGATACAAAGATTGGAGGTGTAGTGGACAGTGAGGAAGGTTTTCAAAGCTTGCAGAGGGATTTGGACCAACTAGAAAAATGGCAAATGGAATTTAACGCAGACAAGTGTGAGATATTGCACGTTGGAAGGACAAACCAAAGTAGAACATACAGGGTAAATGGTAGGACTCTGAAGAGTGCAGTTGAACAGAGGGATCTGGGAATCCAGGTACAGAATTCCCTAAAAGTGACGTCACAGGTGGATAGGGTCGTAAAGAGTGCCTTTGGTACATTGGCCTTTATAAATCGGAGTATCGAGTATAAACGTTGGAGTTATGGTAAGGTTATATAAGGCATTGGTGAGGCCGAATTTAGAGTATTGTGTACAGTTTTGGTCACCTAGTTACAGGAAGGATGTAAATAAGGTTGAAAGAGTGCAGAGAAGGTTCACAAGGATGTTGCCGGGACTTGAGAAGCTGAGCTACAGAGAGAGATTGAATAGGTTGGGACTTGATTCCCTGGAGCGTAGAAGAATGAGGGGAGATTTGATAGAGGTGTATAAGATTTTGATGGGTATAGATAGAGTGAATGCAAGCAGGCTTTTTCCACTGAGGCTA
The DNA here is from genome assembly GCF_964213995.1 of Mustelus asterias. Classification (NCBI taxonomy): domain Eukaryota; kingdom Metazoa; phylum Chordata; class Chondrichthyes; order Carcharhiniformes; family Triakidae; genus Mustelus; species Mustelus asterias. The sequence continues at coordinate 144,205,729 of NC_135801.1, read as the reverse complement.
GGGGAGAAAAAAACCAGAGGGCATGGGTTAAGGGTGAAAGGAGAAAAGTTTAAAGGGAATATTAGGGGGGGCTTCTTCACGCAGAGAGTAGTGGGAGTGTGGAATGAGCTGCCGGATAAAGTGGTAAATGCAGGGTCACTTTTAACATTTAAGAAAAACTTGGACGGGTTCATGGATGAGAGGGGTGTGGAGGGATATGGTCCAAGTGCACGTCAGTGGGACTAGGCAGAAAAATGGTTCGGCACAGACAAGAAGGGCCAAAAGGCCTGTTTCTGAGCTGTACTTTTCTATGGTTCTATGGAAACCATAATATCCTGTCCGAGGGCAATGACCTTTCCATTGTCCACCCCTCGCCTGCTCCGATTCCCGTAGCGAGTGGGATGGTAAAATTCCGTCATAAAGTTTAAAGTTTATTTATTAGAGTCAGAAGTAGGCTTACATTAACACTGCAATGAAGTAGCTGTGAAAACCCCCGAGTCGCTACACTCCGGCGCCTGTTCGGGTACACTGAGGGAGAATTTAGCATGGCCGATGCACCAAACCAGCATGTCCTTTGGACTGTGGGAGGAAACCAGAGTACCCAAAGGAAATCCACGCAGACATGGGGAGAATGTGCAGATTCCGCGCAGAAAGAGACCCAATCTGGGAATTGAACTCGGGTCCGTGGTGTAGTGAGGCAGCAATGTTATCCACTCTGCCACCGTGCCGCCTTCATAGAGTCATACAGTGCAGAAAAGGCCCCTTTGGCCCATTGAATCTGCACCGACAAGTGAATAGCAACAATTCCTTTGGGCTTCCCCAGTTCAGCCCCCATTATCTTGGCTAGGTTTCCTGCAATCCTCTGCCAAAGTGATGCTAGCCGACGAGGGAACTTTCATAGGAGCTCCTGCTATGAGATGAATTATCATGACAAAATGGCATCATTGCTTATTAATGTACTATTGTGTTGAAGTGTAACTTAACCCATGCAACCGTGTTCTTTCCCTCCAGCTACGAGAATAAAATCCCAGTACAAAAAAAATCCAAATCTTTTAAATTTGAAAGGAATAATCATTTTGCGGTAATAAAAGAATGAAGTAAAACTTTCAAATTATTTATGAAGGATGGTGAATCATTTAAAATGTAAATGACTATGTTTCTGTAAATTTGCATTTCTAAGGCTTAGCTGACAGTGAGAATAAATTTGTTGAAAAATAGCTTACCTCAGGTGTTGAGTCCTGTCTCAAAATTCAGCGGAAATGACTCCTGATAATAGGTTGCACAGTGCAGGCTGCCATTATTTTCAGGATGCTTCTTCACTGGTGTGCCAGAAAATATGGCCCCTGGAGTATTCAATTAATTAACAGTTCAGAGTTTTTAAAGTTGCTATTTTGTAGATTGGGTTTTGTTTCAAAGCGCCATCTTTAATTAAACCCTTCCCGTTGTAATGACTGCTGTCTTCTTAAAACTAGTTATTGAAGTAATCATCTTTTCAGCATTATTATTTCAATGCAAATTGTCTTAAGCAACTGAGTGAACCAGTCTTAGAAACATTAAGTACAAAAAATAGAAACAGTGGGTGAAATTCTCCCATCTCGCCTGCCACAGGAATCATAGCGGACAGGACAGAACATTCAGCGGACCATGTAAAAGTCCGTCGGGTGGAGATTTCAGGTTTTGGGGAGCGCATGGCCAGAAAATCCCACCCTAAATCTGATTTGGGTTTCAATTTTGTGTTAAGGCCACTAGCTGAAGTTCCCTTAAGTTCAGTTTTCTTAATTTCAAAATACAAACAGAGATGAAAGTGAGTATTTTGATATGACGGCCATTTTCTCTGAGGGGGGGCGAAATTCACCTCCCCCCTTCGCCGATGGCGGGAATCCCGATTAACCCGGCCCACTCTGCTGTCCCCAATCAGATTGCCGCCCAAGGCAGGTGGGAACCCAATAACCATATAAACCCCCCCATTGACATATCATTAGCGGGCTGCACAGCCCATTCAGTGGCCACCCGCTATTCACTCACCTCTCCAGTGGGAACTGCATCAAACGGGTTTAGATGTTGGTCATGACCAACATGGACCTGGCGTGTTGGATTCCAAGGAGGGGGAGCGGCACGAAAGAAGGTCCAGTACCCTTGTGCCCTTCTGCTACTGCCAGGCTGTAGAGGGAGGATCCCCAAGGGTCCTGGTGATTAGGTGTGCTTGGGCTAGGGGCAAGAGGTTAACAAAGCAATGACATTGCTGTGGTCCTCATAGATCTTGTATGACTATGGTGGTCAGTTTAATTTTGATACGGAGATGACTGAGGTTAAAGAGTTTTCCACCTCGGCAGTATTTAATACTGACACTAGGGATGCAATTGATCTTTGATGAGTTGAATAGCCACTGCAGGTAAATTGCAAATAGTATACAAGCTGTCACACAGTCTTGCTTAATTCTAGCCTGGATTTTGAAGGTTTTGCATCTCCCACTCGAGCTAGTTGCAGTCATATCATCATGGAGCAATGGGAGGATTGTAATGAAATTTCATGGACATCCAAGTCTTTGGTGCACAATCCACAGAGCCTCATGATTTACTGAGTCAAATGCTTTGATCAGGTCGATGAATGAAATAACTCGTTCTTGATGTTGTTCCTGACATTGTACTCGGATCTGTCGAGCAACAAAGTGATAGGCACTATATGTTAAATATGACCCACATACTGAAAGCATTTCCTGCCCCTGTTAATATGAGGGGTTCAGAAAAACAATTAACTCTCCTCACAATACCTTGCTCAGAATGGACCTTCTCCAGATGTACTGAAACCTAGGGGGTGAATGCCGGCGGGAGCTCAAGATCCAAAATTTGCAGTTCTCGCTGGCTTTTGGATCTTCCCCACCCCTCGCCAGCGATGTCATCAGGTTCATGCCTGTAACAGATGTGAACCTGCTTTACGTGCATTTGAATTGGATTTAATCGCATTATTCTGACCCCTCGCCAGATATTGAATCCCTGCCATATACTGACACTGTGCCGACGTAATGTCACATTGGTGTGGTTTTCAACTAATTCACCTAAACGTGAACATGTCATGGGAGTCTCCCTTGGGGCGCAAAGGTAAATATAGCCCCCACAGGAGAGGGACATGGTCAGACAGTGCCCTGGCAATGCCACCTGGTACTGACTATTAGCATAGATTGGCACTGCCAAATTGACACCAAACCTACCTGACAGTGCCAACCAGGCAATGCCAAGCTGTGCCAAGGAGCAGGCCTCATAGGGTGACGGGGGGGAGAGTTCATTTAGGGATGGCATGGTAGCACAGTGGTTAGCACTGCTCCTTTACAGCGCCAGGGACTAGGGTTCGATTCCCGGCTTGGGTCATTGTCGGCATGGAGTTTGCACATTCTCCCCGTGTCTGCGTTGGTTTCCTCCGGGTGCCCCAGTTTCCTCCCACATTCTGAAAGACATGCTGGTTAGGTGCATTGACCCGAACAGGCGCTGGAGTGTGGCGACTAGGGGAATTTCACAGTAACTTCATTGCTGTGTTAATATAGCCTACTTATGACTAATAAATAAACTTTAAAAGATGTGATATTGGCTGGGAATGGATGGAGGTACTCGGGATTTTTAAACTTGTGTGATTATTAACCCTTTCACCTGGTGTGACATGGGTCTGGGTGGTTGTTCAGAAATCCACAGAATCTGCTTTGGTTGCATCTGTCATTTATCTTGGAGTGCAGTGTGTCTGACCACAGTGCACCAGTGGAGTCGAATGTACCACATGCATACTGTAACTATTGGAGTATAAGATAGATATGTTAAGATGTTTTATCTTTCTGAAATTGTATGTGTCTATAAATGTATAGCATGGTGGCACAGTAGTTAGCACTGCTGCCTCACAGTGCCAGCGACCTGAGTTCGATTCCCGGCTTGTGTTTGTGCAGAGTCTGCACGCCCCCATGTCTGTGTGGATTTCCTCCGGGTGCTCCGGTTTCCTCCCACCATCTGAAAGACGTGCTGGTTATGTGCATTAGCCATGTTAAATTCTCCCTCAGTGTACTCGAAAAGGTGCCAGAGTGTGGTGACTTGGGGATTTTCACAGTAATTTCATTGCCGTGTTAATGTGAGCCTACTTATGACGAATGAATAAACATTTTAACTTTAAAACTTTTGCTGGGGTAAAGGAATAATGAACATTTCCAGTTGTTCCTTTGTTTAAGAAGGGTAGCAAGAATAATCCAGGTAATTACAGGCCGGTGAGCCTTACATCAGTGGTAGGGAAATTATTGGAGAGGATTCTTCGAGACAGGATTTATTCCCACTTGGAAATAAGTGGACGTATTAGTGAGAGGCAACATGGTTTTGTGAAGGGGAGGTTGTGTCTCACAAACTTGACCGAGGTTTTCGAGGAAGTGATGAGGATGATTGATGAGGGTAGGGCAGTGGATGGTGTCTACATGGACTTCAGCAAGGCCTTTGACAAGGTCCCTCATGGCAGACTGGTGCAGAAGGTGAAGTCGCATGGGATCAGATGTGAGCTGGCAAGGTGGATACAAAACTGACTCGGTCAAAGAAGACAGAGGGTAGCAGTGGAAAGTTGCATTTCTGAATGGAGGGCTGTGACAAGTGGCGTTCCTCAGGGATCAGTGCTGGGACCTTTGCTCTTTGTAATATATATAAATGATTTGGACGAAAATGTAACTGGATTGATTAGTAAGTTTGCAGTCGACACAAAGGTTGGTGGATTTGCAGATAGCGATGAAGACTATCAGAGGATACAGCAAGATATAGATCAGTTGGAAACTTGGGCGGAGAAATGGCAGATGGAGTTTAATCCGGACAAATGTGAGGTAATGCATTTTGGAAGGTCTAATACAGATAGGAAATATACAGTAAATGGCAGAACCCTTAAGAGTGTTGATAGGCAAAGGGATCTGGGTGTACAGGTATACAGGTCATTGAAAGTGGCAATGCAGGTGGAGAAGGTAGTCAAGAAGGCATATGGCATAGAACATAGAACAGTACAGCACACAACAGGCCCTTCGGCCCACGATGTTGTGCCGAGCTTTATCTGAAACCAAGATCAAGCTATCCCACTCCCTATCATCCTGGTGTGCTCCATGTGCCTATCCAATAACCGCTTAAATGTTCCTAAAGTGTCTGACTCCACTATCACTGCAGGCAGTCCATTCCACACCCCAACCACTCTGTGCATAAAGAACCTACCTCTGATATCCTTCCTATATCTCCCACCATGAACCCTATAGTTTTGCCCCCTTGTAATAGCTCCATCCACCCGAGGAAATAGTCTTTGAACGTTCACTCTATTTATCCCCTTCATCATTTTATAAACCTCTATTAAGTCTCCCCTCAGCCTCCTCCGCTCCAGAGAGAACAGCCCTAGCTCCCTCAACCTTTCCTCATAAGACCTACCCTCCAAACCAGGTAGCATCCTGGTAAATCTCCTCTGCACTCTTTCCAGCGCTTCCACATCCTTCTTATAGTGAGGTGACCAGAACTGCACACAATATTCCAAATGTGGTCTCACCAAGGTCCTGTACAGTTGCAGCATAACCCCACGGCTCTTAAACTCCAACCCCCTGTTAATAAAAGCTAACACACTATAGGTCTTCTTCACAGCTCTATCCACTTGAGTGGCAACCTTTAGAGATCTGTGGATATGGACCCCAAGATCTCTCTGTTCCTCCACAGTCTTCAGAACCCTACCTTTGACCCTGTAATCCACATTTAAATTAGTCCTACCAAAATGAATCACCTCACATTTATCAGGGTTAAACTCCATTTGCCATTTTTCAGCCCAGCTTTGCATCCTATCTATGTCTCTTTGCAGCCTACAACAGCCCTCCACCTCATCCAGTACTCCACCAATCTTGGTGTCATCAGCAAATTTACTGATCCACCCTTCAACCCCCTCCTCTAAGTCATTAATAAAAATCACAAAGAGCAGAGGACCAAGCACTGATCCCTGTGGCACTCCGCTAGCAACCTGCCTCCAGGCCGAAAATTTTCCATCCACCACCACCCTCTGTCTTCGATCAGATAGCCAGTTACTAAAATCCATGTATATGACATCAACTGCCCTATCTTCATCAACACACTTAGTTACCTCCTCAAAAAATTCAATCAAATTTGTGAGGCACGACTTGCCCTTCACGAATCCGTGCTGACTATCCCGGATTAATCCGCATCTTTCTAAATGGTCGTAAATCCCATCCCTAAGGACCTTTTCCATCAATTTACCAACCATCGAAGTAAGACTAACCGGCCTATAATTACCAGGGTCATTTCTATTCCCTTTCTTAAACAGAGGAACAACATTTGCCACTCTCCAGTCCTCTGGCACCATCCCCGTGGACGGTGAGGACCCAAAGATCAAAGCCAAAGGCTCTGCAATCTCATCCCTTGCCTCCCAAAAAATCCTAGCATATATTTCATGCTTTTGCCTTCATCGGCTGGGGTATTGAGTTTAAAAATTGGCAAGTCACGTTGACGCTTTATAGAACCTTATTGAGGCCGCACTTGGAATATAGTGTTCAATTCTGGTCGCCACACTACCAGAAGGATGTGGAGGCTTTGGAGAGGGTACAGAAAAGATTTACCAGGATGTTGCCTGGTATGGAGGGCATTAGCTATGAGGAGAGGTTGGAGAAACTTGGTTTGTTCTCACTGGAGCGACGGAGGTTGAGGGGAGACCTGATAGAAGTCTACAAGATTATGAGAGGCATGGACAGAGTGGATATTCAGAAGCTTTTTCCCAGGATGGAAGAGTCAATTACTAGGGGGCATAGGTTTAACGTGTGAGGGGCAAGGTTTAAAGCAGATGTACGAGGTTGTTTTTTTACACAGAGATTAGTGGGTGCCTGGAACCTGTTGCCGGGGGAGGTAGTGGAATCGGATACGGTAGTGACTTTTAAGGGACGTCTTGACAAGTACATGAATAGGATGGGAATAGAGGGATATGGTCCCTGGAAGGGTAGGAGGTTTTAGTTAAATCGGGCAGCATGGTCGGTGCAGGCTTGGAAGGCCGAAGGGCCTGTTTCTGTGCTGTAATTTTTTTTGTTCTTCTTTGTTCTTTGTTCTTATTTGAATCATTTTCTTGTGGTTGTATTGAAATCTTTCCAACGTCTTTGTCTGATGTAGTATGATTCACTTTTCTTGTTTAGTAATGTTGCTATTCTGTTTGTTAAAAGTTCATTAGCAGATTCCTGTGAATTTCTTCAGTAAATTAACTCCATGGTTTCTAAAAAAAAATGATAGTTAGGATCTATCAAACCAGATTTTACGCTGGGATCTGTTTTGTCCGGTGGTAACATCAGCTGGGATTGTAATGGTAGACTACTGGTTCAAGCTGTCAGAGATCTCAATGACTTAGGCAGAGATGGGAATGGCATGGGGTGGAGTGACTACACTCAGGTTGATGTCAGAGCAGTTCTCAGTGGACAGATTGAAAGCTACTCTGAGTAAGTTTCAGGTGGCATGGTGGCACAGTGATTAGTACTGCTGCCCCACAGCTCCAGGGACCCAGGTTCAATTCCTGGTTTGGGTCACTGTCTGTGTGGAGTCTGCACCTTCCCTTGGGTTTCCTCCAGGTGCTCTGGTTTCCTCCCACAGTCTGAAAGATGTGCTAGTCAGGTGCATTGGCCATGCTAAATTCTCCCTCAGTGTACCCGAACAGGCGCTAGAGTGTGGCAACTAGGGGAACTTCATTGCAGTATTAATGTAAGCCTACTTATGATACTAATCAATAAACTTAAAACAAAGTCTGGGCAAGCTAGGAATGATCATAGTTTGATTGAGACAGATTGCAAGGGACTCCAGATGGACATCTTAGGCTGCTGAATGGATCATGTAAAGTGGAAAAAAAAGAATGCATGGAGACTAGAAAGCAGATCAGGCCATCAGAATTCAGCAGAGATGATGGACAAGGCCATGATGAAGAAGAAGGAGATATCCATGATGAGGGCTCCAAACCCTTAGGAGGAATGGAGGCAAGTACAACAACAACTAATTCAATAGTGCAAACAAATAGCCCAAATTGAGGCACTGGCCCTCAAGACAGGAGGCTCTTTTTGAGAAGTCATTTTCAAAGGATTTGCAATTTCATATAAACAACTTGAAGAATGAAAAGTGTTTAATTATTCAAGGGTAGATTAAAGTGTAAATTATACTTTTGCTGATGAATTTCAGGTAAAGGAATAATTCATGAAGGTAATTCCAATCAACAAAAGGTTTTTTGGTATGTTTCTTTTTGTATCTGTTCTCGAGATGTGAACAATATTGATAAGGTTGCATTTATTGCCTATCACTTGGGTGAAAGAAAGCTTGCAAATTAAGAAGCTACCATAATGTTCCTGTTCTTAATCTCCTCTGAGGTAGAGTATGTGAATTTGGGAGGTGATGTTGAAATAACCTCTGTGAATTCATGCAGTATGTTCTGTATATTCATAGAATCATAGAATCCCTATAGTACACAAGGAGGCCATTTGGCCCATCGAGTCTGCACTGACTCTCTGACACAGAGACTCTCCATGATGTGGAGATGCCGGCGTTGGACTGGGTAAGCACAGTAACCTGGGGAAGCCCACTCACCTGATGAAGGAGCAACGCTCCGAAAGCTTGTGGCTTGTGCTACCAAATAAACCTGTTAGACTTTAACCTCGTGTTGTGAGACTTCTTACAGAGACTCTCTGCAGACTTAGCCAGGCTCACTACCCTGTCCTATTCCTTGGCTAATCCATCTAACCCACACATCTTGAGACACCAAGGGGCAATCTAGCACAGTCAATCCACCATGAGCATCTTTTGACTGTGGGAGGAAACTGGAGCACCCAGAGGAAACCCACACAGACAGGGGGAGAACATGCAAACTCCACATGGGCAGTGACCCAAGACCAGAATTGAACCTGGATCCCTGGCACTGTGAGGCAGTAGTGAGGCACTATGCTAACCACTATGCCGCAGTGCCGTCCCCTTGTACAGCCACAACTCTACACTCTGCTGGTTATATAGGAGCTGTGTAACATGATAATGGGTTTCCTCACAGGAGTGGGGGTAAAGTGCACCTCTCCATCCTGAATGGTTCCCCAATGTTACATAGGATTGCGTACAATATACACAATATACAGAGTAGAATATTCGGCCCAACAAATCAATGCCAGTATTTATGCACCACTCAAGTCTCCTCACATCTCATCCTCATCCTCATCCTCATCCTCCCACATCTAATTATGAGTAAATCCTTCCATTCCTTTCTCTCTAATCATCCCCTTAAATGCATCCATACTATTTGCCTCAATTAAATTTTCACCACTGCACAAAGATATTCCATCTGAATTCCCTATTTGATATCTTGCTGATTCATTGATAGATTCTAGTTTTGTTCCTCCTGACAAGTGGCAGGGTTTTTCTCTCTCTGCAGTGTGTTTCACGGTGACGGGAGGTGACATGTCATTGATTGGCGACAGGATCTTATGGTCCCTCCATTATCAATGGGGTTTCCCATTGAATGCACCCCTTGCCGCTGGGAAGCCCAGGGTAGGGGATGCACGCTCAGCAGGATCATAAGATCCAGCCAGCATGAACGGCAGCAAAATTTCAGCCACCCTCTCTGTAGCTACTCTGTCAAAAGCTTTCACAAGTTTAAAGACCTCGGTTAGATCATTTTCAGCCTTATCCTTCCAAGAAAAAAAGAGACCAAGCTGATTTGTCTTTCCCTGATAGGTGTAACCTCACTGTTTTGGATGTAAATCATTTTTTCATCCTCTCCAAGGTTTCTGTAGTCGTTTTTTATTCATTCGTGGGGTTTGGGCGTCGCTGGCTGGTCAGCATTTGTTGTCCATCACCAGTTGCCCTTGGAGGGCAGTTGAGAGTCAACCACATTGCTGTGGCTCTGGAGTCACATGTAGGCCAGGCCAGGTAAGGACGGAAGATTTCCTTCCCTAAAGGACATTAGTGAATCAGATGGGTTTTCCCGACAATCGACAATGGTTTTGTGGCCAGCAGTAGATTCTTAATTCCAGATATTTATTTTACTGAATTCAAATTCCACCATCTGCCGTGGCGGGATTCGAACCCGGGTCCAAGAATGTTGTCGGGACTCCCCACTTCTCAGTGAATGTTAAACATCCTCTCACTCTTCCGACTCATGCTTCTTTAACATGCAAGGTAAGAGATGAAATGGAGCCACGTTAATGAGGTGTGTAGGCTTTTGCCAATCCTAAACCCTATTTTTTTTCTTACATTGCTGAAAGAACGGGTCATGCAGTTTGAGAGGTGCTCAGAAGATGCATACCTTAGATCCAGTGCTCAGCCCCTCTTCAGTTAAAAGATAAGCGAGACTTCGGGCTCAAGAAGGTGATCAGATTTCTTCAGTTTGCTGATTTTGGAAAGCAGCCAGCCCCAGGTGGCCATTTCTGTTGCTGCAAGGGATGGAAAATTCAGCCTGATCCGTGAGGTGATTGCATCCCTCCCTTCTCCAGTTTTCTTGTACTCACCATGCCCGTGTGATCCAATAGCCCTTGGCACAGGAAGAAGAAGCCTGCCATGATCACTCAGAAGCAACAGTCACAACTGAGTCTTGATCAGTCTTTCAAGTGGAAAATATTTATCTGATTTCACCGCTGGCCATGACCCACGGTCATGTGTCCCATATGTTTGATATAGAAGTTTTAAACAAAGGCTTTTTTTTCATATACCACAGTTAGCAGAGCTATGAAAAACATCCTCCACAGTTCCCAAGCCGCACATGTGGTATGTATTAAAATCAGCATTTTGTTTCGTCTGATTACCCTTTATGCACATCTTTGTGCTGGATTGAGGGGGAGTAAGAGGAAAAATGGGGAGACTGGAAAAAGAGAAACATTTGTTTGGTGAAAATATTAAACCACAAGCTCATCTCTTTGATCTGCACAGGAGGGTTTGTTCTACTGAATGACATAGAACATTAAATACAGCCATTTGCTGATTACTTGATCCATTTTATTTTTCCAAAAATTAAAGGAATGTTAGCTTGCGGTAGCACCCTTCCCACATTTAATTTTACGAGGTCATTACCAGGGAGATATTTCTGGCATTGTAAATATGGGTGCAAACCTTCACCAGATCTGTTCTTCTGAAAGGCCTTCAGCCTTCAGATGCTAACTGGCACACACCCTGTGCTTTCCAGCATCTTTTTTTGTTCTTCCTTTAAACTTCCAGCATTTGAAGAAAAAACTTGCATCTAAATGGTATGCCCATTTCAAGGTGTTCCAAAGGTCTTCCGCCGCCAGTTCAGTACTTTTGAAGTTATTCTCTGTTCATAGAATCATAGAATCTACAGCACAGAGACAGGCCCTTTGGCCCAAACTTGGCCATGCCGACCAAAATGCCCATCTAAGCTAACCCCATTTGCCCCCATTTGGCCCATATCCTTCTAAATGTTTCCTATTCATGTATCTGTCCAAATGCCTTTTAAATGTTGTCAATGTCCCTGCCTCAACCACTTCCTCCGGCAGCTCATTCCACACACGTACCACCCTCTGTGCAAAAAAGTAGCTCCTCAGGTTCCCATTAATTCTTTCCTCTTTTAACTTAAACCTATGCCCTCTAGTTCTCGATTCCCCAACCCTGGGAAAAAGACTGAGTGCATTCATCCTATCCATGCCTCTCATGATCTGAAACACCTCCATAAGATCACCCCTTGGTCTCCTATGCTCCAAAGAAAAAAGTCCTAGCCTGTCTTTTAATTTGATTTGATTTGATTTATTATTTTCACATGTATTAGCATACATTGACAATTATTGTTTCTTGCAAGCTATACAGACAAAAAGAAGGAAACGAGAGAGTGCAGAATGTAGTGTTACAGTCCCAGCTAGAGTGTAAAGAAAGATCAACTTAATGCAAGGTAGGTGATGCGCGACAATCAAGCATGAGGAACAAGGCTTCAGCTATTGAAGGCTTTTATTAGCAAACAATGGAACTAACTAACACGAGTACACCAGTTCAGACTGGAGGGGTCCCGCCTGAGCAGAGGGTCTTATACCTCTCCCCAGGAGGCGGGGCCCGACCGGGATGTGCCATAACAACATCTACCACAGGTAAACACCCTAACCCAACAACATTATACAACCCCCACAGTGGCAACACCCTAACCCAACAGTAACATAGGAATAACCCACAGTGGTAACCAATGATGGTTCACCACAGTAGGTCCATTCAAAAGTCTGACGGCAGCAAGGAAGAAGCTATTCTTGAGTCGGTTGGTATGTGACCTCAGACTTTTGTATCTTTTTCCCAACGGAAGAAGATAGAAGAGAGAATGTCCAGAGTGCGTGGGGTCCTTGATTATGCTGGCTGCTTTGCCGAGGTAGCGGAAAGTGTAGACAGAGTCAATGGATGGGAGGCTGGTTTGTGTGATGGATTGGGCTACATTCACGACCTTTTGTAGTTTCTTGCGGTCTTGGGCAGAGCAGGAGCCAGACCAAGCTATGATACAACCAGAAAGAATGTTTTCTATGGTGCATCTGTAAAAGTTGGTGAGAGTCGTAGCTGACATGCCAAATTTCCTTTGTCTTCTGAGGAAGTAGAGGCGTTGGTGGGCTTTCTGAACTATAATGTCGTCTCTCCCTATAACTCAGTCCCTTAAGTCCAGGCAACATCCTTGTAAATCTCCTGTGAGGAAACATAAAAGACAATCCTAGTAGCTCCTTAGATTCAACAACTGTTCCCTTGCTGCGAAATGAAATGCCAGGACATCTGTTTTATTTTTCCTGGCATGGGTGGGTGTAGATCGCAGAATCGGAGAACCACGGCATTGTTATGGTGCAGAGGAGGCCATTCAGCCCGTCATGTCTGAACCTGCTCTCCAAATGAGCATCATGACTTAGTGCCATTCCCCTACCCTTTTCCCACACCCCTGCACATCGCTTCTATCACAATAATCATCTAATGCCCCCGGAATGCCTTGATTGAACCTCCCACCATCACACCTCCAGACAGTGCATTCCAGACCCGAATCGCTCATTAATTGTGTGAAAAACTTTTTTCTCACATCACATTTACTCTTTTGGCAGTAAATCTGTGCCCTCTCATTCTTGATCCATTTATAAGTGGGAACAGTTTCTCCCTATCTACTCAGCTCCCTCATGATTTTGAACATCTCTATCAAATCTCTAGAAACTGAACTGGACAGCCATATAAATATTGTACAAGAGCAGGTCAGAGGTGACGAATCATGTGACGAGTAACTCACATCCTGACCTCCCAATTCAGTCCACCATCTACAAGGCACAAGTCAGGAGTGTGATGGAATATTCTCCACTTGCCTGGATGAGTACAGCTTCAACAACACTCAAGAAGCTCCACACCATTCAGACAAAGCAACCTACTTGATTGGCACTCCATCCATAAATATTATCTCCCTCGTACTGTGGTTGCAGTGTGTTCCATCCACAAGATGCACTGGAGCAACTCACTAAGACTCCTTCGGCAGCACCTTCTAAACCCACAATCACTATCATCTAGAGGGATAAGGGCAGCAGACAGATGGGAATACTATCACCTGGAGGTTCCCCTCCAAATCACTCACCAGCCTGACTTGTGAATGTATCACTATTCCTTCACTGTCACTGGGTCAAAATCCTGGAACTCCCTCACTAACAGCACTGTGTGTTCGTGCTGTTAGTGAGGGACTGCAGCGGTTCAAGAAGGCAACTCACCATGTCTTCTTCAGGGCAATTAGGGATGGACAATAAATGCTGGCCGAGCCAGCAACACCCACATCCCATAAATGAATAATAAAATTGAGAGAGGTGCTTAAAGTTATGAAAAGGTTAGAAAATTGAATTTAATTAAACTTTTGTGGCCTGTAGACAAATGAAGAGATCATATTTACTAATTAAGGACAACAAAGTCTGAGATCACGTCCCTAAGTCTCTTCCCTGCTCCAACAGAGTTTTGAATGGACCTACCTCGCACTAAGTTGATCTTTCTCTACACCCTAACTATGACTGTAACGCTACATTATCCACTCTTTCCTTTCCTTCTCTATGTACAGTACGCTTTGTATGTATAGCGTGCAAGAAACAATACTTTACACTGTATACTAATACATGTGACAATGATAAATCAAATCAAAAGAAAATGGAAGATGCAGAAGAATAATGTTTACTAAAACAGTGATAATTGTGTTTCTTGTGGTGGAGAAAGATGATTCAATAAGGAATTAAACTGCCTCGTATCAACATTAAGAGTCAGGGTTATTAGGAATGTACCCTGGGCATCCTGTGGTCAGGTGGGAGAGATCAGTAAAAGATTTCCACCTACCTTTAACTCTATCTCTTGTCCTGGTTTAAACTGTAGACCAGTTTTCCGCAGGTGAATCTTGATGCAAGTTTAAAATTTAACCAAGTGGGAAAATTCCCAGGCTTAACTGGCACCAGTCAATTTCTCATCGATTTCAGACTATGTAGTCAGCAGGAAGCAGTCTGGACACAGCCCACTGAACCGATAAGCCAGGGATTGGGAGAATGGGGCAGGATCAAGGCAGAAGATCCTCAGATTTTTTTTCTGTGGCTTAGAGGAGCATTACTGCTCCCCCTGGACCCTACGCAGCGATGAAATGGCCTTCTTTTTTAATCATCCTGGTTCCAGTCCCATGCCAAGTTTGTGTGGCGGGAAACTGATTGCTGTTTCCCAGCCAGGGCTGCTCTTAAATATTGCAGTCAGGTCCAGGGAGGAGAGACCCCAAGCGTTTTCAATTGTCCACTGCCCAGTGGAAAGCCTTGGGCAGCAAATGAAAAATATCTCCTACGTAGATAAATTGCATTAAAACTGTTGCTCTGGAGCATCTACTGGCATTTTGTTATCATTATGGCCAACAGTTAATGGAATGACTGTGATAATAGTGATGTAAGGAAGGGTTAATGATAGTTTGTCCATATTCAAAAATATGATCTTTTGTGGACAAACATCAGAAAATGGCCAGGAAAATTGCTAGATTTTCATCAAAACCAAACTGAATCCTGCAGTTCACTAAATCCCCTGAGATCGTAGCCTCAGCCATATTACACAGAATCTTCTGTTGTTGCGCAAAATTACTTTAATTCTATAAAGCTCGAGTATGGTGATTGCCTTCATAGCCAGAAACATCTGTTAAGGAATACATCTTTTATATCTGTTAAGGGCGGCACAATGGCACAGTGGTTAGCACTGCTGCCTCACAGTTCCAAGAACCTGGGTTCGATTCCTGGCTTGGGTCATTGTCTGTTGGAATCTGCATGTTCTCCCCGTGCCTGTGTGGGTTTCCTCCAGGTGCTCTGGTTTCCTCCCACAGACCAAAGATGTGCAGGTTAGGTGCATTGGCCAAGCTAAATTACCCCTTTGTGTCCCGGGATGCATCGGTTAGTGGGATTAGCAGGGTAAATATGTGAGGTTATGGGGATAAGGCCTGGGTGGGATTGTTGTCGGTGCAGACTCGATGGGCCGAATGGCCTCCTTTTGCACTGTAGGGTTTCTATAACTGTTACAGGTGACCATAGAGCTCACACTGCTCCCCAATTGCTGTTCAGGTGAAGTGTCCTCTGCTGCCCTTCATTAAGGCCTTCATCAGATCGTTGTTACTTATTTTCTGGGTGGGGTTAATATCTTGAAAGCTGCCTCCTCCACAAAATTCTCCCTCACTTTTGTATCCTCCAGTCTTTCCTGCTCTTCCTTCTCCTCCAGCATAATGGCAAACAAATGTGCCTGCCAGGAATACCACACTGCTTCCAGGAATGCCCACCGATGCCACAATTTCTCAGTTCCCACCTCCCCCCCCCAACCCTGTCTGATACGAGTCCAGCACCGTCTGCCAGTGCAAACAAAATTACAGAGAAACATGTTTCCAGATTTGGCAATTGGGATTGAAGACTTTGTCAATCCTCAGGCTCAGTCGCTCATACATTTCTCCAGTCTCAGCAGACCCTTCCATTTCTCATTCCAATTTACCTCAAGGTACATGGTGAGCCTTCTGGGATATTAAGACATCTGCCCCACTAATCCTGATATCAAGAGAATTCAATCAATTCAACTTGGCAAGTGAATAGCAGGAAGGCCCAAAATGTAAACTAAAGTTTAATGCATCCATCGATCCTGAGGCAGAAAACCAGTGGGGATGGCTTCCTCAACGATTTGCAGATCGGTGAGAACAGTTAAAGCACCAATGAATACCAAACCCTATATCTGTGCAGCTTAATTTATATTTTCTTTCTTCAATAGTTCATATGAATTACATAAAGCACAGCAAGCTTAGTTTTGGACATTGTGAACCCTTAATAGCATGATTCATAACTCAAGACTTCATTCCTTTATGTTTTATTTCCCAATGTTGTTATTTCTTGGACCCTCTGTTTTATCTTGTGCCAGCTTTCAATCCAAGCTTTGATTCCTGCAGTGCTCATGTAGTTCCACCTCACAAGCAACTGGAGGCAATTGTGGAGTATTTGATTGAAGTGGCACATTCAATCACGCTCAGAACATAATTCTAATTCTTCTCGCGCCCCCCCCCCCCCAGCCCCTACCCCTATCAGTGCGATTAATACTTTTCATACACCATAGCTTGCAGAAGCCTTACTCATTGCAAAGAACTCTTGTGCACACTGCAGGGTAACACATAAACTGGCCTGTTTGTTGATTTTATGTGGTTGCAAATGTACAACACTCAAAGCAATCAAATGATTTTGAAATCTGTGTGCTTATTCAATGCGAATAACGGTGTGTACAGTAAGCTCACTTTTGATGACGCCGTGAGCTTACTGTACAGTGGGATACTGAACAGCTTAAATTTGAGTTTACTTATTAGTGTCACAAGGAGGCTTACGTTAACACTGCAATGAAGTTACTGTGAAAATCCCCTAGTCGCTACACTCCAGTGCCTATTCGGGTACACTGAGGGAGAATTTAGCATGGCCAATGCACCTGACCAGCACATCTTTTTTGAACTGTGGAAGGAAACCGGAGCAACCGGAGGAAACCCACACAGATAGGGGGAGAATGTGCAGACTCCGCACAGACGGGGCCCCAGCCGAGAATGGAAGCCGGGTCCCTCATGCTGTGAGGCAGTAGTGCTAACCACCGTCAGGAAAGACCCTGGTTTGATTCTCAATCTGCACTGAGGTAGATTGTCAAAGTCATAGCGGTTCTGGTTGCTTCTCGATGTCAAAGAATTTAGGGGGCAAGAAACTCAGTCAGCACTCCTGCTCCTGAACACAAGCCAGTGTCCCATGTTGAAGGTTATGAGCTGGATTTCGGAACCCCACTGGAGGGGGGAGAGGGGAAGAGGCATGTGTTGGAATGGTGAGGTGGAGTCTGGAAATTACTGCTGCCAACCAGGGTACCAGCTTGCCAGCACCTAGCCACCTCCAGGCACAATGTTTCAGTCAGTCTGTGGTGAGGGCTCTGTCACCTCTGGTGTCTAGCAGATATTTGGAGCTGACATCCCAGTATCAGAATGGGGTGGAGCAGGGACAGAGATACAGGATTGAGTTGGTGGCCCAAATCCATCCTACAGCTTACAAGGTCATAGCTGTGGCTGCGGGATTCCTGCGGAGGGGTTATCAAGGAAATACAGACAAAGGGGATGGGGTAAATACATTCTATATTCTCTATTAATGTAACTTTAGTTTTCTGTTCCCAGTGTTTAAATTTCACTCTTGTTTCTTTTCTTTTCGCAGATGGCTTTGATCTGGAAAAAGAGTCCCACTGAACTCTGCTCCTATGTCTTATGGTCTTATGCATAGGAGACTGTTAAATAAGTTAAGAGCCTATGATGTTAAGAGTAAGATCCTGGCAAGGATAGAAGATTGGCTGACTGGCAGAAGGCAGAGAGTGGGGATAAAGGAATCTTTTTCAGGATGGCAGCCGGTGACTAGTGGTGTGCCTCAGGGGTCGATGCTGGGACCACAGCTTTTCACAATGTACATTAACGATTTGGAGGAAGGATCTGAAGGCACTGTTGCTAAGTTTACAGATGATACAGAGATACGTAGAGGGACAGGTAGTATTGAGGAAGCAGGGGGGCTGCAGAAGGACTTGGACAGGTTAGGAGAGTGGGCAAATCATAGAAATCATAGAAACCCTACAGTGCAGAAGGAGGCCATTCGGCCCATCGAGTCTGCACCAACCATAATCCCACCCAGGCCCTACCCCCACATATTTTACCTGCTAATCCCTCTAACCTACGCATCTCTGGACTCTAAGGGGCAATTTTTAACCTGGCCAATCAACCTAACCCGCACATCTTTGGACTGTGGGAGGAAACCGGAGCACCCGGAGGAAACCCACGCAGACACGAGGAGAATGTGCAAACTCCACACAGACAGTGACCCGAGCTGGGAATCGAACCTGGGACCCTGGAGCTGTGAAGCAGCAGTGCTAACCACTGTGCTACTGTGCCGCCCAAAGAAGTGGCAGATGGAATACAATGTGGAAAAGTGTGAGGTTATGCACTTTGGAAGGAGGAATGGAGGCATAGACTATTTTCTAAATGGGGACATGCTTAGGAAATCAGAAACACAAAGGGATTTGGGAGCCCTTGTTCAAGATCCTCTTAAGATTAACGTGCAGGTTCAGTCAGCAGTTAGGAAGGCAAATGCAATGTTAGCATTCGTGTCAAGAGGGCTAGAATATAAGCAGGGATGTACTTCTGAGGCTGTACAAGGCTCTGGTCAGACCCCATTTGGAGTATTGTGAGCAGTTTTGGGCCCCATATCTAAAGAAGGATGTGCTGGCCTTGGAAAGGGTCCAGAGAAAGTTCACAAGAATGATTCCTGGAATGAAGAGCTTGTCATATGAGGAAAGATTGAGGACTCTGCGTCTGTACTCATTGGAGTTTAGAAGGATGAGGGGGGATCTTATTAAAACTTACAGGATACTGTGAGGCCTGGATAGAGTGGACGTGGAGAGGATGTTTCCACTAGTAGGAAAAGCTAGAACCAGAGGGCACAACCTCAGACTAAAGGGACGATCCTTTAAAACAGAGATGAGGAATTTCTTCAACCAGAGAGTGGTGAACCTGTGGAACTCTTTGCCGCAAAAGGCTGTGGAGGCCAGGTCATTGAGTGTCTTTAATACAGAGATAGGTAGGTTCTTGATTAATAAGGGGATCAGGGGTTATGGGGAAAAGGCAGGAGAATGGGGATGAGAAAAATATTAGCCATGATTGAATGGTGGAGCTGACTCGATGAGCCGAGCGGCCTAATTCTGCTCCAATGTCTTATGGTCTTATGGTCTCATGGAACTTAAAGAAGGACTTATTTAACTGTATCAGAAATATGCAGCAACATATTTGGTTACATTTGTACAGATGCAGCTTCAAAAATTTTGCATTTGTCCACATCTAATTGCCTAAGCAATTGAAAGCTTGAGTTTACAACAGAGGGGTGCTGGGTTGCAGGGTAGTGTTGCAGTCATAGGGCCCTAATTTACCATTTTGATTCCAAGTGCTGGGTGGACTTGAAACTGGGAATGTTTCAGATCTGACTTTTAGACCCGTTCTCAGGTGCCCCCATACGCATTCTGCCTGAAAAAATATCAGCGATTCCGAATCGCACTGCAGAAGCCTGTGGGCGGGGCTTAACACGCCCGAAACCCTGCAGTTCCAATTCGTGTCACCAACTGCGCACACGCAGAAAAAAAGTGATAGAATGCTGCTCCCCACCATATTGCACCCAGACCGGATAATACCTCCCCATGGCACCCACAGACATTGCCCCACCCCCACCACATTACTGACCGATCTCAAGCAGAGAGCCGTCGGATGCTATACACTTCCCTCCTCACTACCCGGAGCGTCTGAATCAGACTTTTGTAGGGCATGTCTGTTTCACGCTGAATCTGGGTGGGTGAATGCATTGGGAAAGGGGGAAGTGCCGGTAAGGTTGGGCGTGCAGCCCATGAAGTCAATTTAAATGCATGCAAATGCATTTAAATGGCATCGCGCCCGTTTCGGGCATGGTCCCGATTGTGGCTACTTTCGGGCCTTGATAAAGGGGGAACCAACGCGGAGGTGGGTGCGGATCTCACTACTCGCCTTATGCCCAACTTTACCAAGTTTTCACACTGAAAAATGGGTGCAACTTGATGGTACAATCGGGCTCAATAGAGTCATAGAGGTTTACAGCATGAAAACAGGCCCTTCGGCCCAACATCTCCATGCCACCCCTTTTTTTAACCACTAGGCTAGTCTCAATTGCCCGCATTTGGCCCATATCCCTCTGTAG
The DNA here is from genome assembly GCF_964213995.1 of Mustelus asterias. Classification (NCBI taxonomy): domain Eukaryota; kingdom Metazoa; phylum Chordata; class Chondrichthyes; order Carcharhiniformes; family Triakidae; genus Mustelus; species Mustelus asterias. Next base: position 144,185,511 of record NC_135801.1, on the reverse strand, counting down.
CCATCTTACCCATGTAACTGTCTAAACACTTTTTAAAAGACAAAATTGTACCCACCTCTACTACTACCTCTGGCAGCTTTTCCCAGACACTCACCATCCTCTGTGTAAAAAAATTACAGTAAGAAGTTTAACAACACCAGGTTAAAGCCCAACAGGTTTATTTGGTAGCAAAAGCCACAAGCTTTCGGAGCCTTAAGCTCCTTCTTCAGGTGAGTGGGAATTCTGTTCACAAACAGGGCATATAAAGACACAAACTCAATTTACAGAATAATCTGCAAGACGTGTCGGATCATCGACACAGATGCCATAATCTCACATGAGAACACTATCCACCAGGTACACAGTACATACTCATGCAACTCGGCCAACGTTGTCTACCTGATACGCTGCAGGAAAGGATGTCCCGAGGCATGGTACATTGGGGAAATCATGCAGACGCTGTGACAACGGATGAATGAACACCGCTCGACAATCACCAGGCAAGACTGTTCTCTTCCTGTTGGGGAGCACTTCAGCGGTCACGGGCATTCAGCCTCTGATATTCGGGTAAGCGTTCTCCAAGGCGGCCTTCACGACACACGACGGCGCAGAGTCACTGAGCAGAGACTGATAGCCAAGTTCCGCACACAGGAGGACGCCCTCAACCGGGATATTGGGTTCATGTCATACTATCTGTAATCCCCACAGCTTGCCTGGACTTGCAGAGTCTCACTGGCTGTCCTGTCTGGAGACAATACACATCTCTTTAACCTGTCTTAATGCTCTCTCCACTCACATTGTTTGTACCTTTAAGACTTGATTAGCTATAAGTATTCGCATTCCAACCATTATTCTGTAAATTGAGTTTGTGTCTTTATATGCCCTGTTTGTGAACAGAATTCCCACTCACCTGAAGAAGGAGCTTAAGGCTCCGTAAGCTTGTGGCTTTTGCTACCAAATAAACCTGTTGGACTTTAACCTGGTGTTGTTAAACTTCTTACTGTGTTTACCCCAGTCCAACGCCGGCATCTCCACATCATAAAAAAATTACCCCTCTGGACTCTTTTGTATCTCTCCCCTCTCACCTTAAACTTATGCCCTCTAGTTTTAGACTCCCCTTCCTTTGGGAAAGATGTTGACTATCTAGCTGATCTAGGCCCCTCGTTATTTTATTGACCTCTATAAAATCATCCCTCAGCTTCCTATGCTCCAGAGAAAAAAGTCTATCCAGCCTCTCCTTTTTAGTCAAACCATCAAGTCCCGGTAGCATCCTAGTAAATTTTTTCTGCACTCTTTCTAGTTTAATAATATCCTTTCTATAATAGTGATCAGAACTGTACACAGTATTCCAAGTGTAGCCTTACCAATGCCTTGTACAACTTCAACAAGATGTCCCAACTCCTGTATTCAATCTTCTGACCAATGAAACCGAGCATGCTGAATGCCTTCTTCACATTTGATCCCCCAGTGACTCCACTTTCAAGAAACTATGAACCTGTACCCATAGATCTCTTTGTTCCATAACTCTCCCCAATGCCCTACCATTGACTGATTAAGTCCTGCCCTGGTTCAATCTACCAAAATGCACATCTCGCATTTATCTAAATTAAACTCCACTTGCCATTCATCAGCCCACTGGCCCAATTGATCAAGATCCCATTGCAATCCTTGATAAACTTCTTCACTGTCCACTATGTCACCAATCTTGGTGTCATCTGCAAACGTACTAACCATGCCTCCTACATTCTCATCCAGATCATTAATATAAATGACAAATAACAGTGGATCCAGCACTGATCCCTGAGGCACACCGCTGGTCACAGGCCTTCAGTTTGAAAGACAACCCTCTGCAACCACCCTCTGGCTTCTGTCAAGAAGCCAATTTTGTATCCATTTGGCTATCTCACCTTGGATCCCTTGAGATTTAACCTTATGCAACAACCTACCATGTGGTACCTTGTCAAAGGCTTTGCTAAAGTCCATGTAGACAACATCAACTGTACTGCCCTCATTGACCTTCTTGGTTACCCCTTCAAAAAACTCAATCAAATTTGTGAGACATGATTTTCCACTTACTAAACCATGCTGACTGTCCCTAATCAATCCTTGCCCCTCTAAATGCCTGTAGATCTTGTCTCTCAGAATACCTTCTAACAACTTACCCACTACAGACGTTAGGCTTACCGGTCTATAGTTCCCAGGCTTTTCCCTGCAGCCCTTCTTAAACAAAGGCACAACATTTTCCACCCTTCAATCTTTAGGCACGTCACCTGTGGCTGGCAATGGTTCAAATATCTCTGCTAGGGGACCCGCAATTTCAAAGAACAAAGAAAATTACAGCACAGAAACAGGCCCTTCGGCCCTCCAAGCCTGCACCGACCATGCTGCCCGACTTAACTAAACCTCCTACCCTTCCGGGGACCATATCCCTCTATTCCCGTCCGATTCATGTATTTGTCAAGACGCCCCTTAAAAGTCACTACCGTATCCGCTTCCACTACCTCCCCCGGCAACAAGTTCCAGGCACCCACTACTCTCTGTGTAGAAAATCTGCCTCGTATATCTCCTTTAAACCTTGCCCCTCGCACCTTAAACCTGTGCCCCCTAGCAATTTCCTCCCTAGCTTCCCACAATGTCCTGGGATACACTTCATCAGGTCCCGGGGATTTATCTACCTTGATGCGCTTTAGACTTCCAGCACCTCCTTTTCTGTTATATGTGCACTCTTCAAGACGTCACTATTTATTTCGCCAAGTTCCCTAACATTCATGCCTTTCTCAACAGTAAATACTGATAAGAAATATTCATTTAGGATCTCACCCATCTCTTGTGGATCCACACATAGATGACTTTGTTGATCCTTAAGAGCCCTACTCTCTCCCTAGTTACTCTTTTGCCTTTGATGTATCTGTAGAATCTCTTCGGATTCTCCTTTGCCTTATCTGTCAAAGCAATCTCATGTCCCCTTTTTGCCCTATATGCAGGATCATTCTCCTTACACCCATCAGTCTTTATTCAAATCCAGCCTAGACTAAGGGGTGGAATTCTCCTGCACTGAATGCACAGCATAGAAACAGGCCAATTGGCCCAACAGATCCACTGCGAATTTAATACTCTACACATGCCTCCATCCACCTCACTGCATCCTAATAAAAAAAATGATCAAAGCACTCAACAGACAGGCAGAAAGAGAAACGGGGTTACCAAAAGCAAAACTCGATAGCTCTCAGAAACAGGCAAGGGAATCACTTTGTGTGATAAAAGCAAATTACTGCGGATACTGGAATCTGAAACCAAAAGAGAAAATGCAGGAAATTCTCAGCAAGTCTGGCAGCATCTGTAAGGAGGGAAAAGTGTTGATGTTTTGAGTCCAAATGAATCTTCCTGTGTTTGTCAATATGATGCAGGTAGCACTTCGTGCTGTCTGCTGATTAACCTGAATGCAGTGTGTAGCCAGCATGAATCACACTGAATGGCTGCATGCCACAGTAGGGTGCCCAAAATGCTAAAAGGCTAAACACCACTTCAAGCTAGTCTGCGCTAGCCAAACCCAACCAGAGAAGGAGGATTTGGTCTGAGGATACTGTCATCCTTAATAGTTTTGGAACCTCCACTGGCCACAGCCTCAGGTACTGGCATCCTAGTAATGGCCAACACTGCTTCCTCTATTAGATGTGGAGATGCCGGCGTTCCTCTATCAGAGCCAGGGTATGTAAGCGCACTTGTCCCCATCTGGCTAGCTGTTGCTAATATTCTGGTTGTGTGAAAATATGGAATGATTTGAGTCATAAATTTGGTTTGGAATGTTCATTTATTGTTGGATTTTATTTTTGCATTGGTGTCCCCTGGGCACTGGCACCTTGGCAGTGCCAGCCTGTGCCCCCTGGTATTGCCCAAGGGGCAAAGTGCCAATGATAACAAACTAATAAAGAGCTCTTGGTGTTCAAGTTACCAAGGATACTTCATGATTCTTTATGCACCCTTAGTTCATAGGGGCATATATAACAGGTACTGCTGTTGATGTAGTGTACATGCACTTCCAAAAGACAGAATGGACATGACAAGTGACAGATAAAGTTTATTGCAGAGAAATGTGATGAAAAAACACTCGTATGCAGCGAATGGTTAAGATCTGGAACAGACTAGTTGAGAGGCTGTGGAGGCAGATTTAATCATGACTTTCAAAAGGTCATTATCTGAAGAGAAAATAATTGTGGGGGCTATGTGGAAAAGACAGGAGAAAAGCACCAGGTGAACTAGTCTTGTGAAGAACAGGCACAGACATGCCAGGCTGAATAGCTTCCTTCTGAGCTGTAACCATTCTATGATTCTAGGATTCTATGTTTCTCTGCAGCTGCACCATCTATGTTTTTCCCATTAAGATTTGTTTAGTTTCACTGTCTTACCACAGTTGACAAGTTCAATTTTAAAAGGCTGTAAAACAAGTATTTCTTCCATCAGCATGATTTCCAGCATCTCAAGACAGGCTGGCTGATTGCCAGGCCAAAAATTATGTCAACTTGCTTCTCTTTCTTACTGGAACAACCATCCACAGCATTGCCCTGCACAAGAAACACCCCATCTTTTGATGTTTGTGGGACTGTGCTGTGTGTAATTTTGCTGCTGTGTTTATCCACATAACCAGTTTAAAAGTTTTAAAATGTTTTAAAATATCTTTTCCCAAAGGTAGGAGAGTCTAAAACTAGAGGGCATAGGTTTAAGATGAGAGGGGAGAGATACAAAAGGGTCCAGAGGAGCAATTTTTTCACACAGAGTGTGGTGAGTGTCTGGAACAAGCTGCCAGAGGTAGTAATAGAGGCGAGTACAATTTTGTCTTTTAAAAAGTGTTTAGACAGTTACATGGGTACGATGGGTATAGAGGGATATGGGCCAAATGTGGGCAATTGGAACTAGCTTAAAGGTTAAAAAAAGGGCGGCATTGACAAGTTGGGCCGAAGGGCCTGTTTCCATGCTGTAAATCTCTATGACTCTATGTTAAAGTCAGTTACCTGGGAGGTTCCCCCTCATTGATCCACTGGAGCAAGCTGAGAGGGGTGATTGAAAGCAGCAGTGCTGGTGAGAGATTAATTGGATTAATTGAATTGTTTATTTATTTAATTAGTCAGCTAGTGTGTGTATTTTTTTGGCCTTTACTTTAACAGCAGTTTTTCAAGTTTAAAGTGAAAACTAGAAGTGGGCAGCAAAGGAGTCTGGGAAGGGTTTTTTAAGCGCGGGAAGTATAAAAGGTAGGCTGCAGTATACAGCGGGCAGCGTCGGGAGCGGGCAGTGGAGTGTGTGGGAAGCAGAGTGTGAGCTATAAGACTTTGGCTCACAGGGCTTGAGTGTGGGAAGCAGAGTGTGAGCTATAAGACTTTGGCTCACAGGGCTTGAGTGTGGGAAGCAGAGTGTGAGCTATAAGACTTTGGCTCACAGGGCTTAGGCTGAAAGGGCGAGCAGGGGTGAGTTGAATTCATTTTTGCACTTTCTACCTGGTACTGGCAAGGTATCTAGAGGGGATGGGTGTGCAGGCAGTGCAATGTTCCTCTTGCACTATGTTTGAGGTGAGGGACGACGACAGTGTCCCTACTGATTACACCTGTGGGAAGTGCACCCATCTGCAGCTCCTCCAAAACCATGTTAGGGAACTGGAGCTGGAGTTGGATGAACTTAGGATCATCAGGGACGCAGAGATGGCCATAGACACAAGCTTTAGGAATACAGTTACTCCGAGGATTGAAAACAGATGGGTGACGGTGAGAGGGGCTGGGAGGAAGCAGTCCGTGCAGGGATCCCCGGTGGTCGTTCCCCTTAGCAACAAGTATTCCGCTTTGGATACGGTTGAGGGGGATGACATACCAGTGGGGAGCCGCAGTGAGAGGATCTCCAGCACTGTGTCCGTCTCTGTGGCTCGGGAGGGAAAGGGGGAGAGCGGGAGGGCGATAGTTATTGGGGACTCGTTAGTTAGAGGGATAGATAGGAGGTTCTGTGGCAGCAAAAGAGACTCACGGATGGTATGTTGCCTACCGGATGCCAAGGTCCGTGATGTCTCAGACCGTGTTTTCCAGATTCTGAAGGGGGAGGGGAAACAGTCACAAGTCGTGGTGCACATTGGTACCAATGACATAGGTAAGAGAAGGGACGGGGATTTAAAGCAGGAATTTCTGGAGCTGGGCTGGAAGCTGAGAGCCAAGACGAAACATGTGGTCATCTCTGGTACGTTGCCGGTACCACGTGATAGCGAGTTGAGGAACAGGGAGAGAGTGCAGTTAAATATGTGGTTGCAGGGATGGTGTAGGAGGGAGGGTTTCAGATACGTGGATAATTGGAACACGTTCTGGGGAAGGTGGGACCTGTACAAACAGGACGGGGTGCACTGAACCAGAGGGGCACCAATATCCTCGGAGGGAAATTTGTTACGGCTCTTCAGGGGGGTTTAAACTAATTTGTCAGGGGAGTGGGAAAGGGAGTTGTAGTCCAGAAGTCAGTGAGGGTGGTGAGGTATTGGGGAAGGTATCAGGGTCAAGGGTGGGTACTGGTAGACAGGAAGGTGGGTTGAAGTGTGTCTACTTCAATGCAAGGAGCATCCGGAACAAGGTAGATGAACTTGGGGCGTGGATTGGTACTTGGGACTACGATGTTGTGGCCATTACGGAGACGTGGGTAGAACAAGGACAGGAATGGTTGTTGGACGTTCCGGGGTATAGATGTTTCACTAAGTGTAGGGAAGCTGGTAAAAGAGGTGGAGGAGTGGCATTGTTAATCAAGGATAGTTTAACGGCTGCGGAAAGGCACTTCGTGGGGGATCTGCACACTGAGGTAATATGGGCTGAAGTTAGAAATAGGAAAGGAGCGGTCACGTTACTAGGAGTTTACTATAGGCCCCCAAATAGTAATAGAGATGTGGAGGAAGAAATTGCTAAGCAGATTATGGATATGTGTGGGGGTCACAGGGTAGTTGTCATGGGGGACTTTAACTTTCCAAATATTGATTGGAACCTTTGTAGGTCAAATAGTTTGGATGGGGCAGTTTTTGTGCAGTGTGTGCGGGAGGGTTTCCTGACACAATATGTGGATGGGCCGACTAGAGGTGAGGCCACATTGGATTTGGTACTGGGAAATGAACCGGGCCAAGTGTTAGATTTGGTTGTGGGAGAGCAATTTGGAGATAGTGACCACAATTCGGTGTCTTTTGTTATTGCAATGGAGAGGGACAGGGCCGTACGGCAGGACAAGGTTTACAATTGGGGGAGGGGTAATTATGATGCGATTAGGCAAGAATTAGGGGGCATAAGTTGGGAACAGAAACTGTCAGAGAAAGGAACTAATGAAAAGTGGAACTTTTTCAAGGAACAAATACTGGATGTCCTTGATAGGTATGTTCCTGTCAGGCAGGGAGGAAATGGCCGAGTGAGGGAACCATGGTTCACAAAAGAGGTGGAATGTCTTGTGAAAAGGAAGAGGGAAGCTTATGTAGGGATGAGGAAACAAGGTTCAGATGGCTCGATTGAGGGTTACAAGTTAGCAAGGAATGAGCTGAAAATGGGGCTTAGGAGAGCTAGGAGGGGACATGAGAAGTCCTTGGCGGGTCGGATCAAGGAAAACCCCAAGGCTTTTTACTCTTATGTGAGGAATAAAAGAATGACCAGGGTGAGGTTAGGGCCGGTCAAGGACAGTAGTGGGAACTTGTGTATGGAGTCAGTAGAGTTGGGGGGGTGATGAATGAATACTTTTCTTCAGTGTTCACCAAGGAGAGGGGCCATGTTTTTGAGGAAGAGAAGGTGTTACAGGCTAATAGACTGGAGGAAATAGATGTTCGGAGGGAGGATGTCTTGGCAGTTTTGAATAACCTGAAGGTCGATAAGTCCCCTGGGCCTGATGAAATGTATCCTAGGATTCTGTGGGAGGCAAGGGATGAGATTGCAGAGCCTTTGGCGTTGATCTTTGGGTCCTCACTGTCCACGGGGATGGTGCCAGAGGACTGGAGAATGGCGAATGTTGTTCCTCTGTTTAAGAAAGGGAATAGAAATGACCCTGGTAATTATAGACCGGTTAGTCTTACTTCGGTGGTTGGTAAATTGATGGAAAGGGTCCTTAGGGATGGGATTTACGACCATTTAGAAAGATGCGGATTAATCCGAGATAGTCAGCACGGATTCGTGAAGGGCAAGTCGTGCCTCACAAATTTGATAGAATTTTTTGAGGAGGTAACTAAGTGTGTTGATGAAGGTAGGGCAGTTGATGTCATATACATGGATTTTAGTAAGGCGTTTGATAAGGTCCCCCATGGTCGGCTTATGATGAAAGTGAGGAGGTGTGGGATAGAGGGAAAGTTGGCCGATTGGATAGGTAACTGGCTGTCTGACCGAAGACAGAGGGTGGTGGTCGATGGAAAATTTTCGGATTGGAGGCAGGTTGCTAGCGGTGTGCCGCAGGGATCAGTGCTTGGTCCTCTGCTCTTTGTGATTTTTATTAATGACTTAGAGGAGGGGGCTGAAGGGTGGATCAGTAAATTTGCTGATGACACCAAGATTGGTGGAGTAGTGGATGAGGTGGAGGGCTGTTGTAGGCTGCAAAGAGACATAGATAGGATGCAAAGCTGGGCTGAAAAATGGCAAATGGAGTTTAACCCTGATAAATGTGAGGTGATTCATTTTGGTAGGACAAATTTAAATGTGGATTACAGGGTCAAAGGTAGGGTTCTGAAGACTGTGGAGGAACAGAGAGATCTTGGGGTCCATATCCACAGATCTCTAAAGGTTGCCAGTCAAGTGGATAGAGCTGTGAAGAAGGCCTATAGTGTGTTAGCTTTTATTAACAGGGGGTTGGAGTTTAAGAGCAGTGGGGTTATGCTGCAACTGTACAGGACCTTGGTGAGACCACATTTGGAATATTGTGTGCAGTTCTGGTCACCTCACTATAAGAAGGATGTGGAAGCGCTGGAAAGAGTGCAGAGGAGATTTACCAGGATGCTGCCTGGTTTGGAGGGTAGGTCATATGAGGAAAGGTTGAGGGAGCTAGGGCTGTTCTCTCTGGAGCGGAGGAGGCTGAGGGGAGACTTAATAGAGGTGTATAAAATGATGAAGGGGATAGATAGAGTGAACGTTCAAAGACTATTTCCTCGGGTGGATGGAGCTATTACAAGGGGGCATAACTATAGGGTTCGTGGTGGGAGATACAGGACGGATATCAGAGGTAGGTTCTTTACGCAGAGAGTGGTTGGGGTGTGGAATGGACTGTCTGCAGTGATAGTGGAGTCAGACACTTTAGAAACATTTAAGCGGTTATTGGATAGGCACATGGAGCACACCAGGATGATAGGGAGTGGGATAGCTTGATCTTGGTTTCAGATAAAGCTCGGCACAACATCGTGGGCCGAAGGGCCTGTTCTGTGCTGTACTGTTCTATGTTCTATGTTCTATGTTTATTTATTAATGTCACAAGTACGCTTATATTAACACTGCAAAGAACAAAGAAAATTACAGCACAGGAACAGGCCCTTCGGCCGTCCAAACCTGCACCGACCATGCTGCCCGACTGAACTAAACCCCCTACCCTTCCCGGGACCATATCCCTCTATTCCCATCCTGTTCATGTATTTGTCCAGACGCCCCTTAAAACTCACTGTTGTATCTGCTTGTTTTTGTTTTTTGTTTATTTAAAATCAATGCCCTGGCCAACATCAAGCATCATGACAAAATTTGTGACTATTTGACACACCAGCCAAATCACCCACACTATAAGGTAAGCCTATTTTAAATTGAGAGATAAAATTTATCTTGGCAGTAATTTAGATACAAGCTACAAAATCTATTAAAATCTTTTGTTTTCAGTAATGCAGTAAAGTGATTTTGGAAATGGTGTTCAAAACAAAAAAAAAGGACATTGAATGCTAGAAAAATCACATTGGAGACATGTACTTGCCCTCATAGGATGATGCCTGACCCACTGCATTGCCAACACTGCCCATCCCACTGCATTGCTAATGAAGTTACTGTGAAAATCCCCTAGTCACCACACTCCGGCGCCTGTTCGGGTTCACTGAAGGAGAATTTAGTATGGCCAATGCACCTAACCAGCACGTCTTTCGGACTGTGGGAGGAAACCGGAGCACCCGGAGGAAACTCACGCAGATACAGGGAGAATGTGCAAACTCCACACAGACAGTGACCCAAGCCGGGAATTGAACCCATGTTTGAGACAGCAGTGCTAACCACTGTGCCACCATGCAGCCCCTATTTTAAAAGCAATCCTTTTTAAAAAAAATTTATTTCATAAGATGTGGGCATCATTGGCCAGGTCAGCATTTGTTGCCAATCCCTAACTGTCCTTGAGAATTGCAATGTGGTTTTTTAGGTCCTGAGGTGTGAGAAAGGCATTATATAAACCTATGCTCTTTCTTTACATGGCTCTGCTACCAGCTAGATAAAACGCATTGAATCATCAGTGCATCTGCGCAATTCTTGTGCTATATTTTACAGAAATACCAGCCCTGAAGTGTTTAAAAAGATGTGCCGTAAGAGAACACCTCTTTTAGCCTCATGAAGTTGGGTTTTCATATTTTCCGATAGCATCTCTTTGTTTTCCCTTCCTACCAATTCTTATCTGACCATGACGAATGAGTAATCCATTACAAAATATGAATTTTTTTAACACTCCTATTATCTAAGCATCTTACTGAATTTTATGAACTTATGGAAGCCTGTGCAGGGTGCAATGCTGTTGAAGCTGTATTTAGACTTAAAATGCTAGCTAGAAGTGCACTAATTTATCACCAAAGATAATGAATAATTTTATTAGCAGGAAAACTATTGGACACTAATCTTGTTCGCGAAGATAAAATAGCTCTTTCTTGTAGTGCATTATTAATTTGTTCGCTATTTTACATTTTGCGGAGAAACTCATTTTGCAGTAAATAATAATCATTGTAATTAATAGAGTAGCTATTTTATCTTTCTAAATCTGGTAAGGACAATTAATCAGAACTATGTTAATAGATGCTTTGGCAAGCAGTACATGACTGCTTTGCTTTAAAATGCTGAGCATGCTTAGAGTCAGAATGCACTAAGCTTTTTGTTTAGTAATTAAGACCGTGCTTAATAAATAAAACCCAGACATTCATCTACTCGAATTTGGGTCTTGCAAAAGGTTTTACTAATGTTGCCTGAAACTCTGCAAAAGAACACTTTTACTAATATAATGGACTGTTCTGGGAATTGCTGTCTGCAATGGGTTGCAGTGGGGAATAATTAATAGATGCTGTGAATTAAGTTTTACAGGTGACCCTAAAGGAATATTTCATCATCCCCTCCCCTTACATTTTATTTTAAATCTTTAATTAAAAGTTGTTCCTTACTGTCTCCTTTCCTGCCTCAGAAAGATTTTAAAATGCAAGCCGAGAAAGTGAGTAATTGAGTTTGTTAAATGTGTTAGATTCAAGTCCACTAACGTAGAATAGGCTCGAAAATTCTTCCGTTCAGTCTCTACACAATTCAATAATAAATTCTGGATAATTTCCAGAAAGCCCAAATAGAAAAGCTAGGAGAATGGGTGCATGTATTTTAATCTGGAGCTAAGTAGCGCCTAGGGAGCTAGCAATTATGTTTATTTTTTTAGTTCTCAGACTATTCCTTTTAGCATGGCCCTGATGTCAAAACCTCAACATGGTTAATGGTATATTAGTCAATCAATCACTATAAAGTTTTTAAAGTTTATTTATTAGTGTCACAAGTAGGCTTATATTATATTAACACTGCAATGAAGTCAGGAGACAGAGGTTCTAGAAATGTAGGCAAAAATCTAAAACAAAAATCAAGTAATTAAATTGGATAGGAGCATATATATATGTAATATATATATGTAATATATATATATATAAACAGATCAGTTGGTTGCATCTTAATTCATAAATGCAGTTACATTTTTCTCTGAGTAAAGATTTTGGTGTCAGTAAATATATGAGAGCTTTCATGGGTAGGCTGATTCCATTAATCTTTCTCAGCTGCTGAATAAGACAGCTATGTCCAGATAATTTTCAACAATACTTAGGCCTCATGGTTATAATCCAACAGCATTTCTTTCTCCCCTTCCTAACCTGTGAATTCTGTGGTCAGTTTTGGTGCCTCAAATACTACGCCAAGCTCAGTAAAGGAAGCGAAGGCAGACCTGTATAACTTAGCAACATGCCACTTTTGACACCTGCCCACTAAATCATCTGTGGAACTGGGGGAATATTTATTCAGTGGATCAATCTGTTTGTGTTCTCCTCATCCCTGGCATGGTCCTTAGGCAGCAGCAGGCGATTCCACTTCTGTATTGCACCTCTTTGTTTATCTCCCAAATTGTTTTCAACTTCTTTGAAAAGCCCTTGGATCAAGGTGTTGATTCTGGTTGATTCTTGCCTGCCGTCTCTGGTCCTCTGTTCACACCTTGACCAATATTTTGCTTCTGGCTCTTGCAATACTTACAGTGTATATAGGAACAGCAATAAGCCCCTCAATTCTTCGATTCAATGAGGTCATGGCTGATATGAAACCTAACATTGCCCTTTGCCCCACATTACTTAAACCTTTGGATTAACAAAAATATGGCAATCTCACATTTAAAATTAACAATTGATCTATCACCAATTGACATTTGCAGAAGAGAGGTCCAAACTTCTACTACTGTTTGTGTGTAGAGCTTCTGAGACGCCTACCTCTAATTTTTAGTCTATGCTCCCAATCCTGGACTTCCCAGCCAGTGAAATAGTTTCACCCTAACTTCTCAATCTGTCCCTATGATATCCTGAAAATTTCAATCTTTGATTTGATTTCATTCATTATTGTCACATGTATTAGTAAACAGTGAGAAGTATTGTTTCTTGCGTGCTATGCAGACAAAGCATAAAAGGAAAGGAGAGAGTGCAGAATGGAGTGTTGCAGTCATAGCTAAGTTGTAGAGAAACATCGTCTTTATACAAGGCCATTCAAAAGTATATAGGCAGCAGGGAAGATCATCTCTTAACCTTGCAAATTTTAAGAAATACTTATCCCCAGTTTGTGTAATCTCGCCATCTAATTTAATCCTTGGAATCCAGATATCCTTCTGGTAAATCTATGTTGCATTCCCCTAATGACCAATATATCTGTCTGAAGGTGTGATGTCCAAAACTGTTCACAATACTCCAGGTACGGTCTAACTATGGCTGAATTATAACTTCTACCCCTTGTATTCTGGATCTCTCAATATAAGGACAAGCATCCCATTAGTCTTTTTGATTACTTTACACAATGCCAAAGCCAAAAAAGAATTGCATATCTCCATGGATGGCCAGAGACTAAAACATGATCCTAAACCACCATATTTGGAAGTAACCCTAGTTAGGATCTGTGCTTCTAGGGATATTTGAAAAAAACAGCAGCAAACTTCAAAACAAAAAGTAAGCTACTAATTAAACTAACTCACGAACTAACTAACCACATTGATAAAAGTTGGTGGATTATTAATATTAGTCTGTAATGCTGACACAACCAACACAAGTAGAAATTACAAAGAACAAAGAACAGTACAGCACAGGAACAGGCCCTTTGGCCCACCAAGTCTGTGTTGACATCGATACCTCTCTAATCTAATATTTTCTTGCCTCTACGTGGTCCATATCCCTCTATTCCCTGCCTATTCATGTGTCTATCCAGGTGCCTCTTGAACGTTGTGATAGAATCTGCTTCCACCACCTCCTCTGGCAGCACGTTGCAGGCATTCACCACCCTCTGTGTGAAAAACTTGCCTCTTATCTCTTTTTTAAATTTTCCTCCCTCACTTTCAACTTACACTTTCAATTAATGAAATCGTCAGCACAAAAGCATTTAGCCCCACTGATCTTCCCAGAATGATATTCCATACTTATTTCTCCTGACTCCAATTATCTCCTTCTTTGTCCACTTCTTCTCTGAGAATTTCTTGGCAACAGATATTAACCAACCGGCCTATAGTTCCCTGTTTTTCAATTTGTCATTTTTATTAAATAATGGAATGATATGCACAATTTTCCAATTTAACTGAACAGTTCCCAAATGAGAGAACTTTGGAAGATTATTGTTAGGTCATCTGAAATGCTGTTCCCCACTTCCTTTAAAACCCTCGGAACACCACCATCTGGAAACCATCAAGTCTTGGAGACTTGTCAATCCTTAGTGCCATTAATTTCTTCACTTTGGGACAGATAGATTTACTGTTATTATTTTGATACATTAATTTTAACAAGTCGCCTGATTCAATATTGCTTTCTTTGGCATGTCTGACTTTCTCTACTGTAAATGCTAAGACAAAATACTTATTCAACATTTTGATTTGATTTGATTTATTATTGTCACATGTATTAGCATACAGTGAAAAGTATTGTTTCTTGCACGCTATACAGACAAAGCATACCGTTCATAGAGAAGGAAACGAGAGTGTGCGGAATGTAGTGTTACAGTTATAGCTAGGGTGTAGAGAAAGATCAACTTAATGCGAGGTCGGTCCATTCAAAAGTCTGACAGCAGCAGGGAAGAAGCTGTTCTTGAGTTGGTTCGTACGTGACCTCAGACTTTTGTATCTTTTTCCTGAAGGAAGAAGGTGGAAGAGAGAATGTCCGGGGTGCGTGGGGTCCTTAATTATGCTGGCTGCTTTGTCAAGGCAGCGGGAAGTGTAGACAGAGTCAATGACATCACTGTTGTCAGTTTTCAAGGGACCCACATTGCTCCTGAATGTCCTCCTTTTCCTAATATAATTGGAATGTTTTTTGTTGATTTCGACATCCCTTGCAAGTTTCTTTTCATACTCCTGTCTTGAAGTTCATATTGTTTTTTTCACCTTTTGCTGTTCTTTGTTTCTCCCCATTCTCCGATCTATGCTTTTTTTCCTTGGCTATGAATTATATTTTACACCATTTTCCAGAATTTCAGCTGAAGAATGAGCTATCGGAGAAAGTGATCCCCACAATCTATAAATTCTTATCTAGAAATCCATCCATGATCTTGACCCACCTAAATTCTACAATTTCTTCACTTCTTGAATTTCCTTTCAGATAACCAAAGGGTGTGGTTCTGTTTGATATCAGCCAGGCTTTATCAGTTTCCTTGCATCCCAGCAAAGTTGAAGCAAGTGAAGGACAATCCAGTTACATGAAGTTACTGGTTTTCCTGAATTGTGGGAGATAATCGATGCCAACCACATTTCTTTGAAAGCTCTGATAGAAAACTTTCTCAACTGGAAGGGCTTTTGCTC
This sequence comes from Mustelus asterias, assembly GCF_964213995.1. NCBI lineage: Eukaryota > Metazoa > Chordata > Chondrichthyes > Carcharhiniformes > Triakidae > Mustelus > Mustelus asterias. Next base: position 144,170,286 of record NC_135801.1, on the reverse strand, counting down.
CGTGAATGAGATAAAATCATAGAATCCCGACAGTGCAGAAGGAGGCCATTTAGTTCATCAAACATGTACCGACTCTCCGACCGCGCATCTTACCCAGGCTCTACCCCTGTAACCCCATATTCCCCTAATTTCCTGGCATGGTGGCACAGTGGTTAGCACTGCTGCCTCACAATGCCAGGGACCCGGGTTCAATGCCAGCCTCGGGTCACTGTCTGTGTGGAGTTTGCACATTCTCCCTCTGTCTGCGTGGGTTTCCTCCGAGTGCACCTGTTTCCTCCCACCCACCAAAGATGTGTGGGTCAGGTTGATTGGCCAAGTAAATTGTCCCTTAGCGTCAGGGGGATAAGCAGGATAATATGTGTGGTTAAGGGGATAAGGCCTGGGTAGGATTGTTGTCAGTGCAGGCTCAATGGGCTGAATGGCCTCCTTTTGCATTCTATGGATTCTACAATCTTGGGACATGATGGTTATGATCTTTGTACAGATTGTGTGTGACCAAAATCATTGGATCCTACTTGTCAATGCATATTTTGATGGAAGGTGTCACAATGCATTTATCCTTCAAAATCCATCCCACTTCGACATCTTTAGTGTTTCCCCTAGATCCAAGCTGAAAGCTAGCACTGTGAGAGGAGGTTGACTGCTCCTGCTTTTGTTAAGAATCCCAAACATATTTTGATCCTTGTAAAAACTCTCCCTCCACCTCTGTCACTTGTTCCTATGTTTTGCTAGATCTTTGTTGCAATCTCTCCTGGCTGCCACTAATCACTGATGCTGTTCCAGCTATTCCACCCCCTCTTGTACAGTATGTAACCCAACACATTTCTCCCTCTCTTTAACTCTGAAGAAGAGTCACACAGACTCAAAACATTGACCGTGTTTCTCACTCTACAGATGCTGCCAGACCTGCTGAGACTTTCCAATTTTCTCTGTTCTTGTTATAAAGATTGGAGTTAATTACAGAAAGCCAGCACAAAGTGAAAAGGGTCGATTTGATTTGACTAAGCCAATTGAATATTTTGATGATATAACAGAAAAGGTTGATGAAGAGAATGGAATGTTTGCTGTCCATATGATTTTTAAAAAATGTTTGACATAAAAGACTGGTTAATGAAATTGAGGCTTTTGGAATGGGTAATGTCAACATTAAACTTTTAAAAATTGGCTTAAGGACAGAGAAGAACAAGAGATGTGAAATGCTTAATTCCAAAATGGAGGATGGGAGACAGTGGTATTCCCCAGAGGTCAGGGCAGGTCCTCAGATTTTTTGAGATATATTTTTAAAACTTAGATATTAGAATACAGACTGGCAAATAATGAGGTTGCATCTGACTGCAATAAGTTACTAAACAAGAATAAAAATAGTTAAAATCAAAGTTTATTCAAAATTAACATGACTTTATTAGATATGCTTCTTTATAGAATAATAGGTCAGGATTTTCCACTCTTTTTCTGGACAGGTTTGCTGATGGGAGCAGGAAATCTTGTGAGACGACCAAATCACATTTCATGCCAACATAAGAGCATGAAACGATTGTCTGCACTCCACTGCCAGCGATGTTACGAGAAAGGCAGGAACATCATTGCCATATGGGCGGCACGGTGGCAAAGTGGTTAGCACCGCTGCCTCACAGTGCCAGTGTCCCTTGTTCAATTCCAGCCTCGGGTCACTGTCTGTGTGGAGTCTGAATGTTCTGCCTGTGTCTGAGTTTCCACTGCTCCGGTTTCCTCCCACAGTCCAAAGATGTACAGGTTAGGTTGATTGGCCATGCTAAATTGATCCTAATGTCAGCGGGATTAGCACTGTAAATGAGGGTTATGGGTACAGACCCAATGGGCCAAATGGCCGCCTTCTGTACTGTAGGGATTCTATGATTCTATTTTATATTAATATCAGATTATCAGGCGCCTGCAATTGAATCATCCGCCCTTAGTAAGAAAATCCATTCATGTTGAAGTGAGGGCAGAGTGGCATAAAACATGACTGGTCTCCCAAGGCATGCACCAGACAAACAGACTTCTCAGAGGAGCTCAGGTGAATGCATCATTCAGTGGGAAGGGGGACATGCACAGGTACTACCTGGCACTAGCCAGTCACTGCCCTTTGGCACTAGGCAGTACTAGGTAGTGGGGGAGGGGGGATTTGCATGGAATGGGGTCGGGAGTTCCCTGGTGAACTTTTGTACTCTAAAATTGGTGCCCCGCTGGCGCAGTGGGCTCCTTCAGAGCCTGGCCTGCCAGTGAGATTTCATGGGACCCATGCCTTGCCTTTCCTTCAGTAAGTCTGGGATGAAACGTGGTGCCAGCAGCTTCAATGTTGTTTTCCCACCCATTATCAGCCTTTGCCGATATTCGGGAAAATTCCACCCACAGAGCGGGAAAATGCAAAAATCAGGCACAGTACAAAAAGGATGCCAAAGTAGCGAGACCATGGAAAAATTATGCCATGTTATTAACAAGGAGTTTTACCACAACAAACTGAGACGTTGCCATTTGTAGGAATTGCTAGTGCACAGAAAATAACAGGATTGGACTTTCTAGGCCCCTCTAGGAGATAAGAAGGCCTTGGACCCTTGAGAAAAGAGACACAAATAAAGTGGATGTGAAAAATACAATTTAATGGTATGATGTCCACATGAAAGACATCTGGTTTGTCAAGGCAAATGTGTTCAAATACAGTGTGGAAGATGCCGAGGATGAAGGAGAGGTTAACTGGATAAGAGCCAGGCTAAGAGAGACTCTGATTTTATCTTGGTATGGTGTAGTGATCTGAAATCTAGAATAAGAAACCAAGGCACGAGACAAGAGAAAGGTTTGGAAACCAGAAACCCAAAGCTGCAAGAGAAGCTATTCGTGCACACTGCTGTCAAGTTCTGGGCATAAGAAGTATAATTTGTGCGAAACTTTAAAGCACTGACTGAATTTGTTGCTACAATTTACCTGAAAACTTAATAAACTTAATCTCAGTAAAGTCAGTTCATGACTAAGCTTTTGCTTCCACATCTATTCCTGCCTGAAAAAGGGAGCCAAATCCCACAAGATCTGACAAGTGGCAGTTTGAATTTAATACAGAGAAATGTGAGGAGATGTTCCACTTGACTGAAATGATGTGAAGTGACAGTACATGAAAAATTCTTCCTCACATCTACCCACATCATCTCTTACCCCAAACCTTAAATCTGTGCTAAGAGGTTAGTATGGAGAGATTGAGGGGAGATTTGATGGATATCTCCAGGATTATGACAGGTTTAGATAAGGTAGACAAAGAACAAAGAAAAGTATAGCATTTGGCCCTCCAAGCCTGTGCCAATCATGATGTGGAGATGCTTGAAGAAGGAGTGACACTCCAAAAGCTTGTGCTGCCAAATAAACCTGTTGGACTTTAACCTGGTGATGTGAGACTTCTTACCAATCATGATATCCTAACGAAACTAAAAAAAAGTTCTGCCCCTACTCGATCCGTATCCTTCTATTTCCTCCCTATTCATGTATCCATCCAGATGCCTCTTAAATGTTGCTAATGTGTGATGCACTATCAATTACGACGCAAAGACTTCTGAGAGTGAGGGAAAACTAATAGGCTTTTATTCACCTGAGAACAGGAGCACACCCTTGTAGCTGACCTGGTCTGGACTGAGGCAAGGAGGAGGGACCATCACCTTTATACCCCACTCTGGGTGGAAAGGGAGGGGTCTCAGGTGGCAAGGGAGGAGTCTCGGGCCAGGTGCAGCATGGGTGTGTCCAGGCACATACATGTAGTAACAGTGGTTCACCACATTCACGTCTCCTTTAAAAAAAGAGTCCGGTGGGGTGGGTGGAACCATATGTACAGGAGTATATATACATAGAAAGTCACAAGCTGAGGTGAGGCATCGTCCCTTCACAGGTTCAGCCTGTCGGGCGGCTTGACCAGTCGTTGTGACCGCCGCAGTACCGGTTGGGGCGTTGCTTCCGATGGCAGGGTGGAGCCGCTCGAATCCGCCGTCGTCCCATCTGGTCTGGTCCTGCATGGTGACTCTGGGGGCTCAGGCGAGCTGCGTACAATGGGCAAAGATGTAAGCGGACCTGGTGCTACCTGAACAGAGGGGTTTAGGGGTGTGGGGTGGGGGGTCATAGTGGGCTCTGGGGCACCCGGAGGCACCAGGTCCCGGATAGAGACAGTGTCCTCCCGCCCATTGTGGTATGCCACATAGGCATATTGGGGGTTGGCGTGGAGGAGCTGGACCTTTTCAACTAGGGGGTCCGACTTATGGGGTCGTACATGCCTCCGGAGCAGAAGTGGGCCTGGGTATGCCAGCCACGACGGGAGTGCGATTCCCGAGGAGGACTTCCTCGGGAAAGCAAACATCCGCTCATGGGGGGTGGTATTGGTGGCCGTACACAGGAGGGACCGGATTGAATGTAGTGCATCGGGGAGTACTTCTTGCCAGCGGGAGACTGGAAGGCCTTTAGACCATAGCGCTAGTAGAACGGCCTTCCAGACTGTCACGTTTTCCCTCTCTACCTGTCCGTTACCCCTGGGGTTGTAGCTGGTAGTCCTACTCGAGGCCATGCCCTTGGAGAGCAGGTACTGATGCAGCTCATCGCTCATGAATGAGGATCCCCGGTCGCTGTGGATATAGTTGGGGTACCCGAACAGGGTGAAGAGGCCGTGCAGGGCCTTGACGACTGTGGTCGAGGTCATGTCCGAGCAGGGGATGGCAAAGGGGAATTGGGAGTACTCATCTATCATGTTGAGGAAATAGATGTTGCGGTCAGAAGAAGGAAGGGGCCCTTTGAAATCGACGCTGAGGCACTCAAAGGGGCGGGTGGCTTTGATGAGGTGTGCCCGGTCCAGCCAATAGAAGTGTGGCTTACATTCTACGCAGACCGGACAGTGTCTGGTTATAGACCGGACGTCCTCAACAGAATAGGGCAGATTACGGGCTTTAATAAAATGGTAGAGCCTGGAGACCCCCGGGTGACAGAGGTCATTGTGGAGAGTCTGTAGTTGGTTCACCTGCGCGCTAGCACATGTTCCGCGAGACAGGGCGTCTGGAGGCTCATTGAGCTTCCTGGGGCGGTATAAGATATCATAATTGTAGGTGGAGAGCTCAATCCTCCACCTCAGTGTCTTATCATTCTTAATCTTGCCCCTCTGCGCGTTGTTGAACATGAACGCCACTGAACGTTGGTCCGTGAGCAAGGTGAACCGTCGGCCAGCTAGGTAGTGGCGCCAGTGTCGCACTGCTTCGACGATGGCCTGAGCCGCCTCCTCGACTGAGGAGTGTCGGATTTCCGAGCCCTGAAGGGTTCGTGAGAAGAAGGCTACGGGTCTGCCCGCCTGGTTGAGGGTGGCGGCCAGGGTGAAGTCAGATGCATCACTCTCCACCTGAAAGGGGATTGACTCGTCCACAGTGTGCATCGTGGCCTTTGCGATGTCCGCTTTGATGCGGTTGAAGGCCGAGCGGGCCTCTCCCAACAGGGGAAAAAGGGTGGATTTGATAAGCAGACGGGCCTTATCCGCGTAATTAGGGACCCACTGGGCGTAGTATGAGAAGAAGCCCAGGCATCTCCTCAGTGCTTTAAGCGTGGTCGGGAGGGGAAGTTCCATAAGGGGGCGCATGCGGTCGGGATCGGGGCCGATGACCCCGTTTTCAACCACATATCCCAGGATGGCGAGGCGGTGAGTGCGGAAGACACACTTCTTATTATCGGTCAGATTTAGGGGAGCGGCCATACGGAGGAATTTATTAAGGTTGGCGTCGTGGTCCTGCTGATCATGGCCGCAAATGATGACGTTATCCAGGTACGGGAAGGTAGCCTGCAGCCTGTTCTGGTCCACCATTCGGTCCATTTTGCGCTGGAAGACCGAGACCCCATTGGTGACGCCGAAGGGAACCCTAAGAAAATGGTAGAGGCGGCCATCCGCCTCGAAAGCCATATATTTGCGGTCCTCCGGGTGGATGGGGAGCTGGTGGTAGGTCGATTTGAGGTCGATCATGGAGAACACTCAGTATTGCGCAATCCGATTGACCATGTCGGATATGCGCGGAAGGGGATACGCGTCCAGCTGCGTGTACCGGTTGATGGTCTGACTATAATCGATGACCATCCGGTGTTTCTCCCCAGTTTTGACCACTACCACCTGCGCTCTCCAAGGGCTGGTGCTTGCCTCGATGATCCCTTCCTTCAGGAGCTGCTGGACCTCGGACCTAATGAAGGTCCTGTCCCCCGCACTGTACCATCTGCTCTTAGTGGCAATGGGCTTACACTCGGGGGTGAGGTGTTCGAATAGGGGTGGGGGGGTGACTTGGAGGGTCGAAAGGCCACAGGTGGTGTGCGGTGGGTTGTCCAGGAACTGAGGGTTGCAGACCGAGATCGGGAAAATGGGCCCGTTGTACTGTAGCGTGACGCTCTTAAGATGTGTCATGAAATCGAGGCCTAAGAGTACGGGAGCGCAGAGGTGTGGGAGCACCAGGAGCTTAAAATTTGCGTAATCGGTCCCCTGAACCGTAAGAGTCACCACACAGTACCCGATGACATCCACGGAGCGGGACTTTGAGGCCAAGGAAATGGTTCGTTTGACTGGCCGTACCGAAAGGGCATAGCGACGCACAGTATCGGGGTGGATAAAGCTCTCCGTACTCCCGCTGTCAAACAAACAATTTCCCGCACGGCCGTTTACCTGTATGTCCATCATAGACCTGGCGAACTGATGTGGACGAGACTGGTCCAGCTGGATCGCTGCCACCGTAGATCCTGAAGAGTCATCAGCCGGCGTCCAAGATGGCGGCTCCCCTGTCTCGCACGCGGTCGGCTGTGTCCAAGATGGCAGCCCCCTTGACTCCCACATGGCCGATGGCATCCAAAATGGCGGCTCCCCGGGCTCACACGTGGTCGCTGGTGTCCAAGATGGCGGCCCCCTTGACTCCCACGTGGCTGATGGCGATCGGGTTTTCTGTTCCTTCGGGTCGCATGCTGCGCTATTCGGTTTCGACTTTGCCTTGCAGACTTTCGCGTAGTGGCCTTTCTTTCCACACCCTGAGCAGAACGCCTCCCTTGCCGGGCAGCGTTGTTGGGGGTGTTTCGCTAGGCCGCAAAAGTAACACTTTGGGGCTGCCGCGGCCGGGGCCGTTGAGTCACTGGTGGGGTGCTGCGTGGCATAAGTTGGAGGCCCTCCTAGGTACTGGAATGATAGTGGCCGTGAGGCCCACAATGTCACGTGATCGGGCGTGTACGCCTCGAGGTTACGTGATGCTACTTCGAGGGATTCAGCGAGCACTACAGTTTTTGGAAGATCTAGTCCACCTTGTTCTAGTAGGCACTGTCGAATGTAGTTGGATGCGATGCCCGTAACGTAGGCATCGCGAATCAAGTCCTCTGTATACTGCGCAGCAGATACGGCCTTGCAGTTACAAGCCCTGCCGGGCGCACGTAGTTCGCGGAGAAACTGTGCGTTTGATTCCCCCGGCCGCTGTTTATGGGTAGCTCGCAGATGCCTGGCGTAGACTTCGTTCGTCTGTTGGCTGTATTGGCTCTTTAAGAGCGCTAGCGCATCAGCGTACGTTTCTGCGTCACGGATGGTGGCGAAAACTGCGTTGCTTACCCGGGCATTGAGCACGTGCAGCTTGTCTGCATCGGACTGGATGACCATGGAGGCTCCGAGGAAGGCTTTGAAGCACTTCAGCCAGTGATTAAAGCTGTTGGCTGTCCCGGGCGCTTGTGGATCTAAATTGAGAGTGTCAGGCTTTAAAAGCTGCTCCATCCTGTTTTTTTTTCTCTGTGAATAAAATTGATGCACTATCAATTACGACGCGAAGACTTCTGAGAGTGAGGGAAAACTAATAGGCTTTTATTCACAGAGAACAGGAGCACACCCTTGTAGCTGACCTGGTCTGGACTGAGGTAAGGAGGAGGGACCATCACCTTTATACCCCACTCTGGGTGGAAAGGGAGGTGTCTCAGGTGGAAAGGGAGGAGTCTCGGGCCAGGTGCAGCATGGGTGTGTCCAGGCACATACATGTAGTAACAATGGTTCACCACAATGTGTCTGCTTCCACCACCTCCTCTGGCAGCGTGTTTCAGGCACCCACCACTCTCTGTGTGAAAGATTCACCCGCACAGCTCCCTTAAACTTTTCCCCTCTTACCTTGAACCTATGCCCCCTTTTAATTGATACTTCCACCCTCGGAAGAAGCCTTTGACTATCCATCTGCCTGTGCCTATCATAATTTTGTAGACCTCTATCAGATTTCCCCTCAGCCTCTGTCTTCCCAGTGAAAACAATCCCAGTTTATCCAACCTCTCCCCATAGCCAACACCCTCGAGACCAGGCAACATTCTGGTGAATCGAAAGAACTGCTGTTCCCATTAGGGAAGCACAGATTTAAGGTGTGGGGCAAAAGATGATGTGGGCGGATGTGAGGAAGAACGCTTTTACTCAGTGAGTAATAATGGCCTGGAACTCACTGCCTATGAGTGAGACAATGAATAATTTCAAAAGGAAATTGGATAGGCATTTAAGGGAAATAAACTTAAGGGGTTGCAAGAATAAAGTGAAAGAATGGGACTGACGGGACATGTACTAAAACACCTTCTCATCGGTATCAAGAGTGTTCTTACTACAGTCGCCATCATCCATTCATGCTACGTTGTATTTTCCCATGAAGAGCTGGATGCTTTGAAGTTTAAGAAACACAAAAGAAAAATTTCAAAGCTCACATTCCAGAATAGAGCAGGGCTTTTTCAATAACAGACCAAAGCTTCAAGAGCTTTGTATGACATTGAACTGTATTCAAATGCAATTTCAGTATGAACTCCTCCAACCCTGGTGAAAATAAAGACTGATGAAGCTCTGTTAAATTGGAGCGAGGAAGCAAAGAATGGAACAATTAAGTGTCTCAATCCTATTGTAGGTGTACAATAGATAGTGCTCATTTCCTCTATTGCATGAAACAAAAATATCTTGCTGCACGAGACAAAGGTAAAATACTAGTAAAAAGATCTTTTTGAATGTACGGTGCTCAAAACTGCTTACAGTGTAGAATAAACCTTCATAGAATATATCAGATCAAGTTAAAATAACCTGAAATTTTTCTTTCCATACCATCCTGTTTGTGTTGAATGAAGTAGCTTCTCATTGTCCTGACTTACTGTCACTTTTACTCTTCTGATTTCTGAACAGTTTTAATTGCTGGTGCCAGAAGCAGGTGAGAGCTTCATGAAGGCATGAAAATGGAGTCAAAAGACATCCTTTCAACCATAATCAAATGTTTTTCTCCCTTTGATTACTGTCAGTTCCTGCCCCCTCCCAACAACCATGGACAATACGAGTCAGGAGGCAGCTAGTTGCATTGATACTTAAAGAGATCTGCAGGGGAGGCAATGGCCTTGTGGTATTATCGCTAGATTATTAATCCAGAAACTCAGCTAATGCTTTGGGGACTCGGATTCAAATCTTGCCATGGCAGCTGGTGGAATTTGAATTCAATAAAAAAAAATCTGGAATTAAGAAGCTACTGATGATCATGAAACCATTGCCGATTGTCAGAAAAACCCATCTGGTTCACTAAAGTTTAAAAGTAAAGTTTATTTATTCATCACAAGTAATGCTTACATTAACACTGCAATGAAGTTACTGTGAAATTCCCCTTGTCGCCACACTTTGGCACCTGTTCGGGTCAATGCACCTAACCAGCACATCTTTCAGACTATGGGAGGAAACCAGAGCACCCGGAGAAAACCCACGCAGACACAGGGAGAACATACAAGCTTCACACAGACAGTGACCCAAGTCGGGAATCAAACCTGGGTCCATGGCGCTGTGAGGCAGCAATGCTAACCATTCTGCCACCGTGGAAAGGAAATCTGCTGTCCTTACCTGGTCTGGTCTTCATGTGACTCCAGAGCCACAGCAATGTGGTTGACTCTCAACTGCCCTGTGAAATGGCCAAGCAAGCCAATCAGTTCAAGGCCAATTAGGATTGGGCAATAAATGCCGGACAGCTGGCGACACCCATGTCCCATGAATGAATTTTTTAAAAAAGCTACTGCCAAGTATAACTAGATGGAGTTTTTGGAGGCATTTTCCAGGTGATTGCTTGTAGGGTTTCTTTCTTAATGGATATAAAGCTTTAAAAATTGCTGAACATTGTTATGTTACTGATGGAGGTACACTTCCCTTTTAAGCTACTGTTGCAGTCCCTTGAACTGGCCTGCCCGACTTCCTAACTCCAAATTGGCAGACTCCAGTGCCATGACTGCATGACATGAGGGCCGACCCCAATACTTGCACGTGAATCATGGCGGTTTCTCCAGCAAGCGGCCATGCATGCATCACCCACCCACAACCCATTTTCTGAGCTGTATTCAGCAAATTGTTGTACCTGTGGGTTGACATATCCCCTGGTCTGAATGGACTTCATCCTATAGTCTTGAGAGTAGTGGCTAGAAACATCCTTCCACTTTGCACATTGAAATATATGTACATACAGAAGGGGCAAGTGATGACCAACCACTGCCAATCTCACAATGTACAATGACTTGAAGATTCCATTCCTGGGATCCATTACACTCAGCGTCACTATAAAAACTCATTCTGGTCACCCCATATACTTTATATCATGGACACCACAGATCCTGTAATCACAGGTTACTGGCGTGCAAGGAGCTGTCCTTGGTCATTCATGGTACCGTCAAGATAATGGCAAAGACCAGAGACCATAAGGTCTCAGAAGGCATCAGAAATCTAATGCTAACACTGGGAGAAGAAAACCCAACACAGTTATGCAGATAATTGGTCAACAGGCTACACAACACTGTTTGAACTGAATACCTATACCCATTCTGAACTTGCAAACATTGCACTGCGGAACCAATACAGAATTACAATTCAGCAGACTAATGTGGACAAACCTCCCCAGTCTTCACTCGTCAATACTCCGAGGAGTTGGTGATGAATTAATCTAAAAACAGGAAGCTGAGAGAAGCTCATGACTGCCATGCAGCAAGCTTAAGCAGCATCAGATGATCATTTAAGTGGCACGGTGACTTACAGTGCCAGGGACCCAGGTTTGATTCTGGCCTTAGGTAACTGTCTATTGTGGAGTTTGCACATTTTACCTGTGTCTGCCTGGGTTTCCACCGGGTGCTCCGGTTTCCTCCCACAGTCCAAAGATGTGCAGGTTAATTGGATTGGCATGGTAAATGGTCCTTTAGTGTCCCTGACCGTGTCGGTTAGGTGGATTCGCCATGGTATATTTGTGGGGGTTATGGAGATAGGGTGGCTTGGGTAAGATATTCTGTCAGCGAGTTAATGCAGACTTGATGGGTCAAGTGGTCTCCTTCTGCACTGTAGTGAATCTATAATTAACATGCTTGGAGGGCAGCTCAACCTACTAATCAGGTGGTTAATGAGAGCAAAGCCTAGCTATGGGCTGCTTCAAAGGAAAGTGTAACCTGCACAAATGTCCTTGAACTGACCTCCTTCATGTAGACTGTCTTCACTGAGGGTGGCGATCTGGATGCTATACCCAGCAGATCTCTATCAAAAAGATCTGTTGGCTGTGGCATTGTCCAGGAAGCTGCATATGTTCCGTGTGCCAATGGGGACCGATGACGTATGATTGCGGTAAAAGGATCGTTACATGCTAACAGTTACTGTTATGATCAGTTGAGGAAAGATAAATTGGTTTCCCTCTAGTGGTGTGCCTCAGGGGTCAGTGCGGGGACCACAACTTTTCACAGTATACATTAGCAATTTGGAGGAAGGAACTGAAGGCACCATTGCTATGTTTGCAGATGATACAAAGATATGTAGAGGGACAGGTAGTATTGAGGAAGCAGGGAGGCTGCAGAAGGACATGGACAGGTTAGGAGGGTTCGCAAAGAAGTGGCAGATGGAATACACTGTGGAGAAGTGTGAGGTTATGCACTTTGGAAGGAGGAATGGAGGCACAGACTATTTTCTAAATGGGAAAATGCTTAGGAAATCAGAAACACAAAGGGACTTGGGAGTCATTGTTCAAGATTCTCTTAAAGTTAACATGCAGGTTCAGTCGGCAATGAGAAAGGCAAATGCAATGTTAGCATTCATGTCGAGAGAGCTAGAATACAAGAGTAGGGATGTACTTCTGAGGCTGTATAAGGCTCTGGTCAGACCCCATTTGGAGTATTGTGAGCAGTTTCGGGCCCAGTATCTAAGGAAGGATGTGCTGGCCTTGGAAAGGGTCCAGAGGAAGTTCTGGAATGAAGAGCTTGTCGTATGAGGAACGGTTGAGGACTCTGGGTCTGTACTCGTTGGAGTTTAAAAGGATGAGGGAGGATCTTATTGAAACTTACAGGATACTGCGAAGCCTGGATAGAGTGGACATGGAGAGGATGTTTCCACTCGTAGGAAAAACTAGAACCAGAGGGCACAACCTCAAGATCCTTTAGAACAGAGAGGAGGAGGAATTTCTTCAGCCAGAGAGTGGTGAATCTGTGGAACTCTTTGCTGCAGAAGGCTGTGGCGGCCAAGTCATTGAGTGTCTTTAAGACAGAGATAGATAGGTTCTTGATTAAGGGGATCAGGGGTTATGGGGAAAAGGCAAGAGAATGGGGATGAGAAAAATATCAGCCATGATTGAATGGTGGAGCAGACTCGATGGGCCGAGTGGCCTAATTCTGCTCCTATGTCTTATGTCTTATGATCTTTTTTCACTCCTCATCTGTAGAACCTGTTACTTTGTAAGAAATAATATGCTGCCAACTCAGCGGATGCTTAACTATTTATGTGCTGTGACTATAAAAGACATCAACAGACAGGTCTCCTTGAATTCTTTTGGTGAAGGAGCAGAGGATAGTTTTTATTGTACTTAACTTGGTCCAAGTAAAAAAAATAAAAACACAAAAACACTCCTAAATTTCACACACACATACAGACATACTCACACATGTGCGCGCGCGCACACACACACACACACACAGCAGGTCAGAGGCTGGGTATTCTGAGACTCCCCAAAGCTGTCCACTATCTACAAGGCACAAATCAGGAGTGTGATGGAATACTCCCCACTTGACTTGATGACTGCAGCTCCAACAACACTTAGGAAGTTTGACATCATGCAGAACAAAATAGCCCACTTGATTATCACCCTATCCACCACCACCAACATTCACTCCCTCCATCACCAACACACATTGGCAGCATTATGTACCATCATAAGGTTTACTGCAGCAACTCACCAAGACTCCTTTGGTAGCACCTTCCAAACCCACAACCTCTACCACCTAAAAGGATAAAAGTAGCAAATGTCTAGAAATACCACCACCTGAAAGCTCCCTTCCAAGTCACTCATCTCCTGACTCAGAACCATATCACTGTTCCTTCACTGGCGTGGGGTCAAAATCCTGGAACCCCCTTCCTAACAGCACTGTGGATGTTCTCAAACCACATGGACTGCAGCACTTCAAGAAGGTGGCTCATGACCACCCTCTCAATGGCAATTAGTGATGGGCAATAAAAACACCGGCATTAGCAAAGCATTTGTCCTGTGAAAGAATTTTTGAAAATAAGCTATGGAGTGGGAGAATAGATTAGGTAGGCTTTTCAGAGTCTGACAAAAGTTAAGGTTTTGTAGATTGATGACTGGGAAAATTTCAGGTTGAACTCGGCAGTCACTCTGGATCTAGACATTCTTTTCTTCCAGAGTTAGTAGTTGCTGGGGTTGATTTATTTTTAAAAATCTGTCCACAACATATAGTCAAACAACAGACAGGGCTCAAACTTGCAAATTGGATGGACAGAGAACATAAGAACATAAGAAATAGGAGCAGGAGTAGGCCATCTAGCCCCTCGAGCCTGCCCCGCCATTCAATAAGATCATGGCTGATCTGACGTGGATCAGTACCACTTACCCGCCTGATCCCCATAACCCTTAATTCCCTTACCGATCAGGAATCCATCCATCCGTGCTTTAAACATATTCAGCGAGGTAGCCTCCACCACCTCAGTGGGCAGAGAATTCCAGAGATTCACCACCCTCTGGGAGAAGAAGTTCCTCCTCAACTCTGTCTTAAACCGACCCCCCTTTATTTTGAGGCTGTGTCCTCTAGTTTTAACTTCCTTACTAAGTGGAAAGAATCTCTCCGCCTCCACCCTATCCAGCCCCCGCATTATCTTATAAGTCTCCATAAGATCCCCCCTCATCCTTCTAAACTCCAACGAGTACAAACCCAATCTCCTCAGCCTCTCCTCATAATCCAAACCCCTCATCTCCGGTATCAACCTGGTGAACCTTCTCTGCACTCCCTCCAATGCCAATATATCCTTCCTCATATAAGGGGACCAATACTGCACACAGTATTCCAGCTGCGGCCTCACCAATGCCCTGTACAGGTGCATCAAGACATCCCTGCTTTTATATTCTATCCCCCTCGCAATATAGGCCAACATCCCATTTGCCTTCTTGATCACCTGTTGTACCTGCAGACTGGGCTTTTGCGTCTCATGCACAAGGACCCCCAGGTCCCTTTGCACGGTAGCATGTTTTAATTTGTTTCCATTGAGATAGTAATCCCATTTGTTATTATTTCCTCCAAAGTGTATAACCTCGCATTTCTCAACGTTATACTCCATTTGCCATATCCTCGCCCACTCACTCAGCCTGTCCAAATCTCTCTGCAGATCTTCTCCGTCCTCCACACGATTCACTTTTCCACTTATCTTTGTGTCGTCTGCAAACTTCGTTACCCTACACTCCGTCCCCTCCTCCAGATCATCTATATAAAGAGAGAGGGGGATGATGGGCCACATGGAGGTCTTGCTACTTCAGCATAGTTTCTGCTTCTGTCAATAGAGGAAACAATTTCTTAAAACACAAAGGAGGGCTAGCTGGCTCGTCGCATGATCCTCACTCTCCAACTGACCAGTTACCCAAATATGGTTATGTCCAGTGGAACGTGGTTAGATTAGAGCTGGGTGAAATCCTATCTGAGTCAGTGTCCTTTGTCTGAAGCAATTGTATCTAATGTTTGTTCCTCACCCAGTTGAGTCTGCAAATGGCTCAGGAGATGTGGCTCATTCACATTCTTCTCATCTTTGATGGGTTCCAGCAGATAGGTTGGCTCAACCTCGTGGCTTTGGAATTTGTCATGAACAGTGATTCAAGTGTTCATCCATTTTAGAAACTGTTGGTTTTAAGTCACTGGAATGTTTTTTCATCATTTTAAAATTCAATATTGCTTTTCAGCCAGTAAAGACATATGTAATTTTTAATACATCCCACTGGAACCACAGATGAGAGCTTGGTAAAGGTGTGGACTATGTCAGGATAAGCGACCTGAGCCTAATCGTAAATGGATTCCCACCACAGTACCTGCCTCTGTGCTGTGGAGGATGCAGGGGATGAGACGGTGTATCCTCTGAGAGTTCCATGTCATTATCCTTAGATGTGGAGATGCCGGCGTTGGACTGGGGTAAGCACAGTAAGAAATCTCACAACACCAGGCTAAAGTCCAACAGGTTTATTTGGCAGCACAAGCTTTTGGAGTCTCGCTTCTTCATCAGGTGAGTGAGGAGTTGTGTTTAGAAACAGGGCATATACTCAATTTACAAAATAATGGTTGGAATGCGAGTCTTTACAGGTAATCAAGTCTTGATCAAGGTACAGACAAAACCCCAATTCTTTGGGAGGCAAGGGGTGAGATTGCAGAGCCTTTGGCTTTGATCTTTGGGTCCTCGCTGTCCACGGGGATAGTGCCAGAGGACTGGAGAATGGCGAATGTCGTTCCTCTGTTTAAGAAAGGGAATAGAAATGACCCTGGTAATTATAGACCGGTTAGTCTTACTTCGGTGGTTGGTAAATTGATGGAAAAGGTCCTTAGGGATGGGATTTACGACCATTTAGAAAGATGCGGATTAATCCGGGATAGTCAGCACGGATTCGTGAAGGGCAAGTCGTGCCTCACAAATTTGATTGAATTTTTTGAGGAGGTAACTAAGTGTGTTGATGAAGATAGGGCAGTTGATGTCATATACATGGATTTTAGTAAGGCGTTTGATAAGGTCCCCCATGGTCGGCTTATGATGAAAGTGAGGAGGTGTGGGATAGTGGGAAAGTTGGCCGATTGGATAGGTAACTGGCTGTCTGATCGAAGACAGAGGGTGGTGGTGGATGGAAAATTTTCGGACTGGAGGCAGGTTGCTAGCGGAGTGCCACAGGGATCAGTGCTTGGTCCTCTGCGCTTTGTGATTTTTATTAATGACTTAGAGGAGGGGGCTGAAGGGTGGATCAGTAAATTTGCTGATGACACCAAGATTGGTGGAGTAGTGGATGAGGTGGAGGGCTGTTGTAGGCGGCAAAGAGACATAGATAGGATGCAAAGCTGGGCTGAAAAATGGCAAATGGAGTTTAACCCTGATAAATGTGAGGTGATTCATTTTGGTGGGACTAATTTAAATGTGGATTACAGGGTCATAGGTAGTGTTCTGAAGACTGTGGAGGAACAGAGAGATCTTGGGGTCCATATCCACAGATCTCTAAAGGTTGCCACTCAAGTGGATAGAGCTGTGAAGAAGGCCTATAGTGTGTTAGCTTTTATTAACAGGGGGTTGGAGTTTAAGAGCCGTGGGGTTATGCTGCAACTGTACAGGACCTTGGTGAGACCACATTTGGAATATTGTGTGCAGTTCTGGTCGCCTCACTATAAGAAGGATGTGGAAGCGCTGGAAAGAGTGCAGAGGAGATTTACCAGGATGCTGCCTGGTTTGGAGGGTAGGTCTTATGAGGAAAGGATGAGGGAGCTGGGGCTGTTCTCTCTGGAGCGGAGGAGGCTGAGGGGAGACTTAATAGAGGTTTATAAAATAATGAAGGGGATAGATAGAGTGAACGTTCAAAGACTATTTCCTCGGGTGGATGGAGCTATTACAAGGGGCATAACTATCGGGTTCGTGGTGGGAGATATAGGAAGGATATCAGAGGTAGGTTCTTTACGCAGAGAGTGGTTGGGGTGTGGAATGGACTGCCTGCAGTGATAGTGGAGTCAGTCACTTTAGGAACATTTAAGCGGTTATTGGATAGGCACATGGAGTACATCAGGATGATAGGGAGTGGGATAGCTTGATCTTGATTTCAGATAAAGCTCGGCACAACATCGTGTGCCGAAGGGCCTGTTCTGTGCTGTACTGTTCTATGTTCTATGTTCTAGACAACGTGAGTGGAGAGAGAGTTAAGCACAGGTTAAAGAGGTGTGTATTGTCTCCAGCCAGAACAGTTAGTGAGATTTTGCAAGCCCAGGCAAGTCGTGGGAGTTACAGATAGTGAGACATGAACCCAAGATCCTGGTTGAGGCCGTCCTCATGTCTGCGGAACTTGGCTATCAGTTTCTGCTCAGCGATTCTGTGTTGTCGTGTGTCGTGAAGGCCACCTTGGAGAACGCTTACCCAAAGATCAGAGGCTGAATGCCCGTGACTGCTGAAGTGTTCCCCGACTGGAACGGAACCCTCCTGCCCAGTGATTGTCGAGCGGTGTTCATTCATCCGTTGTCGTAGCGTCTGCATGGTCTCCCCAATGTACCATGCCTCGGGACTTCCTTTCCTGCAGCGTATCAGGTAGGCAACATTGGCCGAGTCGCAAGACTCCACTCTCTCTCTCTCTCTCCACTCACATTATCTTGTAAATTGAGTTTGTGTCTGCATATGTCCTGTTTGTGAACACAGCTCTTCACTCACCTGAAGAAGGAGCGAGACTCCGAAAGCTTGTGCTGCCAAATAAACCTGTTGGACTTTAACCTGGTGCTGTGAGACTTCTTATTGGGATTATCCTCAGAGACAGAGTGCTATGTTGTGAGTGACTATGGTTAATGTCCCCCCTGAATATGGGGATCTGCAGCGGACAACACAAAGAATCAGTTTAGGGCAAATCATGCTTCCCAGTTCTGTATCACACATGGTTCTTATATGCCCAGTTCTTGACGACTAGTTGGAGACATCCTCATTCTGCTGGGTGGAATTCTCGCATTTGGGACTAAGTCCCATCTATCCTCGACTGCTCAGGGAGACGAGAGGTGAAATTGCTGGGCCTCTGACGGAAATCTTTGTCGCTTCTTTGGATACGGGTGAGGTCTCTGAGGATTGGAGGATAGCGAATGTGGTCCCGTTGTTTAAGAAGGGTAGCAGGGATAACCCGGGAAATTATAGGCCGGTGAGCTTGACGTCCGTGGTAGGGAAGTTGTTGGAGAGGATTCTTAGAGACAGGATGTATGTGCATTTAGAACGAAACAATCTCATTAGTGACAGACAGCATGGTTTTGTAAGAGGGAGGTCGTGCCTTACAAATTTGGTGGAGTTTTTTGAGGAAGTGACAAAAACGGTTGATGAAGGAAGGGCCGTGGATGTCGTCTATATGGATTTCAGTAAGGCATTTGACAAAGTCCCACATGGCAGGTTGGTTAAGAAGGTTAAGGCTCATGGGATACAAGGAGAAGTGGCTAGATGGGTGGAGAACTGGCTTGGCCATAGGCGACAGAGGGTAGTGGTCGAAGGGTCTTTTTCCGGCTGGAGGTCTGTGACCAGTGGTGTTCCGCAGGGCTCTGTACTGGGACCTCTGCTATTTGTGATATATATAAATGATTTGGAAGAAGGTGTAACTGGTGTAATCAGCAAGTTTGCGGATGACACGAAGATGGCTGGACTTGCGGATAGCGAAGAGCATTGTCGGGCAATACAGCAGGATATAGATAGGCTGGAAAATTGGGCGGAGAGGTGGCAGATGGAGTTTAATCCGGATAAATGCGAAGTGATGCATTTTGGAAGAAATAATGTAGGGAGGAGTTATACAATAAATGGCAGAGTCATCAGGAGTATAGAAACACAGAGGGACCTAGGTGTGCAAGTCCACAAATCTTTGAAGGTGGCAACACAGGTGGAGAAGGTGGTGAAGAAGGCATATGGTATGCTTGCCTTTATAGGACGGGGTAGAGAGTATAAAAGCTGGAGTCTGATGATGCAGCTGTATAGAACGCTGGTTAGGCCACATTTGGAGTACTGCGTCCAGTTCTGGTCGCCGCACTACCAGAAGGACGTGGAGGCATTGGAGAGAGTGCAGAGAAGGTTTACCAGGATGCTGCCTGGTATGGAGGGTCTTAGCTATGAGGAGAGATTGGGTAGACTGGGGTTGTTCTCCTTGGAAAGACGGAGAATGAGGGGAGATCTAATAGAGGTATACAAGATTATGAAGGGTACAGATAGGGTGAACAGTGGGAAGCTTTTTCCCAGGTCGGAGGTGACGATCACGAGGGGTCACGGGCTCAAGCTGAGAGGGGCGAAGTATAACTCAGACATCAGAGGGACGTTTTTTACACAGAGGGTGATGGGGGCTGGAATGCCCTGCCAAGTAGGGTGGTGGAGGCAGGCACGCTGACATCGTTTAAGACTTACCTGGATAGTCACATGAGCAGCCTGGGAATGGAGGGATACAAACGATTGGTCTAGTTGGACCAAGGAGCGGCACAGGCTTGGAGGGCCGAAGGGCCTGTTTCCTGTGCTGTACTGTTCTTTGTTCTTTGTTCTTTGGCGGCATTGGGAGACGCAGAACGTTTCTCACTGTGGAGAGCAATGTGAATCCACATCATGTCTTCCATCCCTGGTGTAATTAAGTATGCATCTGGTGGCTTTGCACTGTCTATTGTGGTGGGGCTGGTTTGATGGCTTACATCCTGCTGTCATATGTGTCATATGCCCATGGTCGCCAATGTCCTTTTCAGACATGGTACCTGAAGAAAGAGAAAGATCAGCACAGGCCACTGAAGAAGGGAAAAGGGCATTGCAAAGAAAGAGAACTTTCTCAGAAGACTAAGGAAATTTGGCATGTCAGCTACTACTCTCACCAACTTTTACAGATGCACCACAAAAGCATTCTTTCTGGTTGTATCACAGCTTGGTATGGCTCCTACTCTGCCCAAGACAGCAAGAAACCACAAAAGATCATGAACGTAGCCCAATCCATCATGCAAACCAGCCTCCCATCCATTGACTCTGTCTTCACTTCCCACTGCCTCAGCAAAGCAGCCAACATAATTAAGAACCCCACACACCCCGGGCATTCTCTCTTCCACCTTCTTCCGTCGGGAAAAAGATACAAAAGTCTGAGGGTCAGGTACCAACCAACTCAAGAACAGCTTCTTCCCTGCTACTGTCAGACTTTTGAATGGACCTACCTTGCTTTAAGTTGATCTTTCTGTACACCCTAGCTATGACTGTAACACTACATTCTGTACTTTCTCATTTCCCTTTCTATGAATGGTATGCTCTGTCTGTATAGCGCGCAAGAAACAATACTTTTCACTGTATGTTAATACGTGACAATAATAAATCAAATCAAAAAAATCAAATCAAAAAGAACAATTTCAGAAAACCTGATCTCAATCCTTCTTGAGTTAATTAAGTAGATGAGCTAGACTGTTGGATCTCTAGGGGAGACTGCAAAAAATGTACCTCGTACTATATGGAAAGAGTTGGACATGTAATGCCGTTCCTTCATCATTACTGGGTCAGTGTCCTGGAACTCCCTACCTAACAGCACTTTGCGAATATCTTTATCACACAGATTGCAGTATTTAAGCAAATGGCACACCACCACCTCCTCAAAGGCAACTAGGGATTTCCTCCAACATTCTTTTTCTTCACTTCTCTGTCCAAAGCCAATTCTGGCCCACAGCATGATGACCTCCACCAAGGCCAGGACAAGGAGGCAGGTTCTGAATCCACTCAACCAGAACAGGGATTGAATCCCATGCTGTTGGTACCAACCTGATTCACACCAGGCATCCACCAACCAGCCCCCACTAGGACACCAACTCGCAGTGCCAACATATGCTTTGATATTCATGTTCCCCTGCCCCTCTCTGCATCTCTGGAAGGAAGGCAGGCAGTGAGGAAGGATGGGGAGGAGATTGGCATCTTGGGAGTGGATGCCCCTGATGCACACAGGGTACCCTTTTAATGAGGTGCCCCCCCATCCTTCATGCCTTCTTTCAACTAGGACACAAAAAGCAGCTTGCCCACTCCCACCCGCGTGCTCACGCCAACCATATTATAGAGTAGGCAGTGTAAGATCCCAGTCAGGAAGCTTGCTAACAAACATAATTGATCCTTAATTGTTTACAAATGGTGTTTGGGCTGCTGATTTTGGCACACACATATCTCGCATGTACTGGGAATTAACTTAGGGGTTGGCGAAAAGGTGGGAGCCTAGCCACCTGACATATTTTATATCCCCACGCCCTGGCCAAAAACATGCCTGGAAGGAAGCACAGAAAATCTAGCCTCAAAGATTCATTTAATGCAAGAATTAACAATTTCAGAGGACTTGTGTTGGTTTGGTTGGTATGTACATGCCTATTGCTGAACCAAAGAATACTATTGGGCTGGATCGTGATGGCTTCTTCGGTAATAAAAACACTGCTGACTCATTGGCCAGGATGTTTTTTGTAATGGAATTGCTGGCATCCTGACATATGTTAGGAATCCTGACAAGGGTGGCACGATGGCACAGTGGTTAGCAATGCTGCCTCATAGCGTCAGGTACCCGGATTCATTTCCATCCTTGAGTGACTGACTGTGTGGAGTTTGCTCATTAAGCCTGTATCTGCATAGGTTTCCTCCGGGTGCTCCAGGTTCCTCCCACACTCCAAAGACATGCAGGTTAGGTAGATTGGCCATTCTAAATTGCCCCTTAGTGTCCAAAGATGTGTAGGTTAGGGGAATTAGTGGGGTAAATACGTGGCATTCCAGGGATAGGGTCTGGGAAAGTGGCTCTACTGGAGAATCGGTGAAGACGTGATGGGCCGAATGGTCTTCTTCTGTACTGCAGGGATTTTATGATACCCCAGTTTAGGCGGAAGTTTTGTCTCTAACATCAGACAGTTTTCCATGTTCAGCTATTTCACAAACAGGCTATCACAGGCTGACAAAGAAGTGACTTTTTTTTAACAAAAGCTTTAGTCTATACAATCTGTTGTCCCAGGAATTCCCAAAAATAGTAGAGAATGCATTGAATGATAGATGTACTGCCTAATTTGTGTGCAACTAGAATGCACCTGGCGCTAATTGGGTGGGTCTGCAGTACATCTCACATGACTTCCGGCAGAACAGCTCCCAGAGAACGTTTCACAGTATTCCACTGGAGTTAGGGGAGCCATCACAACTCCAGCAGAAAATCTCACGCTCACTTTCTAAACTCGGACAGAAGGAAAAATCATTAGAGGGAGGAAAATCAGGCAGCCTGAGAATTGTGGCACAGCAGGAGTGAAGGGCAAAATAATTTTTTTTAAATGTGATATTTCCTTATGGAGATTTAAATAGAATGTTTATATCTTGTAATGTGTTTGTTATTTGACTGCATTTTCAGAATTAGTTGCTGCAATGGTTGAGCCAATAAAGAGATGCAAAACAGATTGCCAATACGGTTAACGTGCGTGTGCTTGAGGATCTTTTTCAAACCGATTGCATTGTTTTCCTGGTAAGTAAACCTCTTCAAATTATAGATTGCTATCTGCAAAAGTGAATACGCAGGATATTGGAGCTTTATTATAATTGAGGCTCGTTTTAATACTGTCAACTGGAATTCTGGTTGAAGCACATAATAACTTGGCAAAGCTAAATGGTCAATTTATAGCAGTTCATAACTAGGTTATGAACTGCAAAACGGTATGGAGTGGCATTGCCTTCACTTCTTGACACAATAAATAAAAGTCCTGAAGTCATTTATTGCAGACTAGCCATTTAATAAGCAGTCAGAGAGATTGGCGGTGATTTCTGGCCACGTTGTTCCAGGCGCAGATTGTGCAAATCCGCGAAAATTGCGTGCGGGCCCTTTTTAAAAAATTCATTCATGGGATCCAGGTGTCGCAGGCAAGACCAGTATTTATTTTCCACCCGTAATTGCCCTCAAACTGAGTGGTTCGCTAGGCCATTTCAGAGGATATTTTAAGAGTCAACCACATTGCTGTGGATCTGGAGTCACATTTAGGCCAGACCAGGTCAGGACAGCAGATTTCCTTTCCTAAAGGACATTTGTGAACCAGATGGGTTTTTACAACAATTGACAATGGTCATCTTTAGACTTTTAATTCCAGATTTTTATTCAATTTACATTTCACCATCCATCATGGTGGGATTCGAATCCGGGTCCTCAGAGCATTTCCCTGGGTCTCTGGATCACTAGTCCAGTGACAACACCATTATGCCACTGATGCGCGACAATTAAGCACGTGGAACCAAGGCTTCGATATTGAAGGCTTTTATTGTGTAACAATGGAACTACTAACACGAATACACCAGTTCAGACTGAAGGGGTCCTGCCGGAGCAGAGGGTCTTATACCTCGCCACCGGAGGCGGGACCCCACTGGAATGTGCCATGATAACACTTATAACAGGTAAACACCCTAACCCAACAACATTGTACAACCCCCACAGTAACAACACCCTAGCCCAACAGTAACATAATAACAACCCCCAGTGGTGAACCAACGATGGTTCACCACATTCACCCCTCCTTTAAAAACAAAAGGTGGCGGGGTGCAAGAAAAAACAGGTCATATAAACAGAATTCACAAGTCCAGACGGTCTGGAGGACCGCACCGACGCTGTGATCTCCTCAACACCGGTTGCGAAACTGGAGCAGGTGCTTGCGGTGGCGTTCTCTCCAAAACAACGTCCGGCTGTCCCCTCAAGGACTCCCGGGCCGGTTGGCCCTGGTGAGGCGATGGTGCAGGGGATCCTGGAACCTTTGGTGGTGGTGGTGGTGGTGGTGATGGTGGCGCCGATCTCCGAGTCTCAGGCAAGCTGTACATGGGAGTAAAAGTGTTATGCACTGGTCCCGGTGCTGACTGCGCCACGTCTGGGGAAGCAATGAGGAGTAGTGGATTCGTGACTGGGGGAATAGGAGCGACAGGAGTTGCTACGTCCCCTGCGGGCGCCAGGTCTCTAATGGAGACAGTGTCCTCTCGCCCGTCAGGATATGCCACATAGGCATACTGAGGGTTGGCGTGGAGGAGTTGGACCGGTTCGACCAAGGGGTCGGACCTGCGAGCCCTCACATGTCGCCGCAGAAGGACGGGTCCTGGGTACGTCAACCAGGCTGGCAATGAGATCCCCGAGGACGACTTCCGAGGGAATGAGAACATCCTCTCGTGGGGAGTAGCATTGGTTGCCGTACACAGGAGGGAGCGGATAGAATGGAGCGCATTTGGAAGGACCTCCTGCCAACGGGAGACTGGAAGGCCCCTGGATTTCAGTGCCAGTAGGACAGCCTTCCAGACTGTAGCATTCTCCCTTTCCACCTGTCCGTTACCCCTAGGGTTGTAGCTCGTGGTTCTACTAGAGGCAATCCCGAATGAGAGCAGGAATTGCCTCAAGTCGTTGCTCATGAACGACGAGCCCCTGTCGCTATGAATGTAGCAGGGGTACCCGAACAGGGTAAAAAGCTCACTGAATGCCTTGATGACGGTGGCAGTCGACGTGTCCGCACAGGGGACAACAAACGGGAACCGGGAGTACTCGTCTATTATGTTGAGGAAATAGACATTCCGGTCCGTTGAGGGAAGGGGGCCCTTAAAATCCACACTCAGCCTCTCAAAAGGGCGAGTGGCCTTGACCAATTGTGCCCGGTCTGGTCGATAAAAGTGTGGTTTGCATTCTGCGCAAATCCGACAGCTTCTCGTCACTGACCTGACATCCTCCACCGAGTAGGGCAGGTTGCGGGCTTTGACGAAATGGTAGAGTCTGGTGACTCCAGGATGACACAGATCATTGTGGAGAGCCTTCAAGCGGTCCTCCTGCATGATGGCGCATGTTCCGCGCGAGAGGGCATCCGAGGGCTCATTGAGCTTCCCTGGACGATACATAATATCGTAATTATAGGTGGAGAGCTCAATTCTCCACCGCAAGATCTTATCGTTCTTGATCTTGCCCCTCTGCGTGTTGCTGAACATAAACGCCACGGATCGTTGATCCGTGATCAGGGTGAACCGCTTCCCTGCCAGGTAATGGCGCCAGTGTCTGACTGCCTCCACAATGGCCTGAGCCTCCTTCTCCACCGCTGAGTGCCGAATTTCGGGGCCTTGAAGGGTGCGGGAAAAGAACGCGACGGGCCTGCCTGCCTGGTTTACTGTGGCGGCTAGGGCGAAATCAGATGCATCACTCTCCACCTGGAAAGGGATGGATTCATCCACCGCGTGCATCGTGGCTTTCGAGATGTCGCTTTTCAAAGCCTTGAAGGCCAATTGGGCCTCCGGCGTAAGTGGGAAGGTCGTGGACTTAATGAGCGGACGAGCTTTGTCCGCGTAGTTGGGGACCCACTGTGCATTAGTACGAAAAAAACCCGAGGCATCTCCTCAGTGCTTTCGTGCTAGCGGGCAAGGGAAGTTCAGTAAGTGGGCGCATACGGTCTGGATCAGGGCCAATTACCCCGTTTTCCGAGGATGGCTAACCTGCGCGTACGGAATACGCACTTCTCCCTGTTATAGGTCAGATTCAGGCGAGATGCAGTGCGCAGAAAGTGTTGGAGATTCATGTCGTGGTCCTGCTGGTCATGGCCGCAGATGGTGACGTTATCCAGGTACGGGAAGGTAGCCCGCAACCCGTTCTGGTCCACCATTCGGTCCATAGCACGCTGGAAGACCGAGACCCCATTGGTGACACCAAATGGAACCCTGAGGAATTGGTATAGACGACCATCCGCCTCAAAAGCCGTATATTGTCGGTCCTCTGGGCGGATGGGGAGTTGATGGTAGGCGGACTTAAGGTCTATGGTAGAGAACACTCGGTACTGCGCAATCTGATTGACCATATCAGAAATGCGCGGGAGAGGATACGCATCCAGCTGCGTATAACGATTAATGGTCTGACTATAGTCGATGACCATCCGAGGTTTGTTCCCGCTTTTGACTACCACGACCTGCGCTCTCCACGGACTAGCACTGGCCTGTATGATCCCTTCCTTGAGGAGCCGCTGAACCTCAGATCTAATAAAGATCCGGTCCTCAGCGCTGTAACGCCTACTTTTAGTAGCGATGGGCTTGCAGCCAGGTACCAGATTCTTAAAGAGGGACGGTGTAGTGATTTTCAGGGTGGATAGATTGCATGCGGGGCGCTTTGGGCAATTTGGAGGCTGCGGCTGATTCCCTACTGCCAGTGAAGGGAGTGGCCCACCGTACTGTAGGATCACACTCTTCATGTGGACCATAAAATTTAGTCCGAGGAGAATTGGCGCACAAAGGTGAGGTAACACAAGGAGCCTGTATTGCTCGTAAATTGTGCCCTGTACCTCAAGAGTTACCATACATCGTCCTTGGATCGGTACAGACCGGGACCGTGATGCCATGGAAATTGTCTGCTTGGCAGGGAGAACCCGGAGTCCACACCTTTTAGCAGTTTCAGGGTGTATGAAACTTTCGGTGCTCCCACTGTCAAACAGACAATTCACAGTTCGACCATTTACCTTTATATCCATCATGGAATTCTCAAGCCTGTAGTGCTTGGTCTGGTCCAGGGAGATCGACGCCACCGTTGGCCCCTGGGCGTCACTGCATGCCGCCGATGTTGATGCTGAGGACCCCTGCTGGTCGCTCCTAGTCGTCGTGGACCATGATGGCCGCCCCCATGAATCGCACGTGGGCGAGGGCGCCAAACGCAGCGACTCCTGGTGGTCTTCCTCCGTCAGCCACGATGGCACCGTCCTGGGTTCGCACGTGGTCGGACCTCGTGGGTACTGCAACGCCGAAGGAGATTGCCTCCGTTCTGGAGGGTTACAAGCTGCACTGCCGTTTTTAGACTTTGACCTGCAGACTTTGCCGTAGTGGCCTTTTTTACCGCACTGGCTGCAGATTGCCGTTCTTGCCGGACACTGTTGCCGTGGATGCTTGGCCCCACCACAAAAATAGCATCGCTGGCCACCTGGAGCTGCCGCCGTCGTCGGATCGATCTGGGAGCGCGGGTTAGCGGGGCGAGGAGGGAGCTGAGCTTGCTCCTGCCACGTTGACTGCACGTGGTCCTCGGGGTACAGCGCCAAGCTCTTCGACGCCGCTTCCAGCATCCCAGCCATCTCCATTGCTTGGGTCAAGTCGAGGTTCCCCTTTTCCAGCAATTTAAGCCTGATGTACGAGGACCCTACCCCTGCTACGAACGCGTCTCGGGCAAGGTCGTACATATATTGTTCGGCTGATACGTCTTTACAATCGCAACCCCTGGCAAGCTGCAGGAGCTCATTGGCGTAGTCCTCCATGGTTTCGCCCGACTGCCGACGTCGTGTAGCGAGGAGGTAACGAGCGTGTATCTCGTTGGGTGGCTTCGTGTATCGTTTTTTTAGGAGCTCGACGGCCCTCGGGTAAGTGGGAGCTGCACGAATGGCGAGATAAATCGTGTCGCTTACCCTTGCGTGGAGGACCTGGAGTTTATCACTGTCTGTAGTGATAGCTACAGAGGCTGCCAGGTAGTCCTCGAAACACTTCCACCAGTGGTCGAATGTGTTAGCGGCACCGACCGCACGTGGGTCCAGTGCCAGACGATCCGGTTTTAAGATCTGTTCCATACTCTTTTTTTGTACAGCTGTGAGTTTTCTGTTACACAATAAAATTGATGCGCGACAATTAAGCACGTGGAACCAAGGCTTCGATATTGAAGGCTTTTATTGTGTAACAATGGAACTACTAACACGAATACACCAGTTCAGACTGAAGGGGTCCTGCCGGAGCAGAGGGTCTTATACCTCGCCACCGGAGGCGGGACCCCACTGGAATGTGCCATGATAACACTTATTACAGGTAAACACCCTAACCCAACAACATTGTACAACCCCCACAGTAACAACACCCTAGCCCAACAGTAACATAATAACAACCCCCAGTGGTGAACCAACGATGGTTCACCACAGCCACCGCCTCCCCTGCTCTGCCCAAGACCGCAAAAAGACTACAAAGGGTTGTTAATGAAGCCCAGTCCATCATGCAAACCAGTCTCCCATCCATTGACTCTGTCAATACTTCCCGCTGCCTCAGAAAAGCAGCCAGCATAATTAAGGACCCCATGCACTCCGGACATTCTCTCTTTCACTTTCTTCCAGCGGGAAAAAGATATAAAAGTCTGAGGTCACGTATCAACCAACTCAAGAGCAGTTTCTTCCCTGCTGCTTTCAGACTTTTGAATGGACCTACCTTGCATTAAGTTGATCTTTCTCTACACCCTAGCTATGACTGTAACACTACATTCTGCACTCTCTTGTTTCCTTCTCTATGTACGGTGTGCTTTGTCTGTATAGCATGCAAGAAACAATACTTTTCACTGCATACTGATACATGTGACAATGATAAATCAAATAAAATAAAAATAAAGACAGGTGTTGCACCTGGCGCCATATGGTTTGTGATCTCCCCAGTCCCTTTCTGCTGGCGCAATCTGGGTCTCGCCCAGATAAGATGCAGGGCTGATTAGCATGATTTCAATCTCATTTGTGAGTTTGGCACACGATCATCTCCACCCCCCCTCCCCCCCCACCCCCAGAATGTTCCCACCCACCCAGCAGGGAGTCAAATGGACCCAAATCACTACTGGTCCCTTGAAGTGTGGTCCAGTTGCAATGGATTGCAATGGCGAGTGAGGAGGTGAGTACCACTTATCGCTAACATCCAGGGTGCAAAGGGGCAAGCCAGCTCCTGCCGCCATGCAGAGCGGGTGCCTTCAAGGCTGCAGGGGCCTGGGGCTGTTGGTGGGTTTGGAGGTTTTGCAGGTTGGGGCCAACTGCTGGGTTGGGGCTCATGTAGTGAGTATTTTACTGGCTGTTGAGAGGCCCTTGAGGGACTGCCTTTGATGCCAATTGCAAAGTCCACTAATGGCGCATTTGTTACTCTGCTCTCTGTCTGCTGGAAACGCTCTGTGATTTATTTTTGACATTCCATCCCAAGCCCCACTAACAGTTACAAACACCAGGTCTGGCAGCTGTTGTCTCAATCAAGGGAACTTGTCAGATATTAACACAGCTCTTCACACTGCATAAACTCTGAAGTGCCTCCTGCAATGAGCACCGTAATGTCTAATCGCATGGAAGTTAGGAGGATTTTTTGTTCTGTTTGAATTGCATGTCATTCCTGGAGGGTGGTTTGTCGCAGACACCAATAGCTTGTGCTGCCAAATAAAACTGTTGAACTTTAACCTGGTGTTGTGAGACTTCTTACTGTGCTTACCCCAGTCCAAAGCTGGCATCGCCACATCATTGTAGCAGACATCCAGTGGCTACACCCAGAAATCATACTGCAAGCATTCCCCAATGAGGGCCTTCTCACAGACACACTGATTGTCTCCATGAGCACCATAGACCTCAGCACAATCTGCCACATGCTGCTGCCAAAGGCCAGGGGTGCCAGGGTTCCGTATCTGTTGTGGTTGGGATCTCCTGGGTGGAAGGCCCTGGGATAGCCTCCAGCATTTCCCCCCCTTCAAGGTGCTTGTGGATCCCTGGGAAACTCAATCGGATAAAGGGGCAGCTGGACTGAACTCCAGAAACCTCCGTGTCACCTGGCGCTGCTAGTCCTGGAGATAGAACATTGTCTGCACCACGGTGTGCAAGCTCTCAACAATGGACCTCTACATCTGGATCAAGCTCTAGAGCTCCTCTCCAATTGCCCTCTGTATCTGGACATGCCCCCGAAGCCCACAGCCATGGCCCTCTGTATCTGGGCCATGCTCCTGAGGCTCACAGCCATGGCCCTCTGTATCTGGAACATGCTCCTGGGACCCGCAGTCATGGCCCTCTGTATCTGGACATGCCCCCGAAGCCTACAGCCATGGCCCTCTGTATCTGGGCCATGCTCCTGAGGCTCACAGCCATGGCCCTCTGTATCTGGAACATGCTCCTGGGACCCGCAGTCATGGCCCTCTGTATCTGGACATGCCCCCGAAGCCTACAGCCATGGCCCTCTGTATCTGGGCCATGCTCCTGAGGCCCACAGCCATGGCCCTCTGTATCTGGAACATGCTCCTGGGACCCGCAGTCATGGCCCTCTGTATCTGGACATGCCCCCGAAGCCCACAGCCATGGCCCTCTGTATCTGGGCCATGCTCCTGAGGCCCACAGCCATGGCCCTCCATATCTGGAGCATGCTCCTGCAGCCCGCGGCCATAGCCCTCTGTATCTGGAGCATGCTCCTGGGAGCCGCAGCCATGGCCCTCTGTATCTGGTCCATGCTCCTGGGACCCACAGCCATGATCCTCTGTATCTGGGCCATGCTCCTGGGACCCGCAGCCATGGTCCTCTGTATCTGGGCCATGCTCCTGGGACCCGCAGCCATGGCCCTCTGTATCTGGTCCATGCTCCTGGGACCCACAGCCATGATCCTCTGTATCTGGGCCATGCTCCTGGGACCCGCAGCCATGGTCCTCTGTATCTGGGCCATGCTCCTGGGACCTGCAGCTATGCCTTGGACCCTGACACCCATGTCTACAAATTCCTGCCCCAGGCTTTCCCCTGCGCTCGCCACCCTTGAAGTGTCAGTCTGGGTGCTACACAATGCCAGCACCATCTCCTGCACCTGAAAGCTGTTCGATTCCTCCAAGTGTCGTTGCAGTTGCCGGAATGTCGCTGACAACCCCTCCTGCAGTTCCTGGCTCTGCTTCTGCATCTCCAGCAGCTTTGGGAGAACCTTTTCCAGTGGCCCAGCATCTGGCTGGGGGCCAGCTGTTTCCTGGGATCCAGCAGATCTCCACCTGCCTGATCCCTGGGGCATTCCCGCATGGATATGTGCATCAGCAGCTGTGTGGTGGTTACCAGATAGTGATCCTGAAGCCTGTCTGCTAATTCCACCGGCCGAGGTGTGTATCTCTGAGCTGTTGCTTGGTGATGCCTGTGACGCTCGGATGGTGCTTTCCTCGGAGCTTTACTCTGAGGTGCTGGCAGGGGTTGCAGGGGGACGGTGACTCCTGATGGCCCAGCCTCACCAGGAGTTGATCCTGCAAGAATTCAGTGAAAGGGAGGAACAAGTGTCCAGGCAGCTTGGAACTCACATATGGATAAAGGTTAGATCATAGAATCCCTACAGTGCAGAAGGAGGCCATTCGGCCCATCGAGTCATCACCGACCATAATCCCACCCAGGCCCTATCTCTACAATCCCATACATTTACTCTCGCTAGTCCCCCTGACACTAAGGGGCGATTTAGCATGGCCAATCCACCTAACCTGCACATCTTTTGGACTGTGGGAAGAAACCGGAGCACCCGGAGGAAACCCACGCAGACACGGGGAGAATGTGAAAACTCCACACAGACAGTGACCCAAGCCAGGAATTGAACCCGGGTCCCTGGCGCTGTGAGGCAGCAGTGCTAACCACTGTGCCACTGTGCCGCCGTGGATCCTCACTTCCGTGGCACAGACTAACCTCGTTGTCACTCACAGCTCTCTCATGTGGCTCCCCTGAGATCTCCATCACTCTCTCTCCTCATAGGGGGTGAGGGGACGCAACTCAGGAATTCCCCTGCCGGTCTTCTCCCACTCCCTTTTATTATGGGCTATCTTCTCCTGCAGAGACAAAAGCCTGATGGCAGGCGGGCTCAGGGGTGGGGGTGGGATCGGGGTAGGGGGAAGGGGTGGCACATGTTGGCACTGTGCCTGGACAGGAAGGTGTTGTGATGGGGAGGGATTTGAGGAAGATGCTGGGGAGGGTCGGGTGCTAGAGGGCCACAGGCTGTCAGGGAGTGGATTTAGTGTGACAGCCGGGACTGATGCCAGGAGGATGGACACTCACCCTCGCAGCTCGAATGAGGTCATTCATTTTCTTGTGGCATTGGATGAAGGTCCTCAGTGTCAGGCCACGGGCACTGACTGCCATAGCCACCACATCCCAGGCTGCATTTACTTCCCTGCTTCTGGTTTGTCTACCCACTCAGGGTGGCCTGTCTCTCCTTCACTGAGTCCAGAAGCCTTCTGAGATCTGCCTCCAGGAAGCATGGAGCTGCTGTCCACGCTGCCATCCTCCTGGTGTGACTGGCTGTGAGTGCAGAGGGAGTGTTTAAATGCAGCTCCCCCTTGTTAACAATATATAACTGAGAACCAGTTCAGGCGAGTCACACACCTGGGGACTCCATGCCGGCGTATTTCACGTGGAGTTCTTTCAGTGTGCTAAGTGTGGGCACAGTAAGAAGTCTAACAGCACCAGGTTAAACTCCAACAGGTTTATTTGGAATCACAAGCTTTCGGAGCACTGCTCCTTCATCAGGTGAGTGGAGTAGTCCAACGCCGGCACCCCAGTCCAACGCCAACATCTCCACATCATAAGTTTGGAACGATTGTGATCTGATTCACACAGACGTACCAGCGCAGATCACACCAGTTTTCACGCCTGAAATGTCACTTCATTTTTTGGGAAAATTCCCCCCCGTTATAATCAGAGGGTCAAATGTTTTAAGCTGCAGAGCAATGGCACTAATTCATGATGCTCGTTTGGAGAGCCAATGCAGACATGATGGGCCGAATGACCTGTTTCTGCTCCGCAACAATTCTGTGATGCTACGGTTGGAATCCTGGATCCATTCAGTTGCCAACTGTTCATTTTTTCCCTTTCAAATCATGAATTTCCTTCTGATCCCAGCGCACTAAAATTAAAAGCAAGGAACTGAAATATTTATTCAGAAATGTACACCTCCTTTCTTTCTGTAAGGTATAGTGATAGTGGAGTCAGACACTTTAGGAACATTTAAGCGGTTATTGGATAGGCACATGGAGCACACCAGGATGATAGGGAGTGGGATAGCTTGATCTTGGTTTCAGATAAAGCTCGGCACAACATCGTGGGCCGAAGGGCCTGTTCTGTGCTGTACTGTTCTATGTTTCTATGTATAGCCTTTGCTGCTTATAATCTGGAAGCGTAAAATGCGAAGACCGAAGAAAATGTGGGAACATGTCCCATGAACCATTAGTGACATCACTGACATCAATTGACGCAAACTTTAATCTTTCGCTCTTCCCAAGAATGAAAAGGAGGTAACTAAAGTAGATTGATTTTCTTTATTTACGAGCATCCTAATTAGTAATTTACTGCACCAAAAAAGAAAATTTCAGAACTGGACTGTGTACATCAGAGGATACCACTCGCCCTAAGGAATTCTGCTGGAAGAATGCACTGATAAATCGGGCTGTTTAACATCAGAGGATGCTTCATTGCTTAAGGAGGTTTCAAAGTTTTGTGGAGCAGAAAGAGTCACGTAACATTTATATATATATGACTTTGAATCCTACTTTAAATCCTCACAAAGCAAGGATCTAAAATAGTGCAAAATAACCTTTGAAACAGAGATTGACAAGAGAAGCATATACATGTACAATTTATTCAGAGTGCTCTTGTTTCCCCTGTTTCCCACTCCCCGTCTGGAAGCACTGATTCATGTTCAGATACAGTTCCATCAATGCCAGCAACCCCTAGTGAATATTCTCTGTATGTGAGCCTGGATGATGAGTGTCATCAAGGAAGCGCCAATATTTATTTATTTTCAATGACATTTGTTTAAAGTTGAAGTAAACATACGGGTTTTTAAAAACAAATGCAGTTATTATTCCGATTTCTGCTTAACCAAAGATGTGCAATCTCCACACCACATTCAATACATGTTTTTGATTTGTAGCAGGAATTCATTGATCACATTGTGTACATGTTACACAGTCAATGAGGCTGCTTGGGTCGAACAGCAGGAAAATTCATATATCCTCCATATAAGCCTCTACTCTCTTTGTGCTCCTTTTAAGATAATCCTTTAAGCTTTAGTCTTCATGTTTTAACACCTCCACTAGTTGCGTTCCTTTTCCTGGAAATCACTGCAGTTTTAATTGGAAATATCTTTCTGCTTGCCAACCCTGCTTAAAGGAAAGAGTTATGTTTATGATGAGATTATTTTTACTGGAGAGAGGGGGAGGGGGTTGCTCTTTCCTGATATACACAAATGTGCCAGAGAAAATAACACTTTTCAGTTCTTTCTCACACAGTGGACAACTGAATCATAACACAAATGATAATCACTATTTGTGTCAGCCCTGAATCCCAGAGGGGAATCGCCGACAACATTTCTGTAAAGTTTTATATTTTTAAGCCAGCACTTTTTATTCCTTATCTCAGTAAGATGATTAACCTCACAATGCTGTGCTTAAAATGCTGATGTTTGAGGGCGCAGTCCCCACGACTCTTTGATCCAGCTTTAAATGAGCTATGTCCATTAATTTGGCATGTCCACTACAAGTCTCACAGATGCACCATAGAAAGCATTCTTTCTGGTTGTATCTCAGCTTGGTATAACTCCTGCTCTGACCAAGACTGCAAGAAACTATAAAGGCTTCTGAACGTAGCCCAGTCCATCATGCAAACCAGCCTCCCATCCATTGATTCCGTCTACATTTCCCGCTGCCTCAGAAAAGCAGCCAGCATAATTAAGGATCCCATGCACCCCGGACATTATCTCTTCCACCTTCTTCTGCCGGGAAGAAGATACAAAAGTCTGAGGTCACATACCAACCGACACAAGAATAGTTTCTTCCCTGCTGCCATCAGACTTTTAAATGGACCTACTAAGTTGATCTTTCTCTACACCCTAGCTATGACTGTAATACTATATTCTGCACCCTCCCCTTTCCTTTTCCTTTATGTACGGTATGTTTTGCCTGTATAGCGTGCAAGAAACAATACTTTTCACTGTATCCCAATACATGTGACAATAATAAATCAAATAAAATAAAATTAGGTGTACCTGTGACCTAATCATGTGTTGGGAGCTAATACCGAACACTCTCCACTCTTTGCTGTGGCAGTACAATGTCATGTTTATCTCATTTGCAGATGGGCAGTCGGAGAAGGCACAGTACGGAGGATTTCCTCAGGGGGAGAGGTGGAGAATCAGAGGGGCAGTCACAGTAGGTCTCCCTTGCAAATCTCCGAGTAGCCAGTTGCATGGCAGTAAGCCAATTTGGCAGTGCCAGCACCTGACCTCACTTTATTGTGAGGGATAAAAAAAAGTGCCTAAAAACATGTTCAAACTAAAACATACACACTTATAAACAAGTATAAAATACTAATTTCAATAAGTTGTGTCAGAAAAATATGTTTGCATGGAATTAGGTTCAATATGTATTTTTTGCCTGAGGTCATAAACAGCCTTAAGGTAGACATTTACTTTTATTTTGAATATGTAAAACTCAAGGAATTTAATAAATTGTTTCAGGTTATCTGGAGACAAGAAAAGCAAAGATGTTTTTCAATATTTCTTTGGAGAGAGTGGCAGGTGCATGTCAAGGGGCATGCCCCTCAGGAGGGCCCAAGGGTAGGCCAAAATAGTGCCAGTTAATCATCCAACAAAATGCATATGACAGATGGGAATAGAAGCTTAGTGTTATTTTCTCATGATTGCTCTGCTAATTTTGCCTTTTAAATTTGCTAACAACATGTCACACCATAGCTCATCTCCCTAAGGTTCATAACATTTCTGACATCCAACATTCAAGAAATATTTAGTGGCTAAAAATGTATTATTTTGTTTCAATTGTTGGAAATTGTATTCAAATGACTGTAGTAGAAATGTAAATTAAGAGATTAAATTCTCCTGAATAGCAGCAGAAAATCTGTAAAAGGCAGTCAGTTGTCCTGACTGAATTATTTTACTATTTGGAAGTATGTTTAATTATTAGATCAGCCTCTCTCCCTTCACAGGGTCTCTTCTGCTGGTTTTTTCCTTCATGTTCAGCAATGCTGTAACAACCATTTATATTTATGCCCTGATTCCTTCCTCCCCATTCTCATTTTTTATATTTTGACGGCACGGTGGCACAGTAGCACTGCTACCTCACAGCACCAGGGACCCAGGTTCGATTCCCGGCTTGGGTCACTGTCTGTGTGGTGTCTGCACATTCTCTCCATGTCTGTGTGTGTGTTTCACCCGGGTGCTCTGATTTCCTCCCACAGTCGGAAAGACGTGCTGGTTAGGTGCATTGGCCATGGTAAATTCTCCCTCAGTGTACCCATTCAGGTGCCGGAGTGTGGCGACTAGGGGATTTTCACAGTAACTACATTGCAGAAAGCCTACTTGTGATACTAATAAAAAACTTAAACTTCTGAACCTGACCCACCCTGACAATTAAAATAAAAATGATTTTTCCTAAAATGATTTATCAATAATGTTTAAATTATTTTGTGAATAAACATGTAAAAAGTTTGCATTGACTTAGAAACTGGGCCTTAAAGTAGAAAAGCCATTCTGAAGTAACAATTCTCCGGTCAATGAAAAATCTAGACTTTGAAGATTTACCTGTTCATGACCAACCAACCGACCAGTGGTCCCTGGAGCCCAAGGATGGAATTCGCCCAACAAACCCACGGCGGGTTTGGTGGCGGATGGGTGCGGAGAATGTGGCAAGAGCCAAAAAGTCGCAAATGTGCCGGCAAAAAATTATGTTGCAATTCTCTACTGGTGGGTTGGTCACCCCACTGGCAGGTGGTATGAACACTATTTGTTAATTCTTTGCATCTCATGAATGCTCATTGCAACAGCTGCCCATCAATGTCCCAAATCTCGTGGATATCTGAGAGTGTTCCGGGCATGGGGTGTGGGTGGAATCCTATTTTTTATGTTTTGTATTAGGGCTCCCTTTCAAACAACACCCTGATCTTTTAGAACCTAAGTTGCTGGTGTCAGCATTTCATTGTGGGATCCACCCCTTGGAATTATTTTTTCAATGTGCCTTTGACAAGATACCGCATGGTAGGTTGTTGCATAAAGTTAAATCTCACGGGATCCAGGGTGAGGTATCTAAATGGATACAAAATTGGCTTCTTGAGAGAAACACAGTAAGAAGTTTAACAACACCAGGTTAAAGTCCAACAGGTTTATTTGGTAGCAAAAGCCACACAAGCTTTCGAGGCTCTGAGCCCCTTCTTCAGGTGAGTGAAGACCTGAAGAACCTGAGCCCCTTCTTCAGGTGAGTGAAGACCTGAAGAAGGGGCTCAGAGCCTCGAAAGCTTGTGTGGCTTTTGCTACCAAATAAACCTGTTGGACTTTAACCTGGTGTTGTTAAAC
This sequence comes from Mustelus asterias, assembly GCF_964213995.1. NCBI lineage: Eukaryota > Metazoa > Chordata > Chondrichthyes > Carcharhiniformes > Triakidae > Mustelus > Mustelus asterias. Next base: position 144,133,226 of record NC_135801.1, on the reverse strand, counting down.
TTCTTACTGTGTTTACCCCAGTCCAACGCCGGCATCTCCACATCATTCTTGAGAGAAGCCAGAGGGTGGTTGCAGAGAGTTGTTTTTCAAACTGGAGGCCTGTGACCAGCAGTGTGCCTCAGGGATCAGTGCTGGGCCCACTGTTATTTGTCATTTATATTAATGATTTGGATGAGAATATAGGAGGCATGGTTAGTAAGTTTGCAGATGACACCAAGATTGGTGGCATAGTGGACAGTGAAGAAAGTTATCTCCAATTGCAGCGGGATCTTGATCAATTGGGCCAGTGGGCTGACGAATGGCAGATGGAGTTTAATTTAGACAAATGCGAGGTGATGCATTTTGGTAGATTGAACCAGGGCAAGGCTTACTCAGTTAATGGTAGGGCGTTGGGGAGAGTTGCAGAACAAAGAGACCTAGGGGTACATGTTATGGCTCCTTGAAAGTGGAGTCACAGGTGGACAGAGTGGTGAAGAAGGCATTCGGCATGCTTGGTATCATCGGTCAGAACATTGAATACAGGAGTTGGGACGTCTTGTTGAAGTTGTACAAGACCACACTTGGTTGTAAGGCCTCACTTGGAATACTGTGTGCAATTCTGGTCATCCTATTATAGAAAGGATATTATTAAACTAGAAAGAGTGCAGAAAAGATTTACTAGGATGCTACCGGGACTTGATGGATTGAGTTATAAGGAGAGGCTGAATAGACTGGGACTTTTTTCTCTGGAGTGTAGGAGGCTGAGGGGTGACCTTATAGAGGTCTATAAAATAATGAGGGGCATAGACAAGGTAGATAGTCAATATCTTTTCCCAAAGGTAGGGGAGTCTAACACTAGAGGGCATAGGTTTAAGGTGAGAGGAGAGAGATACAAAAGTGTCCAGAGGGGCAATTTTTTCACGCAGAGGGTGGTGAGTGTCTGGAACAAGCCGCCAGAGGTAGTAGTAGAGGCGGGTACAATTTTATCTTTTAAAAAGCATTTAGATAGTTACATGGGTACAATGGGTATAGAAGGATATGGGCCAAATGCGGGCAATTGGGATTAGCTTAGGGTTTTAAAAAAAAAGGGCGGCATTGACAGGTTGGGCCAAAGGGCCTGTTTCCATGCTGTAAACCTCTATGACTCTATGACTCTAACAGTATGGCGGAGGGAGCCACGGTTGGGGCTGGGGACTTCCATGCCATTTTCCCTGTCTGCTACCACACTCCGCAAAAAATGAGAAAACTGCTAAAGGTTGTGAATGCAGTCCAATCCATCACGCAAGCTAGCCTCCCATCCATTGACACTGTCTACACTTCCTGCTGCCTTGGCAAAGCAGCCAGCATAATTAAGAACCCCTCGCATCCCAGACATTCTCTCTTCCACCTTTTCCATCGGAAAAAAGAAACCAAAGTCTGAGGTCACGTACCAACCAACTCAAGAACAGCTTCTTCCCTGCTGCTGTCAGACTTTTGAATGGACTTACCTTGCATTAAGTTGATCCTTCTCTACACCCTAGATATGACTGTAACACTATATTCAGCACTCTCTCATTTCCTTCTCTATGAACGGTGTGCACTGTCTGCATAGCACAAGAAACAATACTTTTCACTGTATGTTAATACATGTGACAATAATAAATCAAATCAAATCAAATCGAAATCTCACCCACTGAAATGAGTTCTGGAGTTGTCCCTGAACATAGTCTTGTGACTGCACATGACTGCACCTGTAGAGGGCGCAAGAATGTAAATTACATGCAAATGAAGCTGCATCGGATCCCCTTTAACAGCACCATGTGTTGATGAAAAGCAGACTGCCCCCTTAAAACCTGCGCACGATTAAATCCTGGGTGACTGTCTGGGTGCTTTCTGTCTGAAAGTGACAGTTCGCATTCCCAGGAATAAAAAAAGCACTGAAGGAACCCATTATAACCTAATGTGCCTGCGCTGAGCTCACCAATATACACTGCAACTTCAAGATTTCAGCATTTGACTCTGAGGCTGGAATTTTACCGGCACGTCTGCCCCGATTCCGAGGATGGGCGAGGCTTGGAGAACGGCATTCTCCGTTGGCTTCGAGTGGGATCGTATGATCTTTGGGCAGGCGTGCCGGTATAATCCCGCTCTGAATGTGCAGATACCCGAGGTCACAGCCTGATGTACTGTATTATACCCTTGAATGCTGATAACCTAACTGTTATTCCTGTTGTAAAGTCTGGGTCTATGTGTCCAATTTTCTTTTGAAAGTTACTATGGAGTCTGCTTCCCCCACCCTTTCAGGAAATGAATTCCAATAGATCACAATTCACTGTGCGTTAAAAAGTCTCCTCCTCTCCCCACCGCCCCACCCACCAACTCTCGTGATTCCCATGCCATTTGCCTTATCTGTTGGTTGCCTTTTGGTTACCTACTCCTCTGCCAGTGGAATTGATTTGTTCCAGAAACAGAACAAAAGGGAGGTCTCTGGTCAGGATCTTCCGGCCGCATTCGCCCCAAAACCGAAAAGCCCCGCACAAGGTCAATTCTGCCTTGAGAAGACCGGGTGAAAAGGAACCACTGTCGCTTGAGGCAGGGGACATTGGCAAACACTTCTGAGTATATCATCGCAGCCTTTAAAAAAAATAATAACTGGAACAAAGCAATGCATTGCAAAGCTGGAGAAGAAGGTAAAACTGTGCTTGTGGTAAGTGGATGTGCAGCAGCAAGAGGAGTGTGCTGATTTGATTGACAGCTGGAATTAAATAGTCATATGGTCAGGAAAAGGGAGGGTTCCTGCTCTGTGAGTAACTCAAGAGAGGGAACTACTTCAAGGGAGCAAGGATTGGTGACCACCAGTCAATCTAAGTAACTATAAGGGTTTATTGCAACTACTCTCATTGGCAATGCTCCGTCCCTCGCCTGCTACAATCCCTGTGGCGGGTGGGATGGGAAATTTCCCCCCTTTATCTTTGTATTTATCACATTAAAATGGATTTGCTACTTCGAAACCTGTTGCTGAAAGCTGCTAGTGTCTCCTGCACCTCATGAAGGAGACAGTGTTCAACACTATGCAGCCTCCCTTGGGTGATATAGCTCCTTTAGAGGCAGAGTAGGAAAATCAACGACAAGCTCCTTTGAAGAAGTTCCTTCTCTTGAGTTACTCACAGAGCAGGAATTCCCTTTTCCTGACCATATGACTACTTAATTCTAGCTGTCAATCACATCAGCACACTCCCCTTTCTGTTGCACACCCACTTACCACAAGCACAGTTTTATCTTCTTCTCCAGCTTTGCAATGCATTGCTTTTTTCCAGTTACTTTGTTTGAAAAGGCTACGACGATTTACTGAAAACTGTTTGCCAATTACTCCTGCCTCAGGCGACGGTGAATCGTGCAGAAGGAGGTCATTCGGCCCATCAAATCTACACCAACCACAATCCCACCCAGGCCCAATCCCTATAACCCCATGCATTTACCCTAGTTAGTCCCCATGGCACTAAGGGGCAATTTAGCATGGCCAATCCACCTAACCCGCACATCTTTGGACTGTGGGAGGAAACCGGAGCACCCGGAGGAAACCCACGTAGACACGGGGAGAATGTGCAAGCTCCACACAGACAGTGACCCAAGCCAGGAATCGAGCCCAGGTCCCTAATGCTGTGAGGCAGCAGGGCTAACCACAGTGCCACTGAGCCACCTGGTGGTTCCTTTTCATCCAGTCCTCCCAAGGTTGACTGATGAACTGCCCAGATCATGCTGGGAATGCACGCTGCCATCCTGGCTAGAGATCAGGAGAAGGTGCATTCAAATGGATGAAAAGAACAAGAGATCTGCAAATTTAAATTTATAATTGGTGTAGGATCTGCCCCTTTATGAGGGGTGAACATGGGTGGGGGGATGTCATGTGACCTGATCCCCTAATGCAGAACCTACATGGGGATTTTGGTGTGGGCCTCTGCAACCAGAACTGACCCTTGAGCTGGAAGTGTTAACATTGTGAAGGTGCTCTGTTAATGGTTATTCATATGTAAATAAACCCTTATATTTCCTCAGACTGACTGGTGGTCGCCAATCCTTGCAATTACTCTTGTTGGCAAAATAAACCTTTCAAACATTCATCAACAACTCATATGGTAAAATTCCTGCAGCCACAGAGATTGAAATGAATATAAATCAATTAGGTTTGCTCAATGGGTATCATAGAAACATAGAAAATAGGAGCAGGAGGCGGCCATTCAGCCCTTCAAGCCTGCTCCGCCATTCATTATGATCATGGCTGATCATTTCAACTGCACCTTCCTCTTTATTGCTGTTACTTTTCAGGATAGCGACAATGGGATATCTCCTTCTTGTTGACATGGATGCAAGATGCACCTGCAATAGATATGTGTGGACCTGCATATCTGCAATAGATACATGAGAACCAAAAAGTTTGGTGTTGAAATGAAGGACTTGGAGGATGGCAGTATTGGTTTACTGAGAGCACTTGGAAAGGAAAATAATAATCATGTCCTCCAGTTACCTACATGATGCCATTTTAAAAGTAATTCATTGGCTACAAAGCATTATAGGAGATCTTGAGAACCACAGAAGACCAGAAGATCCCACCAGTGGCCAGTGATGAGCCATTTCCGCCACTGAAAAACGCGCTACAAAGGGGGAGGGTTGTGGAGATGGAAAATCCCACCTATCACCCACGTATTATATCACCATAAGACCATAAGACATTTGCTATTCATGGGAGCTTGCTGTGTGAAAATTGGCTCCCATGTTTCCTACATTACAAGTGACTGAAGAATTTTATTGATTACAAAGTGCTTTGGGGACATCTTGTAAAAAGTGCCATCTCTCTTAATATAGAGCTTGAAAACAGTAAGAGTGGACAAATAGAGGTCTATAAAATAATGAGGGGCACAGATCAGCTAGGTAGTCAATATCTTTTCCCAAAGGTAGGGGAGTCTAAAACGAGAAGGCATAGGTTTAAGGTGAGAGGGGAGAGATACAATAGTGCCCAGAGGGGCAATTGTTTCACACAGAGGGTGGTGAGTGTCTGGAACAAGCTGCCAGAGGGAGTAGTAGAGGCGGGTACAATTTTGTCTTTTAAAAAGCATTTAGATAGTTACATGGGTACGATGGGTATAGAGGGATATGGGTCAAATGCGGGCAATTGGGATTAGTTTAGGAGTTTAAAAAAAAAGGGCGGCATGGACAAGTTGGGCCAAAGGGCCTGTTTCCATGCTGTAAACCTCTATGACTCTAAACAAATAACCAAACCTTTAATGGTGTGAAAGCAATTTAATTAACTGGGAAAAAAGTGGACTTTTGTGTTTTGTCGATAGGGTCAGGCAGAAGCAAAGAGGTTTTCGTAAACCTACAGAAATCATTGATTAAGCTGCAGTGAAAATATTGCAACCAGGTTCCAGGAGTGAGTAAATATTTTGACAAAGAAAATTAAAAGGGTGCAGGTAAAGGAATGGGAGTTTTGGGTTACTTCTTTCAGAGAGCTGGCACGAGGTGGTGGGCTGAATGGCTTCTTTCTATGGTGCAAAATTCCATAATGTTATCATAGTAATGATTGCCTTCTAATTTATAACCAATGATGAGGCACCTTTGATGTGATGCAGACTTGCAGCGAACTAATATCTGGCTGAGGGTTTCCGATACCCAAGTTTAGATTATTAAAGATAAATCTGAACTAATCACAAATCCTCCATCTCGGTCACAAAGGACAACTTATTTGCTGATAATCAGTGAGATTGTGCTCATCAAATTCAATTGTGAAAGTCCCTGCACGTTTCAGGACTCTTGACATCTGTTTCTGTTTCCTGCATTCTTGATTCAGCAATTCCGCAAATCCCTCTGAGACGAAAACTGATGTGATGTGTGTCAAGTTTAGGCCACTTTTTAAGCAGAGTTAAGTCCACTGGAATGGGCGTTCAATTATTTAAGCTGAAACGCACAGTGAACTTTCACCACAAACAGTCTGAGCATGTTTCTCTGGGAGGGGATTTTGGGTCCCACCCGCCACGCGAGTGGAAAATTCCGTCCAAAGTCAATGGAACTTCTGCTGGTCTGTAAAATTTCCCATCCCACCTCCCAGTGATTCCTGCAGTGGACAGTACTGGGAATTCCTGCTCCGGTCTGTTGCAATTTCTGTGCCTCATTCAAACCTGAACCTCCAGAGCTTAAAGGCAGTTACTTTCGGGTCAATTTTGAGCTTGGTTATTAATGTGAATTGGGCTATTAATACAGTTGTCCTCTATATCTCGATTTTCATTTCCATTCCATTGAGTTCAAGCTGTGTTAAGGGCCCTAATAGTAAAATATAAAGGGCTAAAATTTCATAGTCCCAAAAGGTTTCCTTTCTGCTGGTACTCCAAGCTGTTGAAACAGGAGATCTGGGACCATATATCACTGAAAGGCACAAAGAAAATTGTCCTGAAGGATCAGTTCTGACTGTTGCTGTCATAGGCCTCCATTAAAATAAATTCTAGGAAGTACTTTCCACATGTTCCCACTAGAAACAGTGCACAGAGAGGGCGATTTTAATCCTGACCTTGACAGTTTTGATGAAGCGTCATAAATCTATTTCCATTTCCACAGATGCTGTAAGACCTGCTGAGTGTATCCAACATTTTCTGTTCTTATCATAGAGTTCAACAATTTCAGACAATAATTTCTGCTCCCATTTTATAATCATAGAATCCCTACAATGCAGAAGGTGGCCATTTGGCCCACTGAGCCTGCACTGACAACAATCCCATCCAGGCCCTACCCCCGTAGCCCCATGTATTTACCCTGCTTGTCCCCCTTACACTGAGGGGCAATTTAGAATGGCCATTTTACCAATCAACCTGACCTGCATGTCTTTCGGACTGTCAGAGGAAACCGGAGAACCCGGAGGAAACCCAAGCAGACATAGGGAGAATGTGCAAACTCCACACAGATAGTGACCCAAGCCGGGAATTGAACCCAGGTCCCTGGCGCTGTGAGGCAGTAGTGCTAATCACCATGCCACCCTATTTTGATTAATTTCTCTTTGAAAATTTTGGTTTTACCTTTGTATTTCCCTTTTTTGCTTTTGGGTGGCAACTATGCATCATTCTGCCACTCATATCACCTCCAGACATATCTTTTGTTTCTTCATTTATCCCATCACCACTCCCTTTGGCCTTGCACCATGAAAAGTTTGGTTATTTTATTTCTCCTGTCTTCCACCCTTGCACAGATTTTCCCTTTTGTTCTTTTCCAAACCTTCCCCATTTTAATTCGCTCAGAATTGATTATATTTCCAACTTCTCCAATTTCTGATGAAACATTTTTGACCTAGAAGGGTAACTCTGGCAGGCGAGGTGGTAGGGTTTCAGCCTCTGTTTCTCTCTCCACAGATGCTGCCTGACTTACTGAGTATTTGTAGCATGTTTTATTTCACAAAACTATCTCGCTTGATCTATGAGATCTTTGAAATCGAGTTTTATTAAGACACAGGCTTGGTGTTAACTATTTGCTACTGATCTTAAGAGATGGAGAGGCTAACTGGCAAGGGCAAGCCGACGCTGGTAGATGCCAGGCAGAGTGCAGAGTTGAGGGAGGGGGAGGGTCATTGCAGAGGTGATGGGAGATGTGGATATAAGAACATAAGAACTGGGAGCAGGAGTTTGCCATCTGGCCCCTCGAGCACGCTCCGCCCGTGGACTCAGCTCGACTTACCCGCCCGCTCACCATAACCCTTAGTTCCTTTACTGTTCAAAAATGTATCTATCCTTGCCTTAAAAACATTCAATGAGGTAGCCTTAACTGCTTCACTGGGTAGGGAATTCCACAGATTCACAGTTCCTCCTCAACTCAGTCGTAAATCTGCTTTCCCTTATTTTGAGGCTATGCCCCCTCGTTCTAATTTCACCTGGCAGTGGAAACAATTTCCCTGCTTCTATCTTATCTATTCCCTTCATAATCTTATATGTTTCTATAAGATCTCCCCTCATTCTTTTGAATATGTTGGGGGTGGGCAGCGGATGGGTGGGTGTGGCCTGATTGCTGGCCCACAGGTAGTATTGTGAGAAACCCACCTGATTTGTCGCCTCTCTTCAGCCGTGAGGTTTTCCATCCCTGGAAAACATAATCTGCAGCCTTAAGTCTAATTAGCAGTGAAAATTTTCATCATTTGGCATGTTCAGGTAACAAACCCTGCTCTGGCGTGCATGTTACCCACCAACACACTTCCAGTAAAATTGAAACTAAGGTCATTGGAGTGGTGTGAGAGTTGGTTTTCCAAAGAACAAAGAACAAGGAAAATTACAGCATGGAAACAGGCCCTTCGGCTGCTCGACTAAACTAAACCCCCTACCCTTCCGGGGACCATATCCCTCCATTCCTATCCCATTCATGTATTTGCCCAGACGCCTCTTAAAAGTCAATATCATATCTGCTTCCACTACCTCCCCCAGCAGCGAGTTCCAGGTACCCACCACCCTCTGTGTAAAGAACTTGCACAGATGATCTAAGTTTTGAAATTTTCACCTCCCCGCCCCATTTCCACCTGTCCTGGAGTTTTAAAGCAAGATCCCCCCCCTCACCCAACTCTCTCCATCCCACTACCATACCATCAATCAGCATCTCCTTGGATAGCTTTCTGTGCACTTTTGAAGTCAAGTTTCAATTCGTAAATCTGATCATTCTGATTCATTTCTTTCCGGAGTTAGAATTTTGGCTTAGGTACACTTTGTTTCTTCATTTGATTTTTGATTCTGCTTTGAGTAAAAAGCTAGTAACCATTACCACCCTTAAAATAAATATTTAAACACTGAGACTTGGTTCCCCACTCTAAATATTTCCATAGTTTCCACATGTTAGCTGCATACCGACCTGATCATCGATGACAAGGTATCGGTCTGTAAAGTGTTTTGTGGTGTTGACTTAAGTTTCTGGGTAATGACAAGGCAAATATGGCAGACACCTTGAAAAATGATCAGGGTCATGAACAGTTTCAAAGAGTTCAGAAATGGGACAACGTGCGGGGGTGGAGAAAGGGTTGATACAGACGCTTAAGCACAGGCGCCTACTGATACTCAGTCAGGTCTGGTAACTCAACAACAGAAAACTTTCCAAAGTGAAAAACAGTCCCACTGGGATGTGGTAAAGTAGAGAGCGTGCATTTTGTATCACAGACAAATGACACCTTGAGCCGGCTATATTATCTGTGGGCCTTGTACGACATGCATTATGAATATTGACATGTATCAGTGCATTCATTACATATAATTATAATCTTTTAATAATTATTTTTATTTGAATTGTCACCGGATGGTTCGATGAAGAGGAACAGTTTTTTATTGCAATCCGGAAAAGGCATGTGATGCCCATGCTTCTATGACATATCGCTAAGATTCAGTGTAATTCGAGAAAATGGGATGCCAGTTAATCAAATTGCTGATTATTTCCAGGATATGAACATGGCTCGCACAGCCAACACTTATTGCCCATCCCTAGTTGTCTTTGAGAAAGTGGTGAAGGGCCTTCTTCTTGGACCACTACAGTCTATGTGATCAACTGCTCCCACAATGATGTTAGTTCAGGAGTTCCAGGATTCTGAACCCTCAGCCACGAAAGAATAGCAATATAAAGAGCCACTTCTCACACAGTTTCTAAATGTTTCTTTTGCTCTGTAATGGAACAACTGTAGCAAAATTTTTAGGCCATTCCTGCCAGTGGAATTCTCTGCATGAATATTGACATGTATCAGTGCATTCATTACATATAATTATAATCTTTTAATAATTATTTTTATTTGAATTGTCACCGGATGGTTCGATGAAGAGGAACAGTTTTTTATTGCAATCCGGAAAAGGCATGTGATGCCCATGCTTCTATGACATATCGCTGCAGTGAACGGAGATTTGGCTGAGCACCAAATTCTCCGTCCTTGCTTACAGCAGCGGCGGGGCGTGAACAGCCGGAAAATTCCGGCCCTGATCTTTCTGCCTCCACTAAGACTTGCTGGCCAGAAAGTCCCAAATATTGGGCTAGATTTTATATTGATGCACTGACTCACCCAATGGTTAAAGTGTCAGGGATGAGCCTACCTCTTTTGGCTTGGGAAGCCATGACTGGATTTTATGGCCATCGCACTGTTAATTGCCTGAAGTAATGGCTTGCACCCCAATGTGGGCAGATGTCTCACCCCCCACAAGCTTCTGGCTAATCAGGTGGCCGGCAGCTATTCAGTCCCGGTAATGGTGGCCACTGCTGGGACTGCAGGCAGTCCCCTGATGAGGGATCATGCAGGAGGCCATGAGATTGGAAGATAATGGGTCAACATCACGGAGACCCATCAGGCAGGTACTGGCGAGAGGACTGGGGCCTGGTGATCAGGAGGCCAAGGTGGGGTTCTGGAGGGGGTGGCCTTTCCGCTGGTGGCACCCTCCTTTGGGCATAGTGTGGCCAAACAGGATGGGTCCCCACCCTGGAGCCTGCAGCCATTCCATGTGAGTTGGGCACAGCATTCACCATTTCCCCCTATAGCTGCCCAACCACAGGTATGGTGGCTCTTATGTGGTCATTTATTGCCCACTTAAGGGCCACAACTGGTCCAGGAACACCCAGGACACCCAATACCTACCCCACTGCTGTTAAAATACCAGGGGAGTCAAAGAGGCAAAGGGCTTGGTGCCCCTGCACCCTATTTGATCTTACACTGCCTGCTTCCAGTGTGGGTGGAGGAATGCAGTGGGTGCATAAAATTCTGACCATTGTTTCTGCTCTGTGTTAAATAAAGCAATCTCAACCAGGAAGTAGCTGGAGCACAAGACTTGTCCTGCATTCTGCTGAGCTAAAAAGAAATGATTGCCAGTCATTCAGCCCTTAAGGAAAATGTAAATGTGGAGACCTTTATGGAAGCAGGATTATCCTTGATATTGATACACCCCATAGTAAAATGCCCCAACATCGATTACACACACAAATGAAGAATATCACTTGGTCATAATACTAGAAGAACCTTTAGGCTATGCATTTTGTAAACAGCAGTCAGGATGATGGATAGGATGTGGGATTTGAATTTAGAGTTGAACTTGGATGCTAAATATTCATATGGTTTGGTTTAACCTAAGCGAGTGTTTGGAAAGTAGGTCAAAGTGAAAGGCAAAGGAGTGGAGTTTGGGAAAAGGTGTTTTTTTATTAGTTCAAGGAGCGTGGGATTTGCTGGCAAGGCCAGCATTATTTGCCCATTCTTAATTACTCTTGAGAGTAGTTAACAGTCAACCACGTCCCTGGCCGGAGCCACATGTAGGCCAGACCAGATAAGAATGGCAGATTTCCTTCCCTAAAAGACATTAGTGAACGAAATGGGTTTTCATGACAATCAGTGATAGTTTCATGGTCATCATTACTGAGACTCACTTTCAATTTCAGATATTGAATTTTGAATTCCAGGTCTTTCAAAGTTAGAAAAAATGGCTTCAAACCTCCTGAAATTATTATTTTTTATTCATGCGTAGGGCCTGGGCGTTGCTGGCTGGCCAGCATCTATTGCCCATCCCTAGTTGCCTGAGGGCAGTTGAGTGTCAACCACATTGCTGTGGCTCTGGAGTCACATGTAGGTGACCAGGTAAAGACAGCAGATTTCCTTCCCTAAAACACATTAGTGAACCAGACGGGTTTTTCCGACAATCAACAATGGTTTCATGGTCAATAGATTCTTAATTCTAGATACTTTTTTAATTGAATTCAAATTCCACCATCTGCTGTGGCGGGATTCAAACCTAGGTTCCCAGAACAATAGCTGAGTTTCTGGATTAATAGTCCAGCGATAATACCACTCGGCCATCGCCTCCCTGAATTGGAGGAAGCTACGGCTCATTCATTATTTGATGTGGGACACATTAAGGATAATTATAACATCAATGCCCACATGTTCTGCCAGCTAATAGGAATAATTTCTCATCCTTCCCTATCTCAACTTATGTCAGGCATAGGAGGTCAGCTCACCTGCCCCAGAGAAATAGGATCGTAATTGAAGAGCCATACTCGACTCGAATCGTTAACTCTGTTTCTCTCTCCACAGATGCTACCAGACCTGCTGAGTGTTTCCAGCACTTTCTGCTTTTGTTTCAGATTTCCAGCATCGACAGCATTTTGCTTTTAATTTAGTGGCAAATGTCATGCTCATTAGATCACACAGCATTTTAATTTCTCAGACAGAAGTCTCAGACACCAGCAATGAAAGCTGACGGAAGGTAGAATCCTGGCCGCAGCATGTCCCAGGTAAATTTATCTTTATTTCTTTACAGGATTCTTGTAGTCTACAAAAGGGTTTCAGGCCAAGCATTCTCGGGAGTTTCTCCATCACCTCACCCCAATAACACTTCTGACTAACCTAAAAAGCTAGTCAAAAAAAATCAGCATGGTGTAAAATCCAGCATTTAAGGTTTACTTGTGCAATAAGGTTAGACAAGGTATCCTATAAGTAAAACAGACTGATAAAATTACCATTTTAGTGGTTGGAACTTTCTGACTGTTCTCAATGGTGGGACTATGTGGTCCTGCCGATGGCACATCCCTGTCACGGGTTTCATGGCAGTGAAGGGCGCATTCAATGGCAAACCTCATTGACAACGGTGGGACCCGAAGATTCCGCTGCCGGCTAATGGTGGTTTGCGGAAAATCCCGCGCAATGTCGATAAGATAGAAGAATTAGTCATTAAGAATCACAATGATCTAGACATCAACAGATGAGCAAACATCAAAGGGCTGAAAGTCAATAAAGATTGCTTCAAGATGCAAGTGCCAGGATTCTTCCATCCCTCATACCAGCCCATTGATCCAGGTTGGCATTCTGGGCTTGAGTGGGAGCCCCTCCTTTGCCTACCAATGATATTTTGCCGTACCACTTGGGGTGTGTTTGATGGACTGTCAAAGGAGATCTCAATCCATAGCCTAAGTGTGCCAAATTGGAATGTCACAATCCCTCCATCTGGAAAAGCACATACCAAAACCCCACTGGCAATCTGACAATTATCTGCTCAGCTACCGTGAGGACAAGGGCATTGGTGCTGGGACTCACTGCTCTCACTACACTCCATCTCCTCCTACACCTCTGTTTAGGGAAGATCGAGGCTTTTCCCCTCATGAGACTGTAAAGAAATTGCCACAAGCCAAAACCTGGATCTGTCTAATTTGCAACAGTTCTACTTCTCTGTTTCCATCTGTCCAAATAAGAGTTTGATGAAAAGTGGCAATCCTAAACTGGAACTAGCTCTTCATAGATGGACAGGAATCTGGAAGCTGTTCGTCATTTCACGATCAAAGCCACAACTGAGAAGGACTGCTTCAAAACTGTGGCACTGTGTGTTTGATTCCCACTGAGATGGCCAATCTCCACAGTTCCTATCACATGGCAGTAGTCCTGTATCCAGCGGGAATAATCCTCATGAAGGGAACGCTCAGATTTAAGTTATTCCATCCTTTTCTGTGTAACAGATTCCTTCTTAGTTTCTCATTTGTGAAACCCAGCATATGTGTTTCTCTGTTATCACATTACTGATAAGACTATGATTACTTTCTCTGTTTTATATTAAATCTGGGAAGAACAGCTGATGCTGGAAAAAACTAGACTGCTGTCTCCCCCAACAATATTCAGAAGTGATTAGTTTACTGCGCTGACATGAGTCCTAGGTCATCACCTCTCTCGGAGTTCAGAAAGAACATTTAATTTTCAAACATGAATCCCATCAGTCTCCTCTCTTCTCCTTTCCAACAACACCCCCCCCACCCCCTCCCCCCCTCCTCCCTCCCAACCCCCCCTCCCCCCTCCTCCCTCCCACCCCCCCCTCCTCCCTCCCACCCCCCCCCCCCACCCCACCCACCTCATTGTGTCTGCCTCCCTCTATCCCCACCTGGTAATGCATTACAGTATATGCACTTTCACTCTGTGCTATCAATTGAAGTACAATTGAAGTGGTGGTGGAAACAGATATGTTAGGGGCATTTAAGAGGCTTTTAGATAAGTACATGAATATGCAAGGAATAAGGGGATATGGACCAAGGGCAGGCAGAAGGGTTTAGTTTAATTTAGCACCATGTTCGGCACAACATCGTGGGCTGAAGGGCCTGTTCCTGTTCTATGTTCAATGCTCTATGTGCATCGTAACGTCTCCAGTGTGGAAATCTGTTTTTTGGAAATGCCAGTTGTCCGGGAATATGTTGAGCAGATCCAAACATTCCCTCAAAGTCATCAGCATCATTTTATTCAAGTACTTTGGGAGCATAATCATGGAAGCGACAGTATTTGGATAAGTAAAATGACTGCTTTATGTTGTTTTATCACTGTTTTAAGTTTCAGATAAATATTTATATCGAACACCAGTGTCATTTTATTAACTTCTCAGTGTTGCAATTCCAGCTGATGTTATTACTACACAAGTCAGATCCCAGCCTGAAACTGGGCTTGATAGTTCCTAACTTTTATTTTCTTTTTGAAACTGTGGAGGAAACTTACTGAACAAATTCACTAGGGACTGGTAATTAACTTTTAACACAAAGAGTAAAACATTTATTGAAGAGAGAACTGAACTATATTACACCAGAAAAGAAAGGTTGGAATGATTTCAATACAAACAGAAGAAAACAATTCAAATATTCATTATTCCTTCACCCAAGCATGGCCGGGATTTTCTGACCATTCACACCCCGCTGCTGCTGCAGGTGAGGATGGAGAATTTGGTGTTTAGCCAAATCTCCGTTCACTGCAGTGGGACTAAAAAATCCTGCCGGTGTGAACGGCCCGAAGATTCTTTAAAGACACATACAAATCTGGAAAGATAAGAACAATTTTCCATGTCATAGAAATCATAGAAACCTACAGTGCCTTTTTGAAAAGGCTGCGATGATTTACTGAAAACTGTTTGCCAATGTTTCCTGCCTCAGGTAACGGTGAATCATAAAATCCTACAGTGCAAAAGGAGGTCATTCAGCCCATCAAGTCTGCATCGACACCAATCCCAATCAAGTCCTATCCCCGATTCGCTATCCTGTTAATCCCTCTAACCTATCACATCCCGGGACACTGAGGGTTAATTTAGCATGTCCAGTCAGCCTAACCCACACATCTAACACCCCATGCATTTACCCTAGCTAATCCCCCTGACACTATGTGGTAATTTAGCATGGCTTGCACATCTTTGGACTGTGGGAGGAAACCAGAGCACCCGGAGGAAACCCACACAGACACAGGAAGAATGTGCAAACTCTACAAAGACAGTGACCCAAGCCGAGAATTGAACCCGGGTCCCTGGCGCTGTGAGGCAGCAGCGCTAACCACTGTGCCACCATGCCGCCCCACAATGCCTACCTTATTGCGGTGATGGTCCTTTTAAGGATCAATCTGCAGAGTAAAAGTCACATGTCCTGGGGAACCAATCGGGGAGCAGGGTGGGGGATCACCATGGTAAGTGTGTGCTTCTGCACTGGGAGTCACCTCGGGAGCTGATTGCAGCCATGTGGCAGCAAGTCTCTGTATAGTTTTAACTTTTAAATAATGAGTTGTGTTTTCCCTAAACTGGTGAACGAGCATCTTTACATTTGGCGACAAAGGTAAAAAAAAATGACCCTCAGACTGAGAGCATCCAGTTTACACTGAAGTTGAGGAAAGAAAAGAGTGCTTAACAAGAAGCTTCTTTTTGAACAGATAGATCCATTTGACTCCTCCATGGAGAACTGGAGATAATATGTAGAGCACTTGGGTATTACTTGCACATGTATGAAATGGGGGAGGAAACAAAGTGCAAGGCAATTTTTCTGAGTGTGTGTGGAACCCAGACTTATAATCTGATTCGCAGTCTCACAGCCCCAAGCCTGACTCCAAATCATTCACTGACCTCGAGGAACTGGGGAAGTCACATTTCCAGCCTAAACCATCAGTTGTACTCCAGAGATTCAAGTTTAATTCAAGGGGGAGAGCCCCAAGTGAAATAATTTCAATTTATATCACTAAATTGAAACATGGCCACCTTGAATGATATGTTACGGGACTGATTGGTCTGCAGGGTGAATAATGAGACGATTCAATGGAGATTATCTGCAGAGGTTGATATAAATTTTAAATGAGAAATGGAGATAGTGCTGGCAATGGGAAGTGCTGAAAGAGATGCACAAGAGTTATAGACCATGCACAATGCTGCTGTTCACCAATTATGGCAGGAACCTGCAGTAAGCAGTGGCGTCAAAACCAAAGAAGTAGTTATGAGGCAGGAAATAAGCTCAGCCACAAATAAGATGAGGAGATTTACAAGAGGCAATCAAGCGACAAAGTTTAAAGTAGAATGTTACCAATGTAGAGGTAACCACTCCCCTGAATCCTGCAGGTATAAGGAGGCTGATTTTTTTTTGCTATATGAGAGGCCACTTAAGGCATAAGATGCAGAGCCAAGTCAAGTCTACTGAATAGCTGATTAAATAATGTGTCATCAGTATACAATGTGGAGGAGTCTGGCACTAATGATTTAAATATTCACTCACTGTTTAATGTAAAAGTGGGCAAGATAGCCCCTATTATTGTAATGCTCTGGGTAAATGGGAAGCCTCTTCAGATGGAAGTTGATACAGGGGCATCAATTACTGCGATAGGTGAGCATACATATCGGTCCTTGAGAGAAGGAGTTCAACCATTGTGTTTGAAGAATACTGCGGCCAAGTTAACAACTTGTGTGGCACAGTGATTAGCACTACTGCCTCACAGCGCCAGGGGCCCAGGTTCAATTCCCGGCTTGGGTCACTGTCTGTGCAGAGTCTGCATGTTCTCCCCGTGTCTATGTGAGTTTTCTCCCACAGAGTGAAAGGCGTGCTGGTTAGGTGTATTGGTCATGCTAAATTATTCCTCAGTGTACCCAAACAGGCGCTGGAGTGTGGCAACTAGGGGATTTTCACAGTAACTTCATTGCAGTGTTAATGCGAGCCTAATGTGACACTAATAAATAAACTTTGAACTTTAAAACTTATACTGCAGAAACAATAAAAATAATGGGCATTGCAATGGTATCTGTAAGCTATGAGCAACAGTCTGCCCATAGCTTACAGATGGTCCCACTGATCATAGTGACAGATGAAGGAGCAAGCCTTCTCAGCCATGATTGACTTAAGGGAATCAAGCTAAATTGGACCGAGATTTTCCTGGTGTGGGAAGGAGGACTGCTCAAACTTATGAACAAATACGAGAGTGTCTTCAAGGATGAATTAGGCAAAATAAAAGGTATGCAAGCAAATATCTATGTGGGCCCAGAGGCGATCCCTCGATTCTTTATGGAGAGACCAGTACCATATGCTTTATCATAGAAAGTAGACACTGAATTAAAATGATTGGAAGAAATAGGCATTATCTAGCCATTTCAGTTCTCAGAATAAGCAGCACCCATAGTTCCCGTATAGAAACTAGACAAGACCCTCCTCATTTGTGGTGATTACAAGTTAACAGTTAATGGGGCTGCCAAATTGGATAAATATCCAATCCTGAAGATTGAAGCTGGCTGGAAGTCATTCTTATACAAAGCTGAATATGTGTCACACACATCAACAACTCGAGTTAGACAATACTTTCTGAGGTTATGTCACCATAAACACACACAAAGGGTTGTTCCAATAAATGCGCCCGCCTTTTGACGTGTCTTCCGCATGTGTAATTTTCCAGAGGACAATGGCGAGTCCATTGCAGGGGCTGCCATGTATTGTGGTATATCTTGACGATACTGAGCATCTAGCTAACTTCGAGGAGGTGCTAAAGAGATTTCAAGAGGCTGAGATTCACCTCAAGAACAAACAAATATACTTTTCAAGCCACTGAGGTAACATGCCTGGGGTACTGTGTCAATGCACAAGTATTACGCCATGGAAGACAAGGTCAAGATCATAAAGGAGTCACTGGCCCCCAAACCACATCTGAACTCAAGTCATTTTTGGGAATGGTAAATTACTATGAGTGTTTTTTTTAACCAAACCTGTCCATGTTATTGGCCCCTTGTATATTCTGATAAAGAAATAACAGCATTGAATTTGGAAGGCACCACAGAAAGGAGCTTTCAACAGAGTAAAACAATTGCTGCATTCTTCAAACTTGTTGTTATACTTTTACCCGTCTAAGGAACTGGTGTTGACATTGCGATACTCCTCTGTTGGTGTGTTATTTCCCATGATATGGACGATGGATCTGAAAAGCCAACAGGCTATGTCTCTGGAACCCACTCAGAGGCCGAAAAGGCCACTCACAAATTGAGAAAGAAGGATTATCAACAGTTTTTGATGTCAAAAAATTCCACCAATGCTCATATGGGAGGCACTTTACCATCATTTCTGACCACAAACCGCTCTTGGGTCTTTGTGAATCTTCCACACTCTGTACACTGCAGAATGCACTGACGTGAATCTCATTAAAAATCTGCGGGTGGAGCCATTCCCGCTGGAAAGGCCGACAGCATAGCGCTGAGTGGGCCACTGCACATTCGACAATCTGTCAGAGCGGAGATCAGTGCATGCTCAGTGGTCCCTATCTGCCGGCCTCCCAATCGCTGGCCAGCCCCGCAACCCCGCATCGCTGTCCCTCTGATCCCCCCAACCCCAGATCACTGGCCTCCCGGACATGTCCGGGCCAGCCCTGACCCCCCGAACACGCCTTAATCCCCCCCTCAGCCCGGGCAGTCCCGATCCCTCGATCCCCCCCCACCCGATTGGCAGCCCCGACTCCCCTCCCAGTCCCGATGCCCCCTCCCCTGTGTCCCCCAGCAGGCTGTCTCCCACCCACTTTCCCCCCACCCTGATGGCCTGCCCTGATCGCAGACCTCCCTCCCTCTATCACTGCTGAGTGCAGAGTGGCAGTGGGACTGATCACCCCCCAGAGGCCCCACCCTTGTAGGCCTCACCTTCATTAGGACCCCCTTGGTTGGCACTGCCGTTGCCTGATGGACAATGCCAAGGTTCCCCCTGGGCATTGCTACTTTGCCCCTTGGGCAATTCCGGGGGCCAGACTGACACTGCCAAGCTGGCAATGCCCAGGGGGCATCCCCTTCCTTACCCCCAACCCTCTGGGGAGCATCCATGGTCCCTCCCCTTCACTCCAGCAGGGTCGGGCCGCCGGCCCCCTGCTCGCGGGGAGCTGTTGTAAACCCCACTAGAGTGAAAAACTCCGGGTGGGGGGAGAGACTGGTGGGCCCTGAGACTTCAGTCCTGGGTCCACTAATTAGATTCAAATAAACATTTAAGTAAATTATCCAGCTCAGCGCTGATTTCTGGCGTGGAGCTGATGGCACCAGAAATCTGGTGGCTGGAGACGCATGGAGTGGCATCCAGTGGGAAGCCCGCTACACGGCCTCCGCCTGAGTCTCCCGGCCCACTGCACTACTCCCAAAGAATGCAGATGCACTTGATTTGATTTGATTTGATTTATTATTGTCACATGTATTTGTATACAGTGAACAGTATTGTTTCTTGCGCGCCATACAGACAAAAAACACCGTACAAAGGGAAGGAAAGGAGAGAGTGCAGAATGTAGTGTTACAGTCATAGCTAGGGTGTAGAGAAAGATCAACTTAATGCAAGGTAGATCCATTCAAAAGTCTGATGGCAGCAGGGAAGAAGCTGTTCTTGAGTCGGTCGGTACTCATCCTCAGACTTTTGTATCTTTTTCCCGATGGAAGAACATGGAAGAGAAAATGTCCAGGGTGCATGGGGTCCTTAATTATGCTGAATACATTGCCGAGGCAGCGGGAAGTGTAGAGGGTGTCAATGGATGGGAGGCTGGTTTGCGTGACGGACTGGGCTTCTTCGTTCATGACCCTTTGTTATTTCTTGCGGTCTTGGGCAGAGCAGGAGCCATACCAAGTTGTGATACAATCAGAAAGAATGCTTTCTATAGTGCATCTGTAAAAGTTGGTGAGAGTCATAGCTGACATGCCAAATTTCCTTAATCTTCTGAGAAAGGCATTGGTGGGCTTTCTTAACTATAGTGTCGGCATGGGGGGGACCAGGACAGGTTGTTGGTGATCTGGACACCTAAAAACCTGAAACTCTCCACCCTTGCTACTTCATCCCCACTGAGGTAGACAAGGACATGTTCTCCTCTATGCTTCCTGAAATCGATGACAATCTCTTTCATTTTGTTGACATTGAGGGAGAGATTATTGTTGTCGCACCAGTTCACCAGATTCTCTATCTCATTCCTGAACTCATCAGTTCACCAGATTCTCTATCTCATTCCTGTCTCATCATTGTTTGAGATCCGACCCACTACGGTGGTGTCGTCAGCAAACTTGAAAATCGAATTGGAAGGGAATTTGGCCACACAGTCATAGGTGTATAAGGAGTATAGTAGGGGGCTGAGAACACAGCCTTGTGGGGCATCGGTGTTGAGGATGATCACAGAGCTGGTGTTGTTCCCTATCCTTACTGACACTAAGGGCCCAATTTTACCATTGCGTTGCGCCCGTTTTCAGATGCGAAAACTTGGTAGAGTCGGGTGTGAGGCGAATAGCGTGATCCGCGCCCACGTTTGCGCAGATTCCCACTTTACCAAGGCCCAAAAATGGCCACGATCATCACCACGCCCGTAACAGGCGCGACTTAAAGAGCTGGACCCCCCAAACCTACTGGCATTTCACCCTTTACCATCACGTTCGCCCGTCCAGATTCAGCGTGAAACAGACATGCTTGGCAAAGGTATGTTTCGGGCACTCCAGCTTCTGAAGAGGTAAATTCAGAGCTTCTAAGGGCTCTCTGACTCAGATCGGTTGTGGCAGGGAAGGGAGGCAGACCGGATCATTCTCTGGTGAGGGGGGAAGGAGGAGGAAGGCCCTATCATTCTCTGGTAGGTTGGGGGGGGGGGGAGGCGGGAGGCCAGATCATTCTCTGGTGGAAGAGGAGGGAGGCCAGATCGTTCTCTTGTGGGGGGGGGGGGGGGGGGGGGCGGGAGGCGAGGCCAGATCGTTCTCTGGTGGGAGGGGGGAGGAGGAGGGAGGCCAGATTGTTCTCTTTTGGGGTGGTGGGGGGCAGCAGCAGGGGGGTCCACTGCCACTCTGCGGGCAATCGGTTGGGGGAAGGAGGGCCCACTGCCATTCTGCGGGCAATTGGTGGGAGGGAAAGGGGAAGGGGGTTGTGATCGGTCTGAGTAGTGGGGGGATGGGTGGATAAGGGGGACAGTTATGTTGTGGGGGTGGGGCGATGTCTGTGGGGGCCATCGCTCTCAGGCCACTTTATCCGCTTTTTGCGGCCCGGGAGCGATGTGACAGGGGAGCGTTTTTCAATTTTTTTTTTACTGAGCATGCGCTGTTGAAGGATCCAATCAAAGCAGCAGCATTTCGGGCACGATAAGCCCTGCCCACAGCGCGATTCAGATTTGCGACTTTTTTTTCAGGCTAAGTGTATATGGGGGCGCCTGAGAACAGGTTTCCAAGTCAGATCTGAATTACGCCCAGAATCAGCACTTAGAATCAAAATGGTAAAATCAGGCCCTTAGTCTCCTACCTTAATAAGAAAGTCTTAAAGCTGCTCCAGTGCCACAGGAAATTGTCATGACGTGGAATTTTTGGACACATTGCCCGTCTTGGTGAAGCCAATCTGGTACTGGACCAGTCCGGATGCACTTCTGTCCAAAGTGGGACACAAGATACTTACAGGTTGGGCCAACAAGAGAGTTTCTGAAGAAATGAAACTATTTGTTACCTGAAAGGATGAGTTGAGTTGCCAGGATGCCATCATACTCAGAAGGGGCTCAAGTGTAGTCATCCCTGTACCAGGCAGAGAGTCACTTCTAATGGAATTACGCAGGGCTCATCCGGGCCTCTTAAAGATGAAGACGCTGGCCAGAAGTTACATGAGGTGGCCTGGTGTTGATGCTGACATCAAGAGCCTAGTCAAGCATTGTGCCAATTGCAACAAAGGTTGCCTGCTGCAGCTTCACCGCATCCTTGTGAATGGCCTGGCCAATCATGGGTATGAATCCATATTGATTATTTTGGTCCATTCATGGGCACAATGTTTCGGCTCATTGTTGATGCACACTCCAAGTGGATGGATGTTTCTGAGGTGAAGCCTCCTACATCGCATGCTACCATTAAAAGATTACTCCAATGTTTTTCCAGCCATGGAACACCTGAAGTAAAAGTGTCTGACAATGGAACCGTATTCACAAGTGCTCTGTTTCAAATTTTCACCAAATCCAATGGTATAAAGCACATTAGAACTGTGCCTTACCACCTAGCATCCAATGGACTAGTTAAGCAAGCTGTCCAAACTTTTAAGTCTTGCCTGAAGAAGCAGTCAGGGGGGACCCTGGAGACCAGAATCTCATGATTCCTTCTGGGCTATAGGACCACTCCATCTGCAACAACAGGAGTCCTGTCAGCAGAATTGTTAATGAACTGTCGTCTCAGAATGAGAATGAACCTCATGTTTCCAAATTTGCCGGGATGGATAGAGGCCGGCTAATGCAGTCAGAAGGCAAGTCATGATTCAGGACAGTCAACAAGGTTGTTTATGGTGGATGATACCATGTATGAGTGGAATTTGGCAGTGGATCGAGTTGGGTCCCTGGAATCCTTGTTGTTAAAACTGGACTCCTGTCTCATCAAATGGGTGTAGAAGGAAGGATCTTCCAAAAACACATTTGAGGAAAAGAGATGCCCCAGCAACCAGTTTTGCCATCAGGAAGCACATTGCCATCAGGAAATGTTGCCTGTTTTAGCACAGAAATGCCTGGTCATTCTGTGGCAGGCACAACCGACATCTCCATGGATACAGATAGAACTGAACTGCCTGTTCCTGAAGAAGCATCTGTCATTGTGGTTTTGGCTGACAGGCGTAGGAATTACGCTGCTCCACAAGGATTTGGAGACCCCCTGAAAGACTTGATTTATAATTGACGAAATTCGTGTACTAAATGTTTCATTATCTGGGACTGTGCAAATTCATTATTGACATTTGTATAAAGGGAAAGCTTTCTAGCTCAGAATAATTGGGAGCAGCTTTATAGCTTTAGAAGCCTCCAGAACTTAAATGGGCAGAAACTCAATCTGGGCCCAAGGAAATGTCAAACCTACACCAATACATTTCTATTTTGAGTCCAAAACATTTAAGTTTCAATTCATGCATCAGTCTTGCATATCAGGCACAGCATATTTAAGAACTTACAATCAGAGGAGCTTTTCAATTTTTATTGAAACATTTTGATTTTGATTTGATTTGATTTATTATTGTCACACGTATTAGCATACAGTGAAAAGTATTGTTTCTTGCGCGCTATAAGTCAGAGCATACTGTTCATAGAGAAGGAAACAAGAGAGTGCAGAATGTAGTGTTATAGTCATAGCTAGGGTGTAGAGAAAGATCAACTTAATGCAAGGTAAGTCCATTCAAAAGTCTGATGGCAGCAGGGAAGAAGCTATTTTAGAGTCAGTTGGTATGCGACCTCAGACTTTTGTATCTTTTTCCTGACGGAAGAAGGTAGAAGAGAGAATGTCCAGGGTGCGTGGGATCCTTAATTATGCTGGTTGCTTTGCTGAGGCAGTGGGAAGTGTAGACAGAGTCAATGAATGGGAGGTTGGTTTGCGTGATGGATTGGGCACCATTCACGACCTTTTGTAGTGCCTTGCGGTCTTGGGCAGAGCAGGAGCCGTACCAAGCTGTGATACAGCCAGAAAGAATGTTTTTTATGGTGGATCTGTAAAAGCTGCTGAGAGTCGTAGCTGACATACCAAATTTCCTTAGTCTTCTGAAAAAGTAGAGGCGTTGGTGGGGCTTTCTTAACTATAGTGTCGGCATGGGGGGGCCAGGACAGGTTGTTGGTGATTTGGACGCCTAAAAACTTGAAGCTCTCGACCCTTTCTATTTTGTCCCCGTTGATGGAGACAGGAGCATGTTCTCCTCTACGCTTCCTGAAGTAACTTATACTTATGCCATAAAAATGCACTCGAAGATCAGAAAATGTGGAAAAAAGGAAAACGATTTGAAAGAAATCATTCAAAAGGTTGCATCTGAAGGAATGTAAAAATGTTTGCTTTCTGCTGCACCTGAAAATCTTCCTGTAATGTGAAGAGACTCTGTGAACAAACGGAGATGGGTACTCACTTTTCCTAGTCAGGAATGGATACTCACTCAGACTGAGGATTTGATGAATGGATGGAAAAGATCTAGGGAGACTTGGGTATATTGTAGTCACGTGGATAATTAACTTATGCCTCAAATTCAGACCTTTTACACCACATAATTTGTTTGCATCCATGTGACGCCCAGAATAAGTGACAAAAGAACCTGAGGAGAGATGAAAGAATGGCGGCACGGTGGTACAGTGGTTAGCACTGCTGCCTCACAGCGCCAGTGACCGGGGTTCATTTCCTGGATTGGATCTCTGCCTGTGCAGAGTCTGCACATTCTCTCCGTGTCTGCATGGGTTTCCTCTGGCTGCTCTGGTATCCTCCCACAGTCCAAAGACGTGTGAGTTAGGTTGGTTGGCTATGATAAATTGCCCCTTAGTGTCAGGGGAACTAGCAAGGTAAATACTTGGGGTACGAGGATAGGGCCTGGGTGGGATTGTTGTTGGTGCAGACTTGATGGGTCGAATGGCCTCTTTCTGCACTGTAGGGATTCTGTGATGATGATTCTAATCATTTTAAGGCAATGAGTTGCGACCTGGAATTTTCTGCCTGAAAGAATGGTGGAAGCTGATAAGAACACAAGAACATCAGAAATAGGAGAAGGAGTAGGCAGTCTAGGTCCTTGAGCCTGCTCTGCTTTTTCACAAAAATCATGGCTGATGTTCTGGCTTAATTCCCATCCCCATATCTCTTGATTCCCTTGGTGTACACAAATCTGTCAATCTTCGACTTGACTATATTCAACAACTGAGCATCCGCAGCCTTTTGAGGTAGAGAATGACAAAGTGAAGAAATTTCTCCTCTTCTCAGTCCTAAAGATTCAACCCCTTACCCTCAGATGATGACCCACATTTCTAGAATCTACAACTGAAGGAAACGGCCTCTCAGCAAATACCCTTAAAGTTCTCTATATACATTAGGAAAGGAAAAAGAAAAGGACTATGGCAAAAGAGGGACTAATTACAAAGCCACACAGGCACGATGGACTGACTGATACCCTTTGTGCTGAAGTAATCTGTGGTTCTTAGTGGTACTAATTTGGTGGTACTAATTTGCTAAGTTGAATAGGAAGCACTTCTTATATTTCACAATATTTTTATTTCCTCCAATTTGTAAAGACCTACATTGAAATTTAGGATAAAACATGTTCCCTTTCTTAAAAACAATTTTACTATTTTGCAATGATAGCTTGCATGTTAAAACATATTTGGGTGAAATCCCTGTGGTGTAGTTATACAAATCCATTCCATGTTTCCTGCCATGTACCCTTTATTAAGTGATTGGTACAGCATGGTGTAAGCTGGGACCACATGACTAAAGAAGAACACGTAATGAATGATATATGCAAAACAGGTTCTCTTCCTGAAAATGACTGTTCTCCAGCAATAAATTACTTGGGATTACTTCATGTCCCCGCTATTCTTAGCTATCGTTGAATCCCTGGGAATGGCCATAAGAAGGAATAGAAATGCCCATGTGTAGGCTGGGCAGGTGAACCGTCCACTGTATCTCAAAACCAATCTGCACCTGCCATTTCCCAGTATTTTCCAAATCGAGTCAGATCCGAGTACAAGCTCAGGCTTCCAAAACAGAGAGCCTGGATATCCATTTGCACTTGTAGGAGTGCTGCTAACTGCGACCTGCACCCAGATTCATATACCTGGGCAGAACTCCACCGCCCAAACATGCAGTCAAACAATTACCCATGCTCTTTCAGACCACTCCATCTGACGAAGGAGCATTGCTCCGAAAGCTTATGGTATTTGCTACCAAATAAACCTGTTGGACTTTAACCTGGTGTTGTGAGACTTCTTACTTTCTAACAAAGGCAGGGGAAAGGTCACTCACATTCAACTCAGGAAGAGCCAACACAATGAAGATGAACATATTCCTCCTCACTTGGGCCCCTGGGAGATGCTATTCACAGTGCTTAAAGGAATGAAGGAACATTTTCAAATTATACTTTGCTGAGTTAGGAAGATAATTTAAACCTTCATTCAAAAATGACTTTCAATCAGTCAAATAACAACTGCAATTGTTTAAATGACAAGAAGTGAAGAATTTAAACATTTAATATTTATAAAATGGCACTTAAAATATAAGTTATATGTATAATGTATATACTCAAATAAAATTAAATGTGGATGTTTAAACAGTTAATGCATCCATAATTATTAACTTAAAGGACAACTGAATTGCATTCACAAATATTAATGCATTCATTGGCAAGTATAATGAGTATACTGAACACTTGCATTTAAGAGGTTAAACCTTTGAGGTGCGAAAAAAGAATCTAACCAAAACCTGCCAGCCAGTTTGGACCAAAGTCCCGAATCAGTGAACTGTTCTTCTTGGATGCACTAGGTAATCAATTTGACAGATTGGTGTTGATGTAAACACTCTGAGCCTATGGCACAGCACTGGAACAGATCTTCTTCTACATTCCTCCGAAAGCATTCTCTGGGGCTTGAACGAACTCCTAACACTGCCTATCAAACACAATCGTTAATTACTGAAGGATAAAAGGTACAAATTCATTAAAACAATGCACTGACCTGTGAGGCTGACATCCTTCTCCGGAGAACATTGCAATAACTGACAGACAATTTGCTTTCAGACACTTTAAAATAATATATGAACTCACATCTTGACAAACATTTACCCCCTAAAGGACCAGTGGAAGCACTTTATAAGCCCTGTCGTCACAACATGATTCACGTAAGCCACTAAAATGTGGCTTTTGCAGGGTGAAAAGGAGGGGGAAATTGAAGGAGGTTAAAAAAAAGGCATGCAGCCCAAATTGGACCATAATGAAATGGAATAATAAAAGAATAACAAAGTTGACTTTTTAATGATTATACGTCGGCTAAGTGATTCATGAAATGGGTACTGGCTGTTAAACCTAACGACGTTCATTGATACTTCAAAGTTCTTGGGTCCAAATTGACACATGGGCCCAACTGATTCTGCACTGTCATTTCGACAGGAGATTGGTGGAAGCCCAAGGAAGCAAGGAAAATTCAGTTACAGAACTTCCAATCACCCAATACAAATCAAACAACAGGTTAGGGAGGGAGGGGAAAGAGGCTGAAACTCTCTAATCCAATCAGAACCAGTATAGGCTGCTCAGCAACTAAGGTGTAAATTGCTAATGATCCCTTTAACAGTACTCACGGGAGATTCTTCCTACTGTTGGATGCATGTTCAGCTGTATGTGTTTAAGAAAGGGCATTAGCTGAAATGTGAGTTTAAAAATGGCAGGGTTGGCATTCTAAAAACATCGAAAATAGGAGCAGGAGTAGGCGATTTGGCCCAATGAGCCTGCTCCGACATTCAACGTGATCATGGCTGATCCTTTATCTCAACAACATATTTCTGCACTTCCCCATACCCCTTGACACCTTTCGTGTCTAGAAATTTATCTATCTCCTTCTCAAATACATGCAGTGACTTTGCCTCCAATGCCTTCTGAAGTAGAGAATTCCACAGGTTCACCACTCTCTGAGTGAAACAACTTCTCCTCATCTGAGTCCTAAATGGCTGATCCCACATCCTGAGACTGTGACCCCTTGTTCTAGACACCACAGCCAGAGGAAACAACATCCTTGCATCCAGTCTGTCCAGCCCTGTCTGAATTTTATACGTTTCAGTGAGATCCCCTCTTATTTTTCTAAACTTCAGTGAATACAGGCTCATTCAACCCAATCTCTCCTGGTGTGACAATCCCTGCAATTAGTCTAGTGAACCCTAGCTGCACTCCCTCAATGGCAAGTATATCTTCTCTCAGGTACGGGTAAGGAGACTAAAATTACACAAAGTACTCCAGGTGTGGTCTCGACAAGGCCCTGTACAGCTGCAGCAAATTAGTGTTACATGCTGACTAACATCACAAACTGCCTATACTCTGCATGCTTTGATGCACACTTCTAACATCCATACTAACAGCCTCGCCAAGAAGGGAAAAACAGTAAAACGGGGTAATAAGAATACTGGTCTGAACTGGTCTTGAATACTTTAAAATGGAATACCAGTAAAACTGGTGCAAACAGCTTTTTCCTTCTGGGTAGCAATTAGCGTGTCATGCCACAAGACACCAATTTGGTTCCAGAGGCCAGAATTTTACCACCCAGTCCCACAAGGAAATTGGAGTGGGCGAGGGGCAGACAATGGGAAAGTCCGTTAACCTCCGGCGGGATTTTATGGCTTCAGGACGAGTGAGGTTGTAAAATCCCTCAAGCTCTGAAATTGCAGGTGCTACATGGTAAATTTTGAGGCCAATGACTTTTGATCTTCTCAATGTTAACTGAAGTAAATCTTAACTCATTCAATATTGTATGAGCTGTCTGACCACACTAAGAGGTTAGTGAGCAGGTCAAGAGAAATGATGGAGAGAAATAGGATGGTAGCATCAGTGTAACTCTGGAGGCTGACCCTATATGTGCAGTTGATGTTGTCAAGGGGCAGTTAGGAGATAGGTCACAGATCAACCCATGATCTCAATGAATAGCAGCAGCATGTGTTCAAAGGATCCAATGTTCTACTCCTGTTCCTCTGTTTCCACACTCCTCGGGGGAAGCATATAGATGAGAAAAAGAAGGCAGCCAAGGTTAGTTCTTTAGGGAGCTTCAGTAATAACAATGTGGGGACAGGAAGAAAGGCAATTTTAATTGTGCCATTATTTCTACTTACGTTTTAGCGCAGATGTTTTTTGAATTATGAAGCTTGTTTTCCATTCCATTTACCTCAGCAGCCTTATTTTCAGTTGCCAATTCAGATGCAGGAAGAAATTTTTAAAAGGAAAGAAACAAAGTACAAGTCTGCAAAGATTAGTGGTAGGTCAGAAGATTGGATAGTTGGGGTTAGAATTACTCACTTGACCAGTGCTGGGTCAGTTCCCTTGATGGTCACTTCCAACCAGCACCGTGCCGATTCCTGAATGACTTCCCACACTGTAAGCATCGCACATTCACATTGGACATCAACAGTGCAAAGGATAGGGAATTTGGCAGATTGGCCAAAATACAGCGAGACCTTGGACTGCATCATTGTAACTATACCTATTCATACCTAACCAGAGGAGAGTCATATAATCGCTTTTGTGGTGCCATTCACTATGCGGTTTGCACAGCCACCCTCAAGCTTATCGATCCATCTACATTCTATGCCTTAGTCCAGGGAGTCAGCACTCCTAAAGAAATATGAATCATCTGGTGACCTCGATATAGCAAACCACTGTATCGAATCGCTCAATGCTGCACCTCACACCAGATAGGAGATAACAACAGCAGGACTCAATTTTATTAATGTCTTTTAGGGAAGGAAATCTGCTATCCTTACCTGGCCTGGCCCACATGTGATTCCAGAGTCACAGCAATGTGGTTGATTCTCAACTGCCCTTTGAAATGGCCCAGCAAGTCATTCAGTTTCAAGGGCAACTAGGGATGGGCAATAAATGTTGGCCAGCCAGCGATGCCCATGTCCCACGAATGAATAAAAAGAAATTCTGGCTAGAAGTGCTGGATCCTCATTCACTGTCTTGGAGCAGCCCAAAAATCACCGACATTCAATCACCCATCATTTTCCCAGTCACCTGCTCCATGTAATGAAGACATCACTGGAAAGGAGAACAAAACGCAGCACCAATGACAAACTAAAAAAACAATGCCAGCAGCATGGAGAACACAACACTTCTGATCCCGTTAAGATCACAGAACTGGAGAAAGCATTCAAGGGCCTGAAATGTGGCAAAGCAGCAGGCAAGAAGTCCTGAAACATCTTGGTCCCCGTGCTCAAGCATACTCAAGATTCACCAGCTCAAATGCACTCCCGAAACTGTGGCGTATGGCAAAAATTACTGTCATACCAAAACCCAGAAAAGATCTCACATAGGCAGCCAGCTGTTGACCAATTTCACTGCTTTCTGTGTGCTTTTGCTCTTTGAGCATCTTATCCTGCAATGCGTATCTCTGGGAATACAGACCAACCTTAATCTTGATAAAGCTGGTTTCCTTACGGGACACAAGACATGTGATTAAGCTTTGGCACTCACCAAGTACATCAAAAATGGCTGTCAAGGAAACCTGAATATAGGCACAGTGCTACTGGACCTCACAGCTGCCGATGATAGGGTGTGGCACGCTGGCCTGCTCTTAGACCTGTCCAGAGTGCTTCCAACCTGGGTCAGGACAGCTGTGGAAACAATCCTTCACAGCAGATGATTCAGATCCAAATTCAGAGTGCATGGAGAAGACAAGCCAATGGACTAGCACAAGGCTCAATGCTAGCCCCAACACTGTTCAACATATATACAAATGACCTGTCAGCAACCACATCCCACAAGTTCATCTACACTGATGACATCTGTTGTATCACCCAAACTCCATCCTTCTGCATTTTTGTGCAGATAATTAACAAAGATATTACCAAGTTGACAGACTACTGCAGCACATGCCGTCTCATGTTAAATCTCTCTAAAATCATATCCCGTATGTTCTACCACCACAATGCCTGTGCCAAATAAGAAGTAATATCTCCATGGATGACCGAAGACTAATCATCATCCTAACTCAACATACTTGGGAGTGACTCTGGATAGGATTCTGTCCCTCCAGAAACAATTGAAGAAAACAACAGCAAGGTTCAAAACCAGAAACAACCTACTAACAAAACTTGTTGGATTTAGGTGGGGTACTACTGCCATAATGCTTCAGAGCTCAGCATTTGCCCTATCATACTTCACACACACACAAACACACACACACACCTTGTTGAAGCTTAATTGAATGTAAAAGTGCCCATCATAATTGGAACTCTTCACTTACCACCCCTCCCCTGGCTTCCAGTCCTTGCAAAAATCACTCCCCTGTACACATCTGCCTGACAAAACTCACAAGCTGGTTGAATCCATCTGTACTGCACCCCACCTACCACTCCATGGTGACCTGTTCAAACAACTTATCTCCCACCTCAGCACCTCACATGGTGCACCCTTCCTGTGCAAGATCCACCAGCCGACATACTTTGGGTCGCAGAATGGGAATCATGGAAAGTCACTAACAAATCCCCTGTGACAAACCCCATCTGTTGAATGGCAGGATTTGAACTACCATGGTGACAGTAATCATTGTTAAATAGGTTCAGGATGGCCAGGACCCTGTGCAGCCAAGAGGGAAGCAGCAAAGAGAAAAGCAATTTTACTTAAGACATTCAACATCCTATAACGCAGGAGACAAATTTATAACTTAAGCATACTTACACTTACCAAGTTATGATGCCTCCTCCAACCCTTCCACAGGTGTCTTCCAACATGAAGGTAGCACAGCTTACTGACTGTGGAGGTAACCACACAATAATACGTGTACAATACAGGATCTTTTCAAGTTACTGGTGGAGACATTTGCCACAGTTCTCAGCTGGCTGCACACAGGTGCATCCAACAAGTGACAGAAGACATTTTTCCCAGAGAAATGCTTTCACTGATTTCTAGTTGAAAGGAAGCAAACAAGAGGAGACAGTATTTTTCTTTTGAGGCAGTGTTTTCACAAGTTCAGAAGGTAGTCGATGGAATGCAGTTGGTTCTCCAGGCCATATGGACCATGTCATGTACCATTGGATCAAGATAATGGTTATTAAATGAATGTTCAGGAGGTCTATGACCGCCACTAGCAAACCAACCAGAATGCTGATCGTATACCTTTGTCGACATCCTTCTATCTGCGGGAGATGATGGGAATAATGACCCTGGGGCTTGGTGAGGTCAGGTGAGATCAGATTTTGCAGTACTTTTGATGGCTGAATCAAACAATCCCAAAAAGGTAAAGTCTGCCACAAGTGCCAGATATGAAGTTGTCGTTTACCGATGGTGCTGGATGCTCCCTCCTGATGTCTTGTGTTCGCAAGGCTGCACATGATAGCTCCATATTGCACCAGTCCATAATCACACTACAATTCAATGGAGGAAGCAAACTGGGCAACTCCTCTTGAGGGACTATAGTCCACTTAGCCAATGTTTAAGCCAGGGATTGAAACCAAATTTGGTTTTGATAGCAGAATTAACCTTTCTGTGCTGTCATGTGTAATAGCCTTGATTTAGTGAGGTGCAGGGTAGAAAATGAATGTTGCAGAATTCAGGAAAATGATAAATACAGAAGACGGGTCATTTTTGCAGTAACAAAGTCTTGGACACAGAGGGCGGGGTTTTAACCTCTCACCATCACCTCCCCTCCCCCCCATGGCATGTTTGACAGCAGAGGAGGCACGCACCATTGGCTGGTGGAGGGATCTTCTGGTCCCGTCACTGTCAACAAATTTTCCCACTGTTCACAACCTCCACCACCGGAGTGCCTGGGGTGGGGTTCACCATCAGTGGGACCAGAATATCCTCCTGAATCTGCCTACAGGTTTCCAGCAGTTAAAATGAATGGATGAAAAATCACGGATAAAGCAGGTGGAATTTTCCAACAATCCACATGCAGCATGCAAGTTCATTCCAACGGCATGAAGTATTGGAAAATTTTGCTTTAATACATCTGCTGCCAACTGAAATGGTCATCTCCCTTTAAAGAAAGCTACTTGAGCAGGCTGGGTCCCAGGACTTCCACGCACCCATAGCCGCAACATTCAGCATGGGCCTCTCATCGGATACTTCATTCACTTATATAAGGCCAATTTAATGATCTTCACCTAGCCAGTAAAATCGCAACCTTGCAAAATTGGCCCACAGATGTGTCAAATTCAGACAAAACGACTGGGTTTTATCATGCCTGGAAGGTCCTCGTGACATAATCGTTGCACATCAGAGCACAAAAAATGAGTATAAGTGTAGGCCATTCGGCCTCTCAAGCCTGCTCCGCCACCCAGTAGCTGATCTGATTGCGGCCTCAATTCCGCCTTCCAACCTGTCCCTCACAATCCTAGACTCCCTTGTCAAAAATCTGTCCCATGCAACCTTGAATATATTCAATGAACCAGCCTCAGCCACTCTCTGAAGTAAAGAATTTCAGAGTAACAACCCTCCGAAAACAAATTGTCCAAATTTCTGTCTTTAATTTGAGATCCCTTATTCTGAAACTGTTCCCTCTAGTTCTAGATTCCTCTGAAAATATTTCTCGTTGAGGCTATTAGCTCACGCTAAAAAAAACTAGCAGGATTTACTCCCATTTTCCCACAAATTGGGAACTTAGAATTTTTTTGGGAGAATCCCACCCAATATCCCCTAATTTGCTAATGACACAAAGCTGGGTGGGAAGGTGGGCTATGAGGAGGATGCAGAGATGCTTCAGCATGATTTGGACAGGCTGACTGAGCGAGCAAATTCATGGCAGATGCAGTATAATGTGGACAAGTATGAGATTATCCACTTTGGTAGCAAAAGCAGAAAGGCAGATTATTATGTGAATGGCTATAAATTAAGAGAGGGGAATGTGCAACGAGACCTTGGTACCCTTGTATACCAGTCGCTGAAGGTAAGCATGCAGGTGCAAAAGACGGTAAAGAAAGCACATGGTATGTTGGCCTTCATTGCGAGAGGATTCGAGTACAAGAGCAGGGATGTCTTGCTCCAATTATACAGAGCCTTGGTGAGACCACACCTGGAGAATTGTGTGTAGTTGTGGTCTCAAAGAACAAACAAAGAACAAAGAAAATTACAGCACAGGAACAGGCCCTTCGGCCCTCCAAGCCTGCACCGACCATGCTGCCCGACTTAACTAAAACCCCCTATCCTTCCGGGGACCGTATCCCTCTATTCCCATCCTATTCATGTACTTGTCAAGATGCCCCATAAAAGTCACTATCGTATCCGCTTCCACTACCTCCCCCGGCAACTAGTTCCAGGCACCCACTACTCTCTGTGTAAAATATCTGCCTCGTACATCTCCTTTAAAACTTGTCCCTCGCACCTTAAACCTATGCCCCCTAGTAATTGACTCTTCCACCCTGGAAAAAAGCTTCTGACTATCCACTCTGTCCATGTCTCTCATAATCTTGTAGACTTCTATCAGGTCTTCCCTCAACCTCCGTTGCTCCAGTGAGAACAAACCAAGTTTCTCCAACCTCTCCTCATAGCTAATGCCCTCCATACCAGGCAACACCCTGGTAAATCTTTTCTGTACCCTCTCCAAAGCTTCCACATCCTTCTGATAGTATGGCGACCAGAATTGAACACTTTATTCCAAGTGCGGCCTAACTAAGATTCTATAAAGCTGCAAAGTGACTTGCCAATTTTTAAACTCAATACCCTTATCTAAGGAAGGATGCTCTTGCTGTAGAGGGAGTGCAGAGAAGGTTTACCACACTGATTCCTAGTATAGCAGCACTGATATATGAGGAGAGATTGAGTTGGTTAGGATTCTGTTTGCTGGAGTTCAGAAGAACAATGGTGGTAATTTTCCAAATCTCTTTGAACTCTGGGTTGGTTCCTACAGATTGGAGGGTAGCTAATGTAAGCCCACTATTCAAAAAGGGAGGTAGAATGAAAACAGAGAACTATAGACCTGTAAGCTGAAGGTAAGCAGTAGGAAAGTTGCTACAGTCCATTATCAAGGATTGCGTAGCATGGCATTTGGAAAGCAGCAATATAATCAGATAAAACCAGCATGAATTTATGAAAGGGAAATCATGCTTGAAGAATCTATTGGAATTTTGTGAGGATGTAACTAGTAGAGTTGCCCAGGGAGAACCAGTGGATATGGTTCATTTAGACTTTCAGAAAGCTTTTAACCAGGTCTCACATAGCAGATTACTATGTAAAGATAAAGTGCATTAGATTGCGGGTAGTGCCTTGAGATGGATAGAAAGCTGGTTAGCCGACAGGAAGCGAAGAGTTGGAATAAATGGGTCTTTTTCCAATTGGCAGACAGTGACCAGTGCGGTACAGCAGGGATCTATGCTAGGACCCCAACTGTTCACATTATATATTAATAATTTGGACATGGGAACTAAATTTATTATCTCCAAATTTGCAGATGATACAAAGTTGGGTGGGAGGGTGAGCTGTGAGGAGGATGCAGAGATGCATGATTTGGACAGGCTGAGTGAGTGGGCACATGCATGGCAAATACAGTATAATGTGGATGAATGTGAGGCTATCCACTTCGGTAGCAATACTAGGAAGGCAGATTATTATTTGAATGGGTGTAAATTGAGAGAGATGGACACAGCGTGATCTTGGTGTCCTCGTGCCTCAGTTGCTAAAAGTAAGTGCATAGGTCCAACAGGCAGTAAAGAAGGTAAATGGTATGTTGGCCTTCATAGCGAGAGGATTTGAGTATAGGGATAAGGATGTTTTGCTGCAATTGTAGAGGGCGTTGGTGAGGCCATACCTGGAGCATTGTGTGCAGTTTTGGTGTCCTTATCTGAGGAAAGATGTCCTTGCTATAGAGGGAGTGAAACGAAGGTTTACCAGGCTAAATCCCAGGATGGCAGGTCTGTCATATGAGGAGAGACAAAGTTGGTTCGGATTATATCCACTGGAGTTCAGAAGAATGAGAAGGGATCTCATAGAAACATAGAAAATTCTAACAGGATTAGACAGGCTCGATTCAGAAAGAATGTTCCTGATGGTGGGGGAGTCCAGAACTAGGGGGTCATAGTTTGCGGATAAGGGGTAAACCTCTTAGGACTGAGGTGAGAAGAAATGTCTTCATTCTGAGAGTGGTGGATGTGTGGAATTCACGACCACAGAAAGTAGTTGAGGCCAAAACATTGTGTGATTTCAAGGAGGAATTAGATATTGTTCTAAAGGCTAAAGGGGCCAAGTGATATGGGAGAAGGCAGAATCATGGTATTGAATTTGATGATTATCATGAATGACAGAGCGGGCTCGAAGGGCCGAATGGTCCACTCTGCCTCCTATTTTCTATGTTTATATTACTGTCATTGCTCATTTGTCATCTGTCATGTTGTGTCTAAACAAACTCTGGCGGCAAAGTTAACTAAAAACATGTAAGACAAAAGACAAGAAAAGTAAGAATTAATATTTCTTCCTTCAAGGTTCAGTAAATTTTTAAATGCAGAAATCTTTCCAAAACTTTGTCTTCAGTAGTTTGAAAGTTATGAGCTGTGGGACTCAGCTGCCCTGATTTGAGGATTACAGTGAAATTGAATGAGGTAAGCCAATTTAGGACATCTGACTACTGAGTCAGATTAGAGCTGGAACCCTAGAGGATATGACTTTAATGAGTGGAAATGTGGGTATTTATATATCATCAGTTTTAGTCTAAATGATAATTCTTTTGGGGATTGATGCAACACAAACTGCTCAAGTATTAACATCAGACCAACTTTGAGTTTGTTACCATTTTTAGCTTACAAGTACTACGATACTCCTTATACACCTATAACTATGTGGCCAAATTCCCCTCCAATTCGATTTTCAAGTTTGCTGACGACACCACCGTAGTGGGTCGGATCTCAAACAATGACGAGACAGAGTACAGGAATGAGATAGAGAATCTGGTGAACTGGTGCAGCAACAATAATCTCTCCCTCGATGTCAACAAAATGAAGGAGATTGTCATCGATTTCAGGAAGTGTAAAGGAGAACATGCCCCTGTCTACATCAACGGGGACGAAGTAGAAAGGGTCGAGAGCTTCAAGTTTTTAGGTGTCCAGATCACCAACAACCTGTCCAGGTCCCCCCATGCTGACACTATAGTTAAGAAAGCCTACCAATGCCTCTACTTTCTCAGAAGACAAAGGAAATTTGGCATGTCAGCTACGACTCTCACCAACCTTTACAGATGCACCATAGAAAACATTCTTTCTGGTTGTATCACTTCTTGGTATAGCTCCTGCTCTGCCCAAGACCTCAAGAAACCACAAAAGGTTGTGACTGTAGCCCAATCCATCAGGCAAACCAGCCTCCCTCTCTGTCTGCACTTGACTCTGTCTACACTCTGTCTATTGACTCTGTCCACACTTCCCGCTGCCTCGTCAAAGCAGCCGGCATAATTAGGGACCCCACGCACCCTGGTCATTCTCTCTTCCACCTTCTTCCGTCGGAAAAAGATACAAAAGTCTGTGGTCACGTACCAACCACTCAAGAACAGCTTCTTTCCTGCTGCTGTCGGACTTTTGAATGGACTTACTTTGTATTAAGTTGATCTTTCTCTACACCCTAGCTATGACTGTAACACTACATTCTGCACTCTCTCATTTCCTTCTCTATGAACGGTATACTTTGTTTGTATAGCGCACAAGAAACAATACTTTTCACTGTATGTTAATACATGTGACAATAATAAATCAAATCAAATCAAACCTTCAGAAAATAACTCCATTGCTTTTCATACTGGCAGAGTTGTAAGTTTCCCTTGCACAATATGCACATGAGTCTACAAGTGATACAATAAATCTCTCAGCGTAGTTTTATAGACTGTTACAATTGATATTAGGAATGAATGGTTAAAGCTGCAGAACAGACATTCAAAATTTGGGGACTTTTCCACTGGAACCAGCAAGGTTAAATTTTGCAGAATATTTCAACACAGAAGCAGCCCATTCTGTCCAACAGGTCGCTATCAGTATAAAAGCACTGGAAATCTGAAATAAAAACAGAAAATGCTGGACAGATCTGGCAGCATCTGGGAGAGAAACAAAGTTAATGTTCCAGGTCTGTTTCTTTCTCCACATCTGGCCACATCTTGAAGGACATATCTTTGTGTGGCAGGTGATGAGAGAACTAACAAGATGGAAAAACCTGCTTAACCTCACCCATATAGCTGTCGCAGATGCATCTGTCCATGATAGTACTGGCCGGAGAGATCACCATATGGTCCTTGTGGAGACTAAGTCCCATTTTCACACTGAGGATACCCTCCGCCCTGCTAAATGGGATAGATTCAAAACAGACCTAGCAGCTCAAAACTGGACATTCAAGTGGCCGGGGAGCTATCAGCAGCAGCAGAATTGTATTCAACCACAAACTGTAACCTTGGCCTGGATTTACCATGCTTCCTGGTGGGTATGTCTCTGGCTAGGGAGGAGGGAGGGGGGTGCTGGAAGGCATATAACATAAGGCAGGTACCATCCCACCACCTTCCCACTGACCCCTGAGCTCACCCATATAATAAGCAGGGTGTGTTGGTTCTGAAATCAGCAGCCCACCCACCATATTCAAGTAGATATTCAAGAGTCAATTAGACTTGATATCAAATGATGTGATCCCAATATTATACCACCCACACCATAAAACATTCGATATGAGCAGCTGGACAGGAGCAGGCTGCCTGATTTTTACCTATTTTCTTCAAAGAGTGGGAAGGAAAGTGGGATTCGATCTTTGGGGGCTTCCCTTTGCAGATCGGGGCAATCCCCTTTCAATAGAACCCCCGCTTCTTCCTGACACCTACCAGCCTTAAATCCAAACCAGCCACATCCACATCGGTCCCCTCCCCAACTCAGTCCCACACATCCCTTCCCTGGCTATCCAAAACCAACCCTGCCCTAGACCCTGGAATTGAGAGTTCTCTGGATCCCTGCACCCTCTCCACAGCCTCGGGAGTGGCCATTAACCAGTGGTGTTGCCAGGACTGGTTGAGCTGCTGATCAGCTGGGTTAACGAGCAGCTCTAGATGGCAAGGACTTCCTTCCCAGTGAGGGGCAAAAGTCCCACACTGACCTGGATGAGCCCCCCGCCACATCCCTCGTAGCATCTTATAGCTGCAGGGTGGGCCATTGTGGAGTAGGTTTTCTCCATGCTGATTTTACCTCCGGTGCGGCAAGCTGTCTGCCCACCCCACCCCTGTGTTATTCACTTCTCATTGCTTGGCATATCCCTTACTCAAACATTACCATCACACTGGGGGATCAAACACGATTCAATGAGGTGTATAGGAAAGCATGTCAGATTTGCATACTTAAAAATAAGATACAACCTGGTGAAGCTACAGCACAGGACTATATGCATGCTAAGCAGCAGAAGCAGCATGCAAGACAAAGCCAAGCAATCCTCAACCAATGGATACGATCAAAGTTCTGCAGTCCAGCCACATCCAGTCGTGAATGTTGGTGGACTATTAAACAACCAACAGAAGGAGGTGACTCCACAAATATCCTCATAGAATCATAGCATCCCTACAGTGCAGAAAGAGGCCATTGGGCCCATCGAGCCTGCACCGACAAAAGTTCCACCCAAACCCTATCCCCGTAACCCCATGTGTTTACCCTGCTAGTTCCCTGACACTAATGGGCAATTTAGCATGGCCAATTCACCTAGCTTGCACATCTTTGGACAGTGCGAGGAAACCAGAGCACCCAGAGGAAACCCACGCAGAGACGGGGAGAATGTGCAAACTCCAAACAGACAGTTAGCTAAAGCCAGAATCGAACCCGGGTTCCTGGAGCTGTGAGGCAGCAGTGCTAACCACTGTGCCACCATGCCATCCTCACTGGTGGGAGATCTCTTCACATCACTGCAAAAGACAAGGTTGAAGCATTTACTACCATCTTCAGCCAGAAGTGCTGAGTGGATGATCCACGTTTGCCTCTTCCTGAGGTCCTCAACATCATAGATCACACTCTTCAGTCAATTCAATTCATGATATTAAGAAATGACTGAAGGCACTGGCTACGGCAAAAGCTTTGGGCCCTGACAACACATTAGTTTGTGTGTTGAACAATGCAACAGAAATATTTTTTAAAACTTAATGGACACGAAGGACCTTGGACATTCAGCACATACTGCAAATATAGGAAATTTGGCATGTCAGCTCAACTCTGACCAACTTTTACAGATGCACCATAGAAAGCATTCTTTCTGGTTGGTATGGCTCTTGCTCTGCCCAAGACTGCAATAAACTACAAAAGGTCATGAATGTAGCCCAATCCATCACTCAAACTAGCCTCCCATCTATTGGCTCTGTCTACACTTCCCGCTGCCTTGGCAAAGCAGCCAGCATAACTAAGCACCCCGGACATTCTCTTTTTCTCTTCACACCTTCTTCCGTCGGGACAAAGATACAAAAGTCGGAGGTCACGTACCAATTGACTCAAGAACAGCTTCTTCCATGCTGCCATCAGACTTTTGAACGGACCTATCTCGCATTAAGTTGACCATTCTCTACACCCTGGCTATGACTGTAACACTACATTCTGCGCTCTCTCCTTTCTTTCTCTGTGAACAGTATGCTTTGTCTATATAGCGTGCAAGAAACAATGCTTTTCACTGTATAACTAATACATGTGAGAACCATAAATCAAATCAAAATCAAATCAAATCAAAAAATCTCAGACTCACAGGCCAAGAACTGGTAGGTTTAAACTTTTCTGTGTTTAATGAAACCTTGATACTCTCACTGAGAGTATCTATCAATTCCAATTTTACTTGGCCACAATTTAACTGCAAGGCCCACTCCAATGATTTTCCATGTCCCCTGCCCTCACCATCACCCTAACATGCACTCTGAGTGCTGGTCACAAACAATTCTTTCATCACATTTACAGACTGCAAGCATTTACATAAAAAATATTCAGAATAAAAACAAAAAATAAATACTGCACGTGATGGAAACCAGGAACAGAACCAGAACCAGTCTGCGTATCTAGAAAATATTCCAGTGTCTGGTTTACAAATCTCAGACAGCCGTAACAAGGCTGGAAGTACAAAAGATCATTAAGCTCCGGAGACTCTACTATAACTGTAAGATCACTCAGGCCTTGGTAGTACAGGCTAATGCCTTGTTATCACAAGTAATGAGTCAGTGTACATGCTTTTAGTGGTGATTCATACCCATGCAATGTCTTTTTTTTAAAATTAGCCTCGGAAATCTAGGTAACCCAAGAAAAAATATATATTTCTGCCTCCTTCATGAACCCTGATATCCAATCAGAAATAATGAGTCAACTTCCTAACAATAACAATTCCGCATATGAACATATCTCTTCTTGTACATTTCATTACAATTGAGGCTTGCTACAATGGAACGGTATTAGCTTGTTGATTAGTTTTCACTGTGTGAGACAACTTAATTGAATAGTTTGCCTCATAATTGCATTGCAAATTAATAACATGATCTTCCATTATGCATTTTGCTGATAGCCTGCTCAATGTATTATGTGCTTACTGCAGCTTAACTAAGATATACTGATCGAGGAGAAAGTTAAGCAATATGTGACACTATTAGGATCTCTGCAAAATAACAAGTGATTGATAGGTTGAGAGGTGCAATAAACGTCCATCATTCTGTGCAAATTCATGCAATGTTTTCAAATTGATGATAGTTGTATTTT
Source organism: Mustelus asterias (assembly GCF_964213995.1). NCBI lineage: Eukaryota > Metazoa > Chordata > Chondrichthyes > Carcharhiniformes > Triakidae > Mustelus > Mustelus asterias. The sequence goes on along the minus strand of NC_135801.1, from coordinate 144,091,911 downwards.
TTAAAATTAATACTTTGTGAGTTTTTACGATGTGGACCTCAAGAACCATTTACGCATCAGGGCACCTTAACATTGATTAGCATGTAGCTTACAATTGCATAGTAACAGCAATTTACTTCCTATAAATATTATATAGAATACTATAGTGCAGAAGGAGGCCATTTGGCCCACCAAGTCTGCGCCAACCACAATCCCACCCAAGTCCTATCTCCATATCTCCATGCATTTACCCAAGCTAATACCCTGACACTAAGGGACAATTTAGTCAATCCACCTAACCCGCACAGTTTTGGACTGTGGGAGCAAACTGGAGCACCCAAAGGAAAGCCACGCAGACACGGGGAGAATGTGCAAACTCCACACATACAGTGACCCAAGCCGGGAATCGAACCCAATGTCTTCTGCCTTAGGCAACAGTGAATCATTGAATCCTACAGTGCAGAAGGAGGTTATTCGGCCCATCGAGTATGCACCAACCACAATTCCACCCAGGCCCTATCCCTATAACCCCATGCATTTACCCTAGTTAGTCCCCCTGGCACTAAGGGGCAATTTAGCATGGTCAATCAACTTAACCCGCACATCTTTGGTTTGTAGGAGGAAACCGGAGCACCCAGAGGAAAGCCACGCAGACACGGGGAGAATGTGCAAACTCCACACAGACAGTGACCCAAGCCGGGAATCGAACCCGGGTCCCTGGCACTGTGAGGCAGCAGTGCTAACCACTGTGCCACAGTGTCACCCAAAATTAAACATTTGTCATCCTGACCCTTAGCTCTAACTAGGAATTCTTCTGAAGAAAGAAGGAATTTACATTTATACAATGTTTTCATGGCTTTACAGATAATGGATGAAGTGTGGTTTGGGTGTGGTGATGATGACAAGCTGTTAGCATTGGCCATAATTACCTTGTGGTGACCCACTGTAATTACATGTTGTATGCCTGGACACACCCCTGCTGCACCTGGCCCGAGACTCCTCCCTTTCCACCTGAGATTCCTCCCTTTCTACCTGAACGAGGTATAAAGGTGATGGTTCCTCCTCCTTGCCTCAGTCTGGGCCAGGTTAGCCACAAGGGTGTGTTCCAGTTCTTTGCGATTAAAACCCTGTTATTTTCACTCACTCGCTGGAGTCCTCGTAATTGATGGTGCATCATACCTCTGTGAAAGCAAAGGCAGCTTCAGGATATCAGGCATGCTTTGGTCAGCATGGAGATGCTAAAGTTGCAACGTGTCACACGAGTCTCTGACAGAATGTGCCTCCCATAGAGCTGTCAGAAATCCATTGAAAGTTTCACTTTTTTAGGGGGAGGTAGTGGCAGTGTAGTGATATCGTCACTGGACTAGAGATCCAGGGTAATACCCTGGGGGCCCAGGTTCGAATTCCATCATGCTAGACAGTGAAATTTGAATTCAATTTTTAAAATCTGGAATTAAGCGTCTGATGATGACCATGAAACCATTGTCGATTGATGGCAGCACGGTGGCACAGTGGTTAGCACTGCTGCCTCACAGTTCCAGGGACCTGGGTTTGATTCCCGGCTTGGGTCACTGACTGTGTGGAGTTTGCACGTTCTCCCCGTGTCTGCGTGGGTTTCCCCCAGGTGCTTCTGTTTCCTCCCACAGGCCAAAGGTGAGCAGGATAAGTTGATTGACCATGTTAAGTTGCCCTTTAGTGTCCCGGGATGTGTAGGTTAGAGGGATGAGTGGGGTAAATATGTGGGGTGACAGGGATAGGGCCTGGAGGGGATTGTTGTAGGTGTAGACTCGATGGGCCGAATGGCCTCCTTCTGCACTGTGGGGTTTCTATGTTAATAGCTCATCTGGTCTGGCCTACACGGGACTCCAAATCCACAGCAATGTGATTGACTCTGGAATGGCCTAGTAAGCCACTCAGCTCAATGGTAATTAGGGATAGACAATAAATTCTGTCCCAGTGAGTGACACCCACATCCAATCAATGAAAACAATCTTTTGTTAACAGTGTTGTTAATAAAATTTGATGTATAAAACATAATTTTATAATGACACGGAGTTAGGGGTAAGGTGTTGGCGTGGATTGGGGATTGGCTATCTAACAGGAAGCAGAGAGTTGGGATAAATGGGTGCTTTTCTGGTTGGCAGTTGGTGACCAGTGGCGTGCCACAGGGATCGGTGCTGGGGCCTCAATTGTTTACCATTTACATAGATGATCTGGAGGAGGGGACTGAATCTAGGGTATTCAAGTTTGCTGATGACACGAAGGTGAGTGGGAAAGCGAATTGCGTGGAGGACGCGGAAAGTCCGCAGAGAGATTTGGATAGGCTGAGCGAGTGGGCGAGGATCTGGCAGATGGAATATAACGTTGGCAAATGTGAGGTTATCCACTTTGGAAGAAATAATAGTAAATTGGAATATTATTTAAATGGAGAAAAATTACATCGTGCGACTGTGCAGAGGGACCTGGGGGTCCTTGTGCACGAATCGCAAAAACTCAGTCTGCAGGTGCAGCAGGTGATCAAGAAGGCAAATGGAATGTTGGTCTTTATCGCGAGGGGGATAGAATATAAAAGCAGGGAGGTCTTGCTGCAACTGTACAAGGCACTGGTGAGGCCGCAACTGGAGTACTGTGTGCAGTTTTGGTCCCCTTATTTGCGAAAGGATATATTGGCCTTGGAGGGAGTACAGAGAAGGTTCACCAGGTTGATACCGGAGATGAGGGGTGTAGCTTATGAGGAGAGATTAAACAGATTGGGTCTGTACTCGTTGGAGTTTAGAAGGATGAGGGGTGATCTTATAGAGACATATAAGATAATGAAGGGGCTGGATAGGGTAGAGGTGGAGAGATTCTTTCCACTTAGAAGGGAAACCAGAACTGGAGGGCACAGCCTCAAAATAAGGGGGGGCCGGTTCAGAACAGAGTTGAGGGGGAACTTCTTCTCTCAGAGGGTAGTGAATCTCTGGAATTCTCTGCCCATTGAAGTGGTGGAGGCTTCCTCGTTGAATATGTTTAAATCATGGGTAGATAGTTTTCTGATCGATAAGGGAATTAGGGGATATGGGGAGCAGGCGGGTAAGTGGAATTGATTCGCTTCAGATCAGCCATGATCTTGTTGAATGGCGGGGCAGGCTCGAAGGGCCAGATGGCCTACTCCTGCTCCTATTTCTTATGTTCTTATGTTCTTATGACACAAAGCTGGGTGGGAGGGAGGATGCAAGAGATGCATCAGTGTGATTTGGGTAAGTTGAGTGAGTGGCAAATGCTTGGCAGATGCTATATAATGTGGATAAATGTGAGGTTATCCACTTTGGTAGCAAAAACAGAAAGACAGATTATTATCTGAATGGTTATAAATTAAGGAAGGGGAATGTGCAGCAAGACCTTGATGTCCTTGTGCAGCAGTCACTGAAAATAAACACGCAGATACAGCAGGCAGTAAGGAAGGCAAATGGCATGTTGGCCTTTTTAGCGAGAGGATTTGAGTATAGGAATAGGGATGTTTTACTGCAATTGTATAGGGAGTTAGTGAGGCCACACCTGGAGTATTGTGTGAATTTTTGGTGTCCTTGTCTGAGATAGAATGTTCTTTTTACAGAGGGAGTGCAGCAATGGTTTACCAGACTGATTTCTGGGATGTCAGGATTGACATTTAAGGAGAGATTGAGTCAGTTAGGATTACATTCACTGGAGTTCAGAAGAATGAGGGGGGAATCTCATAGAAACCTATAAATTCTAGCAGATCTAGACAGGGTAGATGCAGGAAGGATGTTCCCGATGGTGTGGATGTCCAGAATCAGGGGTCATAATCAAAGGATATGGGGTAAACATTTTACGACTGAAATGAGAAGAAATTTCTTCACCCAGAGAGTGGTGAGCCTGTAAAATTCACTACCACAGAAAGCAGTTGAGGCCAAAACATTGTATGTTATCAAGAAGGAGTGAGATATAGCTCATGGGGAGAAGGGGATCAAAGAATCTGGTGGGATGGTGGAATCAGCCATGATCCTAATGAATGGCCAAGCAGGCTCGAAGGGCTCTTATTTTCTATATTCCTATATTTCGACGTATAATTGTCGAGTGCAATTACATGATTAATTGGTAGATGGTTTAAGCTCTGTGTTTTCTTTCAATTTAAAATTTTCCAGATACTTAAGTTATTAGCTTCACTCCATGTGTACATATCCTGAATTTCAATTAGCTGTGTGTTAAAAAAAAAGTTTGGTGCATTTATTTTCTATTTGTGAGTCCGAAGCTCCTTTAATGTGACTGCCTGTGGACATCACTCCATGCTGGGAATGCCCTGTAAAGAACATTGCAATTAGTTGCATTATCGCTGCTGAGCTGTGATAGAGGTTGATTTCTCAACTGGGAGATCACTAGCTACCTCCGTAAGACTTACTTTGAGGTCAGCAGTGGGTGCCCTTGCTTTGCCACTGGCCCCAAACTCTGAGCCAACAAAAATTGTTTGAAATGTAGCCAGTGTTTTAACATGGGGAACCACAATCAATATTGCCTACAGCACAGGGCCATAAACAGCAATGAAATAAATAACTGGGTATTCAATTTTAATAAAGAGAGTTGAAAGATAAATGCTGTCCTCTGGCAGGGGAAGGGAAGGTGGAGATCGATGGTAAGGAACAAGGGATTGAACTGGCTCCTGTTTTACAACCCATTCCATTTTCCTTGCAATGGTCAGCCAAAATTGCACCTTTTCTGTCTGCAATTTCAGAAGAGGTAAAATTGAGATCAATAACTCCCATTGCTGACAATTAAAAGGGAAATAAATCATCGCATAAGAAATAATGACTGGGAATTTCCTGGAACCATTTAGCAGAACTATGGTATAAGAGCAATCTTACTGCATTTTTAACAGGAAATCTGCACTAGATATACACTGAATTTCCTTGACCGTTTGTAAAATTTGTCTGTTCATTTATATAGCACCTTTGTCAGGCAGAAGCCAGCTAGCAAGTTGGGCTGGCATAGATTTACACCCAGGTCTCTAGTGCAGTACTACCCAAAGTCATCTGAATTTGGTTCAATTCCAACATCCAGAGCTTGAAAATGATTGCTTTTTGTTAAAGTTTATTGATTAGTGCCACAAGTAGGCTTACATTAACACTGCAATGAAGTTACTGTGAAAACCCCCTGTTAGTCTGAATACATTAGAAATGTTTCTGGTCTCTGTCTTCCCAAGTTATATTCAGAAGGAGTAGGGAGCCCCCTTGCTCTTTATTACCCCTATTTGCGGCTTTCCGCTTCACTTGCGCCAGTTTTTACCTTCCAGCACACAGAGATGGGGCTGGATTTTCAAACAGCTGTGGGACCGGGAATCCGTGCGGATGAGTTTTAAAATTCACGGCCTTGGAGGCCATCTCAGGATCCGCGACAGTTTTGAATTTGCAAAGGGCCAGGTGAGGGAAGGGAAAAGAAGACTCGCTCAGTGCCAATTAATGGTCCCTTAAGCTCCATGAGGCGCGTGTTAAGGGGCCTATTGGGTTCAGAATTGAATTCTTAAACTTTACTTTGATAAACATGAATAGTCTGCTGTTTGTTAATGCATGGTTGTCAGGTTTGTCATGGAACCAATTAGAGTTTATTTGTGTTTGGCTTTTTCTTGTTTTTTCTGGGACATACCTGCACTGTTACAAATGCTGGACCTTAATTTTCCTTCATGACCCACCCCAGCCCTTTGATGCAGCTGGTCTTGTAAAGAGCTGCCTCTGCAGTCAGGAAGACAGCAGCAAGCCGCAACATCATTGGCGCCTGCCTTTGCCACTGGCACCAGCTGGCAACTCCTGTCCCCAGGAGACACTCAAGGTCTCTAATTGGGCACAGAGCTTGCCTCCTAGTCAATTAGGCCATATGAAATGAAAAGTAGCATCACAGGGCCCTACCGTTGTTGATGCACAGGGTCAGGAACTGGAACTTATCTGGGTGTCAAGTTCCTGACCCTGCTTTGAAAATGTGGCCCATGATCTGTCCAGAATGTCTGGTGTAAGTTCCATTAACAAGACCAGCATGAGAAGCACTGCAACTTTCTGTGTAATTTCTATTTAAATGGGATGTCTGGAATTCAGGGCCAGGAGGCCCATTTACAGTGTTACCAAATGGTACAGTGTAGTGGAGAAGCACTTTGCTTGTTGGAGCAGTACGACATACATATTTCCTGCCCTCAGCTGTTGCAAAGCCAGAAAAGCTCAAGACCCAAGGCCTGAAGCCTGTTGAGGGAGAGGGGAAATGTAAAGACTGGCTTCCCTGAATTCATCTTCAGGTTGCCTAGGAACCTCTAAAAACCATCGACCACATTTCTTCAGGTAGCTTTCTGTTTGGACACTCAGCAGGCCAAACAGGTCGGAGGTCTGGTGGAATATCAGATGCTTCCCATTTAATTGCACATGATCTAGCATAGGTCCAAACATATTTCGTGCAGCAAGTGCAGAAAATTTCTTTGATAATGTATTGGAGACAGAGACCTGATGTAATGGATCTCCAACCAAAGGAAAAATCTACCCTCTTTATTTTAGGCATCATCTTAGGCTGACAATGCAGATTTATATTATTTCACACTCTCTGGAGGTGCAAACTTCCAAATTTATGTATTTGGAGCAGGAATAGGCCATTCGGCCCTTTAAGTCTGTCCTGCCATTCAATAAGATCATGACTGAGAATCATAGAATTCCTACAGTGCAGAAGGAGGCCATTCAGCCCATCGAGTCTGCACCAGCCACAATCCCAGCCCCTATCCCGGTAGCCCCACACATTTACCCAGCTAGTCCCCCTGACACTAAGTGGCAAATGAGCATGGCCAATCCACCTGACCCGCACATCTTCGGACTGTGGGAGGAAGCCAGAGCACCCGAAGGAAACCCACACAGACACGGGGAGAATGTGTAAACTCCACACAGACAGTGACCCAAGCTGGGAATCGAACCTGGGTCCCTGGCGCTGTGAGGCAGCAGTGCTAACCACTGTGCTACCGTGTTGCCCTTAGCTGACCTGATTGTGGCCTCAAATCCATATTGCCCCTATCCATAATAGCTTTTAACTCTCTTATCTACCTTTGCCTTAAAAATATTTGTTGACCCTGCCTCCACTGCTTTCTGGGGAACAGAATTCCAAAGATTTATGACCCTCTGAAAGAAAATGTTTCTTCTCATCTCCTTTTTAAATGGGAGACCGTTTACTTTTAAACTGTGTCACCTGGTCCTAGCCTCTCTCACAACATTTTCAGCACCCATCCTGTCAAGTCCCCTGAGAATTTTGTATGTTTCAATAATATCACCTCCCAATTTTCTAAATGCCAATGGATATGGGCCCAGCCAGCCTAATCTTTCTTCATTAGGTAAGCCCCACATCCCCCCTCCCCCCCAGCCCCTACCAACCCCCCATCCCCGCTATCCCAGTTGAGCAAAACCTCACATAAAAGATAGGAGCAGGAGGAGGCCATTTGGCCCTTCGAACCTGCTCCGCCATTCATTACGATCATGGCTGATCATCCAATTTAATAGCCTAATCCTGCTTTTCCCCCATAACCTTAGATCCTATTCGCTCCAAGTGCTGTATCCAGCCACCTCTTGAATACATTCAATGTTTTGGCATCAACTACTTTCTGTAGCAATGTATTCCACTGGTTCATCACTCTTTGGGTGAAGAAATGTCTCCTCACCTCCGTCCTAAATGTCTTCCCTGAATCCTCAGACTGTGACCCCTGGTTCTGGACTCCCCCACCATTGGGAACATCCTCCCTGCATCTACCCTGTCTAGTCCTGTTAGAATTTTATAAGTCTCTATGAGACCCCCCCTCATTTGTGTGAACTCTAGCGAAAACAATCCTAACCTAGTCAATCTTCGTCATACATCAGTCCCGCCATCCCCGGAATCAGCCTGGTAAACTTTCAGTGCACTCCCTCAAGAGCAAGAATATCCTTCCTCAGAAAAGGAGACCAAAACTGCACACTATATTTGATTTGATTTGATTTGATTTGATTTATTATTGTCACATGTATTAACATACAGTGAAAAGTATTGTTTCTTGTGTGCTATACAGCCAAAACATACCATTCATAGAGAAGGAAACGAGAGAGTGCAGAATGTAGTGTTACAGTCATAACTAGGGTGTAGAGAAAGATCAACTTAATGCAAGGTAAGTCCATTCAAAAGTCTGACAGCAGCAGGGAAGAAGCTGTTCTTGAGTCGGTTGGTACATGACCTCAGACTTTTGTATCTTTTTCCCGAAGGAAGAAGGTGGAAGAGAGAATGTCCGGGGTGCATGGGGTCCTTAAGTATGCTGGCTGTTTTGCCGAGGCAGTGGGAAGTGTAGACAGAGTCAATGGATGGGAGGCTGGTTTGCATGATGGATTGGGCTACATTCACGACCTTTTGTAGTGCCTTGCAGTCTTGGGCAGAGCAGGAGTCATACCAAGCTGTGATACAACCAGAGAAAAAGAATGCTTTCTATGGTGCATCTGTAAAAGTTGGTGAGAGTCGTAGTTGATATGCCAAATTTCCTTAGTCTTCTGAGAAAGTAGAGACATTGGTGAGCTTTCTTAACTATAGTGTCGGCATGCTGGGGCCAGGACAGGTTGTTGGTGATCTGGACACCTAAAAACGTGAAGCTCTCGACCCTTTCTACTCCGTCCCCATTGATGTAGGCCGTTTTTTTTGTTTTTATTCCAATTCAATCAAATCAAGTCCAATTCAGAGTCTCAACAAGTTGAGACATTCCCGGTCCAAGCTGACAAGACAGGGCTCTCACCTCCTGTCTTGGGCTTGATCTACATGATCCAAGCTGATTGGAGTAGGCATAGCTCCTCCTCCGAGGCTTGATCTCATTTGCATCTTAGCCAAAAGGCCGAGATGCTGCTTTTAAAAATTGCTTCAAATGAAGCTAGAATGTAACCTAATTCAACCAAGCACAGCATGTCAATACTACACTTGATCTTAGCCTTACGCTTCCTGAAGTCAATGACAATCTCCTTTGTTTTGTTGACATTGAGGGAGAGATTATTGTTGCCGCACCAGCTCACCAGATTCTCTATCTCATTCCTGTGCTCTGTCTCGTCATTGTTTGAGATCCGACACACAATATTCTAGGTGTGGCCTCTCCAAGGCCACTACTCACATCAAGCAATAACTTTTGTTATCGTTGCTCCTTGTTTTTTATTTACTGCTTAATAGATTTGTTTACAGTTTAAAGCCTAAAACTAAAGAATTAATATGTTATTCTGCTGCTTTCGAAGACAAAGAGGCTTGCAAGAACTACCAGCTGAAGTGAATTAAGAAAGGAATATTATTTTATGTTTGTTGCCCTCTGCATACTATAATATTATTCTAAGATAGCAAGTGAAGTGAAACATAACAAGCGCTTAAGGTTCCCCAATGATCTTCACTAAATTTCTACTGCCAGACTATAGTGATTTCAATAGCCTCAATATCCTGATCTTGCACGTGCCTGAAGGGAGGCTCAGCAGGATATTACCCCCATGTCCGTACAATTTTCAAACTATGTAGCCTATCAGCTATTCCTTCATCCTCTCTCACTGAGCGGGGAAAGAGTTAAAAGGGGCCTGAAGGGCAATTTTTTAACACAGGGGGAAATATGGTGTGTGGCATGGTGGCACTGTGGTTAGCACTGCTGCCTCACAGCATCTGGGATCCAGGTTCGATTCCTGGCTTGGGTGACTGTCTGCGAGGAGTTTGCACGTTCTGCATGGGTTTCCTCCGGGCGCTCTGGTTTCCTCCCACAGTCCAAAGATGTGCTGGTTAGGTGCATTTGCCATGTTAAATTCTCCTTCAGTGTACCCGAACAAGCGCCGGAGTGTGGCGACTAGAGGATTTTCACAATAACTTCGTTGCAGTGTGAATGTAGGCCTACTTGTGACACTAATAAATAAACTTACAAAAATAAACTTTGGAATCTGCTTCCAGAGGAAATCCATCAGAAGGCCTTGGCAGACAGGATAAAGGAAATCCCCAAGGCATTCTACAAGTATGTTAAGAGCAAGAGGATAAGCTGTGAAGGAGTAGGACCTATCAAATGTGACAGTGGGAAAGTCTGTATAGATGCGGTAGAAATGGCAGAGGTACTCAATGAATACTTTGCTTTAGTATTCACAGTGGAAAAGGATCTTGGTAGTTGCAGTGCAGACTTGCAGTGGACTGAGAAGATTGAGCATGTGGACATTAGGAAAGAAGATGTGTTGGAGCTTTTGAAAAGCATCAAGTTAGATAAATCGCCGGGACCGGATAGGATGTACCCCAGGTTACTGTGGGAGGTGAGGGAAGAGATTGCTGAGCCTCTGGTGATGATCTTTGCGTCATCAATGGAGACGGGAGAGGTTCCAGAGGATTGGAGGATTGTGGATGTGGTTCCATTATTCAAGAAAGGGAGAAGAGATAGCCCGGGAAATTATAGACCAGTGAGTCTAACCTCAGTGGTTGGTAAGAAGATCCTGAGAGACAGGATTTATGAACATCTGGAGAGGAATAGTATGATCAGAAATAGCCAGCACGGCTTTGTCCAAGGCAGATCATGCCTTACGAGCCTAATTGAATTTTTTCAAGATGTAACTAGACACATAGACGAGGGAAGAGCGGTAGATGTAGTTTATATGGATTTAAGCAAGGCGTTTGATAAGGTGCCCCATGCAAGGCTCATTGAGAAAGTGAAGGGGCATGGGATCCAAGGGACATTGCTTTGTGGATTCAGAACTGGCTTGCCCACAGAAGGCAAAAAAGAGTGGTTGTAGATGGGTCTTTTTCAGCATGGAGGTCGGTCACCAGTGGAGTGCCCCAGGGATCTGTTCTGGGACCCTTGCCATTTGTAATTTTTATAAATGACCTGGATGAGGAAGTGGAAGGATGGGTTGGCAAGTTTGCTGATGACACAAAGGTTGGTGGGGTGGATAGTGTAGAGGGATGTCAGCAGTTGCAACGAGACATAGATAAGATGCAAGACTGGGCGGAGAAGTGGCAGATGGACTTCAACCCAAATAAGTGTGTGGTGGTTCATTTTGGCAGGTCGAATAGGATGAAAGAATATAATATTAAGAGTAAGACGCTTGGCAGTGTGGAAGATCAGAAGGATCTTGGGGTCTCCCGGGCGACGCTGCTTTGAGCGTCCTATGAAGGACTTCATAGGACGCTCAAAGCAGCGTCGCAGGTGGAGGCGGTGGTTGAGAAGGCGTATGGAATACTGGCCTTCATCAATAGAAGAATTGAATTTAGAAATCGGGAGATAATGCTGCAGCTGTATAGGACCCTGGTCAGACCCCTCCTGGAGTACTGTGCCCAGTTCTGGTCGCCTCATTACAGAAAGGATGTGGAAGCCATAGAAAGGATGCAGAGGAGATTTACAAGGATGTTGCCTGGATTAGGTGGCATGCCTTATGAGGATAGGTTGAGAGAGCTGGGTCTTTTCTCCTTGAAGAGGCGAAGGATGAGAGGTGACCAGATAGAGGTGTATAAGATGTTGAGGGGTATTGATAGAGTGGATTCTCAGAGGCTTTCACCCAGGGCTGAAATGGTTGCCACAAGAGGTCACAGGTTTAGGGTGCTGGGGAGTAGGTACAGAGGAGATGTTCGGGGTAAGTTTTTCACTCAGAAGGTGGTGGGTGCGTGGAATCAGCTGCCGGTAGTGGTGGTGGAGGCGGATTCGATAGGGTCTTTTAAGAGACTTTTGGATAAGTTCATTGAAGTTAGTAAGATAGAGGGTTATAGGAAAGCCTAGTAGATAGGGACATGTTCGACGCACCTTGTGGGCTGAAGGGCCTGTTTGTGCTGTAGCTTTTCTATGTTCTATGTTCTATGAAATTGTAAAGGTGGGTACAATTACAACATTTAAAATATATTTGGCCAGGTACATGGATAGAAGATGTGGACCAAACACAGGCAAATGGAATTAGTTCAGTTTAGGAAACCTGTAGCCATGGACAGGTTTGGCTGAAGGGCCTGTTTCTGTGATGTATATATAACTGACTCGATGGGTGAATTTTTTCGTTCTGTCTGCCACTGGAATCGGAGTGGGCGAGAGGGGGACCATGGAAAAGTCCATTGGCCTTCGGTGGGACTTTCTGGTTTTGGGGCGAGCACGGCTGGAAAATCCCACACTTAGACTCACCACTTGCATTTGTTCCTCTTGTGTTATCACTCAGTGATGACACTTCAAACCCTCCTGGGTTTCTGTTATTTAGGTTGCTGCTTGGAATAGGTGGAATGCTTGAGATGTGCCTGGAGCTGTGTCGCCTCTTTCTCACTGCCGTACAAATACAAGTTTTTTCTTTGTGCGGACTTTTTTTTTTAATCGTCGCAGTTGGAGTTTTGCTTTGGGGCAGGAAGAAATGTTGCAGAACCTTTCTTCCTGAGACTAAGTAGGTAGAGTCAATCATATGGCAGATTGTAATTAGCTTGTGGAAGAAATGAACACAGAAGGATCTATGCTTTCTTTATTCTCAGGGGTTTGTGCTATTAAAGTCTGAATTCCCTTGTCTATCATCTGGGACCTTCTGCAGGAACCAGGTGAAGGCATGCTCGAATAATACTAAATAAAGTTTGTTAAACTGATGTTTGAAAGCACAGGGCCATACAGACTTGAAAGAGTAAAATGTCCATTAAAAGCCAGTCACCAATCAGTGTGACACGTTTCCCAATATTTGCACCGTTAAAATCTATGGTTACCGAAGGCATCTATACTTTGATTAGGTAGCCAGTTTTAAAGCCTGTAATTAGTATAACAAAGATCTTCAAATTGTTCAATTAGTTTCATTAAGGCATATATAACAGAATAATAAACTAAAACAAATGATTTCAACATGTCTTCCTAATTAGCTGGATATGATTGATAGAGCCCTGCACAAGTTATTTGATCTTCTACAAATGCAGTTCCTTGTTGAGAGGGTTTTTAATTGATGCCAAAAGTGGTATTAGCTGATGTTGAAAATAATTGCTCCAAAATTATTCATGCATTCAGAGGAACATAACAAATGGAAGTCCAACCTCGTATCTGGTAGTGTGGACGTGAGCTAATTAATAAAGAAGAAAAACGTCTTTCACAAAAATTTAACTCGGTGTTTGCTAGGGGATAGCAGAGTAATTATAAACTGTAATGGGCTTATTAGCCAATCACAATGAATGCCAATCAGAATGCAGCAGCATTTCACCAAGTCAAGAAACATGTCTTAACACTTGTGGTGCTGAATTTCAATTTTAACCGGACTAAAGTCTCAGGATAAGGTAAGAATTCAGCTTACCTGGTAACCTAACAGTTAGGCAGCTGTACAGAATCATTTTCCTCCCTTTTTTCTTCTGCAATTACATTATTGAAAGCTTCCTCCTTCACAATCATGTCTGAGGGTTCTATTTTTAAAACAAATTATGCAACATATGAAGGAGTTTTCTTCAACACATTCATTCTTCCGCAATCACAGGGAGGCAATCAGAACCCCAGCCTTCCGTGGCTTGCAAACTCTCCTGCCTGAGGGGAAAAAAAGAACCTTTTCATTCTTATGGAATCTTTTATGGCCACCAGATATTTCAAAGAGCTATACAGCCAAGTGAAGAACTTTTGAAATTTTGTCACGGCCGGAATGTAGGACACACAACAAGTAATTTGCAGTCAGCAAACTCCCTCAAACAGCAATTTGACAACGACCAGATCATTTTTGTGATGTCGATTGAGAGGTAAATATTAGAGAGACACTGGGAACGACTCCCCTGCTCTTCTTTGAAAGAGTAAAAGGCCAGAATGTTCCTCCAGTTTTCCCACGGTGGAGGTGGCGAGCTATTGGCTGCTGGCATGATTTTCTGCTCCCGTTGAAGTTAATGGTGCTTTGTGTGGCTCTCCAACCCTGCCACTGGGGAAGCCACACGATGGGAGTGGGAGGGTTGACTTGGCAGGACTGAAAGATCCTGCTGACAGGAAGGGCTGTGTAATGCCATGCATGGGATCTTTTACATCCACCCAAGCAGGCAGATGGGGCCCTCAGTTTAACAACTCATCTAAAGGGCAGCACCACTAACAATGCAGCTCTCTCTCAGTAATGCACTGGAACTTAATTCTTGAAGTGAAGCCCTCGAAGGGGCTTGAACACAGAACCTCTTGATTCAGAGTCAAGACTGCTACGAACGGAGTCACAGTTGAGCCAAACAAGGGAATGTTGTATGAGTATGTTGGCGACATGGTGGCACAGTGGTTAGCATTGCTGCCTCACAGCACCAGGGACCCGGGTTCGATTCCAGCCTGGGGTGACTGTGTGGAGTTTGTGCGTTCTCCCTGTGTCTGCATTGGTTTCCTCCGGGTGCTCTGGATTTCTTCCACAACCCAAAGATGTGCAGGTTAGGTTGATTGGACATGCTCAATTGCCCATTAGTGTCCAAAAATGTGTAGGTTAGGTGGATTGGTCATGGTAAATACACAGGGTTATGGGGATAGGGTGCACTGTAGGCCTGGGTAAGATGCTCTTTCAGAGAGTCAATGCAGACCCAATGGACTGAATGGCCTCCTTCTGCACAGTAGAGATTCTATGGAGTATAGTATAATGGTAATGTTACCATTCGAAGAAGCTTGATCTAAATCAAAACTCAAATCCCACATATCAGTTTGAGTATCCCTAACATCCCTGTCATGAAGCTGACAGATTTTTGTAAAAAAGATAAAGTGATTTACTCGTGTCCTTTAGGGGGAGCAAACCTCTGTTGTGTTGTTGCCCACAAGTGACTCCAGCCCCAAACCAATGTGGACAGTCTAAAGCAAACTAAGTCTCTTTGCTATTGTCAAAAGATGTTTCAAATAATGAAAGGAAGATAGAGTTTTACAAAAGAGGACATGATTACAAACTGGGTAACCCATGGGATAAATGTCATTAAAGTAACAATTCTGTCTAGTTTAAAGTTGCCATTTAAGAAGAAAATTGGCATCCATAGTAGCAAATAACATCACAGCTAAATTATTCAAAGAGAATTAAATCAATTATTGATTCAGCGAAGTGTGGACTTGTGGTAGTTTCTTTATTAGTATTAACTTGAGAGATAAAGCAAACTCTTACATTCTGATAGTATCTTCAATCGGCTCCATGTTAAAGTTTAACTGTTTCCTCCTTTTTAATAAATGCCATAATTTATGTCACTCAAGAATGAGGTAACACCAGAAGATACTTTTGATCCCGGAAAACTGAATGTTTTCACAGGTTCTGTATAGCAACATGCGTTTGAATAAAGCTGAAGAAGTCAATTAATGTTGTATTTTGAGATTCAAAAAAGAAACCCCTCCAAATGTACACAGCCCGATGTGCATAGTTACTTTTGCAACACCTGTATTGCCAAGTGAGACTTCTGAAAAACATCTCTGGAGTCATAAGTGCATAATTGTATTTTGGAAATATCAAAACATTTTTAAAGTATAAATAAAAAGATCTTTCCACTGTGTCTTTGCTTTACACTATCATAGTATCACACAGTCCGGGCTCATATTTAAAAACAACCCTTGTAATTGTCATATTCTAATGTCACATCAAGCACCAACAATCTTGTAATTGATGCCCTCTGCTGTTATTCACCCATTTGTCCTTAATTACAAACAGTATCACTGTCTGCTCAGTCAATAGTGTGCAACTGTTTCATTATATGCAAATATTGATGAGTTTTTCTTATAAATTGTGTCATGCTGCTATTGAAACTAGTTTCCAATTCTATTTCTCATGTCCATCCAGTTGAGGTGCATAGTTAAAATAAACGATCAGTCTCCCCAACTGACTCAGTGGATGATGGCACCGTGTAATGTGATGCTATTCCATGCGCACTTAAGGGAAGACACAAATATAGCTGCACATTACCAAGGAGTGTCCCCACTAGGGACAGGTTTTTCCGGCCGCGCTCGTCCCAAGACCAGAAAATCCCGCTCGAGGTCAATGGACATTTGCACCGCCCGTGGCGGTGGGACAGGAAAATTCCGCCCTAATTGGCAGATTAATCATCTTAACCTTAGTAAATGAGAAGGCTATTGGCTTTGGGGATTTGCATTGGCTAAATAATAATAAATATTTCATGCAAGTCTGAAGCTCCCAAATTGACATGTATGGATGTTGGCAATCTGAACTAAAAACAAATATTTCTGGGAATACTCTGCAGGTCTGGCAGCATCAATAGCGAGAGAAAGAGTTAACGAGCGGGGTTTTCCATCCCTCCCCCCACCCCGTCAGCGTGTTTTGCAGCTGGCGGGATCTTTCAGTCAAGAAGGCAGCTCATCACCACCTTCTCAAGGGCAGCTAGGGATGGGAAATAAATACGGGCCTAGCCAGTGATGCCCATATCCCATAAATGTTTTTTTAAAATCTTGAACAGTTCGTTAAAACCACTTTCCAAAGTTGAGAAAAACTATGGACTATGTAACGCAACTCATCTATAATCCAACATAAATTGATACCTAGTGTGGAAGGAGTGTGACAAATCAACAATCGAGATGCTTTACTTCTGATACACCATCACTGCAGGACACCAATAAATAATTAGTTAAATCAGACATAAAGAACTCACTTTTAATTCATTAAAATTAATAAAGGAATCCCTCTTACTAATCAACAATGGGAGAGGTTGTTACAAACAGCTGTTGCCCATACATATTTTATATTACAATTACCTAAAGTGTCAATGCATTGTTTTAATTATATAAAAAATAAACATTTCAGGCTAAACTGCATGACTGTCTACAATTAGTTAATTATACACAATACTTAATTGTATGTTTGCATTAGTCTGGGCTGTTCCATATATTACAAAATTAAACTTTCAGAATGACAGGGCTGGGGTACACATCATTTCAAACTCAAACATGTCATTTTCCCTTTAAGTAGCTTTTATTTACATTTTTGTTGATTTAGTATAGGTTGCGTATGTCCTATCGCCATTACTTCTCAGGACAAACATGAGGAATAGGTGCAGAAATAGGCCATCTGTCCCCTCAAGCCTGCTCTGCCATTCAATAAGGACATGGCTGACCTGATTGTGGCATTAACTCCACCTTCCTGCCTGTCCCTCATAACCCTTAACCTCCTTGTTGGTCAAAAATCTGTCTTTCTCAGTCTTGAATGTATTCACTGACACAACTGCTCTCTGTGGAAGACAATTACAAAGATTAGCAACCCTCTGAGGGAGAAAAAAATCCTCTCATCTCTATCTTCAATGGGGAATCCCTTATTTTTATACTGTGCCCTCTAGTTTCTGATTCCCCCACCAGAGAAAGCATAATTTCAGCATCAACCCTGTCAAGTTCCCTCAGAATCTTAAATGTCTCAATAAGGTTACCTCTCATTCTTCCAAGCTCCTATGATTGTCTGCACAACCTATCCCTACAAGACAATCCCTTCATCCCAGGAATCAGCCTAGTGAATCTTCTCTGAATCACTTCCAATGAAATTATATCCCTCTTAAGGACCAAACTGCACACATTGCTCTAGGTTGGTCTCACCAATGCCCTGTGAATTGTGGTGAAACTTACCTACTTTTATTTTCCATGTTCCTTGCGATAAAGGCCAACACTCCATTTGTCTTCCTACTTGCTACACTTGCATGCTAACCTATGTGAATCATGCAGAAGAACTCCAGTACCACAATATTCTGCAACCCCTCTCCATTTAAATAATATTCTGCTTTTCTATTCTTCCTGCCAAAGTGATTGCAGATTTTTTCATCTGCCAAACTTTTGTACACCCACTTAACCTCTCTATGTTTCCTTGCAGACTCTGTGGGTGGGATTTTCCAGTTCCTCTGGGGGTGAACATCATGGTGGGCAGGCGGAACAGGAAAATTTGGAGTGTGGCCAAAAGTCTGTTTATCACCAATTTGTGGGTGCAGCGCTTGTTCATGGCTGCTCTGAATCTGTGACCTAAATCTTCCCGTCATGCCCACCATGGGAATTGTTGTGGGAGGGACGGAAAACTTGACAGACAAGCGAAAGGTCCGTTGGCCTCGAGCAGAAATTTCCAGTCCCATGTGGGCCAAGGCAAGTGGGCACGTTATTGGAAGGTGTGATAAGGGATAGGATCTACAAATATTTGGATAGACAGGGACTTATTAGGGAGAGTCAACATGGCTTTGTGCATGGTAGGTCATGTTTGACCAATCTATTAGAGTTTTTCAAGGAGGTTACCAGGAAAGTGGATGAAGGGAAGGCGGTGGATGTTGTCTACCTGGATTTCAGAAAGGCCTTTGATAAGGTCCCTCATGGGAGGTTAGTTAGGAAGGTTCAGTCGCTAGGTATACAGGGGGAGGTAGTAAATTGGATTAGACACTGGCTCAATGGAAGAAGTCAGGGAGTGGTTGTGGAGGATTGCTTCTCTGAGTGGAGGCCTGTGACTAGTGGTGTGCTGCAGGGATCGGTGTTGGGTCCATTGTTGTTTGTCATCTATATCAATGATCTGGATGATAATGTGGTAAATTGGATCAGCAAATTTGCTGATGATACAAAGATTGGAGGTGTAGTGGACAGTGAGGAAGGTTTTCAAAGCTTGCAGAGGGATTTGGACCAACTAGAAAGATGGGCTGAAAAATGGCAAATGGAATTTAACGCAGACAAGTGTGAGATATTGCACTTTGGAAGGACAAACCAAAGTAGAACGTACAGGGTAAATGGTAGGACTCTGAAGAGTGCAGTAGAACAGAGGGATCTGGGAATACAGGTACAGAATTCCCTAAAAGTGACGTCACAGGTGGATAGAGTCGTAAAGAGTGCCTTTGGTACATTGGCTTTTATAAATCGGAGTATCGAGTATAAAAGTTGGAGTATTATGGTAAGGTTATATAAGGCATTGGTGAGGCCGAATTTAGAGTATTGTGTGCAGTTTTGGTCACCTAGTTACAGGAAGGATGTAAATAAGGTTGAAAGAGTGCAGAGAAGGTTCACAAGGATGTTGCCGGGACTTGAGAAGCTGAGTTACAGAGAGAGATTGAATAGGTTGGGACTTTATTCCCTGGAGCGTAGAAGAATGAGGGGAGATTTGATAGAGGTGTATAAGATTTTGATGGGTATAGATAGAGTGAATGCAAGCAGGCTTTTTCCACTGAGGCTAGGGGAGAAAAAAACCAGAGGGCATGGGTTAAGGGTGAAAGGAGAAAAGTTTAAAGGGAATATTAAAGGGGGCTTCTTCACGCAGAGAGTGGTGGGAGTGTGGAATGAGCTGCCGGATAAAGTAGTAAATGCGGGGTCACTTTTAACATTTAAGAAAAACTTGGACGGGTTCATGGATGAGAGGGGTGTGGAGGGATATGGTCCAAGTGCAGGTCAGTGGGACTAGGCAAAAAATGGTTTGGCACAGACAAGAAGGCCAAAAGGCCTGTTTCTGAGCTGTAATTTTCTATGGTTCTATGGTTCTATGGCTGTTCAGGCAAGACCAGTTGGAAGGAATGGCTCCTGCTCTGCCCAAGACTGCAATAAACTACAAAAGATCGTGAATGTAGCCCAATCCATCACGCAAACCAGACTCCTATCCATTCACTTCCCGCTGCCTTGGCAAAGCAGCCAGCATAATTAAGGACCCCATGCTACCTACTCTGTAGTTAATCTTGTTTCTAATGAGGTCGTCAACAAAAAGATACAAAAGTCTGAGGACACCTACCAACTGACTCAAGAACAGCATCTTCCCTGTTGCCATCAGACTTCTGAATAGACCTACCTTATATTAAGTTGATCTTTCTTACACCCCAGCTATGACTGTAACACTACATTCTGCACTCTTGTTTCCTTCTCGATGAACGGTATGCTTTGTATAGCACGCAAGAAACAATACTTTTCACTGTATGCTAAGTGAGCCTGCGTCGCCAGTGGGAGAGAAACTGCAGTCGGAATGCGTTTCAGCGAGAGTGAGGGCATCGGGAATTTGGAGCTGAGTGGGTAACTATTGGTAAGTGTTTCTCTTTTTTTTCTCTTTAAAAATCAGGAGTCTGGATTAAATTTCAGTAAGTAACTGACCCAGTTAGCTAAGTGGCAGTTATCTGTCAATCAATAGAAGCCTGATTAGGGCCTCAATTGGTGTGAACACTTATTGAATTTTAGGCTGGTGTGTGAGTCATCCCGGTTCACTTCATCTGTATATAAGGCAGTGGTTTTAGCAAATGCATGACCAGTGAGCCTGCGCATGCCAGTGGGAGAGAGACTGCAGCCGGAGTGAGATTTCAGCCAGAGTGAGGGCATCGGGAATTTGGAGCTCAGGGGAAAGAGGTGCTCATCTTCGGGAGACTCGAGGTAAGTGAGAGCGAGAAGGAAACCGAACCGTGCCGTCACAGCCAGCAGGTAAGTGATTGGCTGGTGACCGGTAAGTAATTTTTTCTTTTGTTTTTTCTCTTGGCATTGTTGTTGTTGTTGTTGTTGTACACTACTATAGTGTTTCCGTGTAATTTCTGTGGTTTAGAGTTTGTAAGGGTTATATTCGGCAGTAACGAGGAGTAGGAAAGAAGAACCCGAGAGAATTGGATATTATCAGAAACAAAACATCTTTCAAAAGTTTAATTTAAAGGGGGAAGACAGGACAGGAGAGCTCCAAGCCGTGGTTTGCTCCTCTTGCTCCATATGGCAGGTTGGGAACAGTTCCAGTCCCCTGGGTCAGCATGTGTGCAGGAAGTGTCTCCAGCTACAGTTCCTGGAAGCTCGAGTTTCAGAGCTGGAGCAGCAACTGGAGACACTATGGAGCATCTGCGAGTCGCAGAGTATCCTGGATAGCACGTATAGAGAGGTGGTCACACCGCAGGCTCAGACTCCGCAGGCAGGAAGGGAATCAGTGACCACCAGACAGAGCAAGAGAGATAGGCAGGTAATGCAGGAATCTCCTGTGCCATTCCCCTGCAAAACATATATACGGCTTTGGATACTGCTGCAGGGAATGACCTCTCTGGGGAAAGCAGCAGCAGCCAAACTCATTGCACCACGGTTGGTTCTGCTCCAGAGATGAGGGGTAAAAAATGTGCCAGTGCAATAGTTCTAGGGCATTGAATTGTAAGGGGAATAGACAGGTGTTTCTGTGGCCGCAAGCAAGACTCCAGGATGGTATGTTGCCTCCCTGGTGCTTGGGTCAAGGATGTCTCGGAGCAGGTACAGGATATTCTGGAGGGGGAGGGCGAACAGCCAAAGGTCGTAGTACACATCAGTAAAAATGACATAGGAAAAAAAAGGAATGAAGTCCTAAAAACAGAATATCGGGAGCGAGGAAGAAAGTTAAGAAATCGGGCCTCAAAGGTGGTGATCTCACCGATTACTACCGGTGCCACGTACTCGTCAGAATAGAAATGAGAGGATATATCGGATAAGTATGTGGCTGAAGAGATGGTGTCAGGGGGAGGGTTTCAGATTCCTGGGGCATTGGGACTGGTTCTGGGGAGGTGGGACATGTACAAATTGGATGGGTTACACCTGGGCAGGAGTGGGACTGATGTCCGAGGGAGGACTGTTTGCTAGAGTGGTTGGGGAGGGATTGAACTAATTTGCCAGGGAGATGGGAACCTATGTAAGGAGTCAGAGAAGGAAGGAGCAAGGACAAAATCAAAAGGTAGAAAAGGGAAGAAGAAAAGTGATAGGCAGAGAAACCAAGGACAAAGTTCAAATAGGGCTATAGAGAAAAATATTGGCAGCAAGGCAAACAATGTTAAAAATATTAGCTCTGACAACGTGGAGTCTGTATGGGTGGAGTTGAGAAATACCAAGGGGCAAAAAACATTAGGGGTGTCATATAGAGACCCCCAAACTGCAGTGGCGCTGTTGGGAATGGCACTAAACACGAAATTAGAGATGCATGTGAGTAGGGAATATTGGTGATCATGGGTGATTTTAATCTGTACATAGATTAGGCAAATCAAATTTGCCACAATGCCGTAGAGGAGGAATTCCTGGAGTGTATACGGGATGGTTTTCTTGACCAATGTGTGGAGGAATCAACTAGAGAGCAGGCCATCTTAAACTGGGTACTGTGTAATGAGAAGAAAATCATTGCCTACCGAGCTGTACGAGACCACTTGGGGATGAGCGACCATAACATGATAATTTTTGTCAAGATGTAGAGTGAAGTAGTTGATTCAGAGACTGGGGTGCTGAATCTTAATAAAGGAAACTATGAGGATTTGAAGCATGAGTTGACCTTGATAAATTGGGGAGAGTTACATAAAGGGATGACAGTGGACAGGCAATGGCAGACATTCAAGGAATGCATGGGGGAACTGCAGCAACTGTTTACTCCTGTCTGGCACAAAAACAAAATGGGTAAGAGGGCCAATCCATGGCTTACAAAGGAAATTGAGAGAGTATCCGATCTAAGATAGAGGCATATGGATTGGTCAAGAAAAATAATAGGCCTGAGGATTGGGAGCAGTTTAGAATTCAGCAAAGAAGGACCAAGGGATTGATTAAGAAGGGGAAATACAGTTTGAAAGTAAGCTTGCAGGGAACATAAAGACTGACACTAAGAGTTTTTATAGATACGTGATAAGAAAGAGGTTGTTGAAGACAAATGTAGGTCCCCTGCAGACAGAAATGGGGGAATGTATAATAGGAGACAAAGAAATGGCCGAGCAACTGAATACATACTTTGGTTCTGTCTTCACAAAAGAGGACACAAACCAGATGCCAGAAATTTTGGAAAATGCAAGATTTAGTGAGGGAAGAACTGAGGGAGATCAATATTAGTAGAGAAATGGTGCTGGGAAAGTTGATGGGATTGATGGCGGATAAGTCCCCGGGCCTGATAATCTGCATCCCAGAGTACTTAAGGAAGTGGCTTTAGTAATAATGGGTGCATTGGTGGCCATCTTCCAGGATTCTATAGACTCTGGAACAGTCTCTGCAGATTGGAGGGTAGCGAATGTCACTTGAATATTCAAAAAGAGAGGTAAAGAGAAAACAGGGAATTATAGACCAGTAAGCTTAACATCGGTAGTGGGGAAAATTCTTGAATCCACTATCAAGGACTTTATAGCAGAGCATTTAGAAAGCAGTGGCTGGATCAGACAGTCAGCATGGATTTATGAACGTGAAATCATGCTTGACAAATCTGTTGGAATTCTTTGAAGATGTAACTCATAGAGTTGACAAGGGGGAACCAGTCAATGTGGTATATTTGGACTTTCAGAAAGCATTTGACAAAGTCCCGCACAATAGATTATCGTGCAAGATTAAAGCGCATGGGATTGGAGGAAGTGTATTGAGATGGATAGAAAACTGGTTGGCAGAGAGGAAACAAAGAGTAGGAATTAATGGGTGCTTTTCAAATTGGCAGACAGTAACTAATGAGGTGCCATAGAGATCGGTGCTGGGACCCCAGCTATTCACAATATATATTAATGATTTGGATGAGGGAACAAAATGTAACATCTCAAAGTTTGCAGATGATACAAAGTTGGGGGAGAGGTTGAACTGTGATGAGGATGCAGAGATCCTTCAGAATGATCTGGACAGGTTGGGTGAGTGGGCAAATCAGTGACAGATGCAGTATAATTTGGATAAGTGTGAGGTTATTCACTTTGGAAGCAAAAACAAGAAGGCAGATTATTACCTGAATGACTGTAAATTGCAAGAGGGGAGTGTGCAGCGGAGCCTGGGTGTCTCTGTGCAATGGTCACTGAAGGTAAGCATGCAGGTACAGCAGGCGGTAAAGAGGTTTTGAGTACAGGAGCAGGGATGTGTTGTTGCAATTATACAGGGCTTTGGTGAGGCCACACCTAGAGTATTGTGTGCAGTTTTGGTCTCCTTTTCTGAGGAAGGATGTACTTGCTCTCGAGGGAGTGCAGCGAAGGTTTACCAGGCTGATTCCGGGGATGGTGGAACTGATGTATGAGGAGAGATTGACTAGGTTAGGATTGTTTTCGCTGGAGTTCAAACAAATGAGGGGGAATCTCATAGAGACTTATAAAATTCTAACAGGTTTAGACCGGATAGATGCAGGGAGGATGTTCCTGATGGTGGGGGAGTCCAGAACCAGGAGTCACAGTCTGAGGATTCGGGATAGACCGTTTAGGATGGAGGTGAGGAGACATTTCTTCACCCAAAGAGTGGTGAGCCTGTGGAATTCGTTACCACAGGAAGTAGCTGATGTCAAAACATTTAATGTATTCAAGAGGATTGCTGGATATAGCACTTGGGGCAAATGGGATCAAAGGTTATGGGGAAAAAGCAGGATTAGGCTATTGAGTTGGATGATCAGCCATGATTGTAATGATGGCGGAGCAGGCCCAAAGGGCCAAATGGCCTCCTCCTACTCCTATCTTCTATGTTTCTATGTCTATGTGAGAATAATAAATCAAAACAAATCAAAATCAAACTTTCTGACCAGAATTTTACAGGCATGCCCGCCCCGATTTGAGGGGCGGGCGAGGCTCGGAGAAAGGCATTCTCCTTTGGCCACAGGCAGGATTGTATGCACCTCGGGCGGATGTGCCGGTAAAATTCCGTCCTCTGCGTGCATTTTCTCAGTTAGATCCTACAAATCTCTTTTGGGTTTTACAATCAGGCCAAGGTCACCAACCTGAGATTCTGTAAAATCTTGTTCCATAAAATAAACAGACTCCCCCAAACATCTTTTCACTGCAGGATTCATTACTGCTTCTAGTGGTGAAATAAATTAATCAAGAAGAGAATGGTGACTAGTCACCTCATTGCAGTATTAATGTGAGCCCACTCGTGACTAATAAATAAACTTTTAAACTTTGCTTGGAATTCCTGTGGATCGTAAGAGTAAGATCTGAAGGAAATAATGAGATTTCACAATTTTGAAAACCTGGAAAAGTATGAGCTTGATTGGGGGACAGTGTAATTACTGTTCCTTTGCTGGTTTTCTCTCAGAAGGATCGGAGAATCTCGTGCTGCCTATGTTTCTGTTTGCTTTCATTTACTTTGCGGGTTCATGTGGTGTCAAAGAGCTCGTGGCCTTTGGTCAGGTCAATAAAGTTCCCAAGAGCCAACATCTTTTTGTTGCAGGTGGATCTGTAAAGCTTTAACAGATCTATCTGCTGCTGTGTCAGGAGTGGGCCCCTGAGGATTTATGGTGAAAGGCTGTAGAAGCTATTTGGAAACGCACCAACACAAAACTATAAACGTCAGGGAAATTGAGTGGGGTCAGGAAGATCAGGCATTTGAACCAACTGATTTGTTTTACACTGACCAGTGCAGACAACCTGCCTGTCAGCAATTTAAAAACAGATGTTTATTTGAATGACTGAGAGCTTGTTTAAAGAAGAAACAAAGGATCCTAGGCATATCACGCTGAATGATTTCATCTAAAAGCCATAATGTCAGGACTCAGGGAAAGTATTCACCTGGTAACTTTATATAGGCTGTAAAGCCAAAGGAAATGGATTGCAGACGCTTTTTCTGACTGATTTCTTTGATGTTTCGTGTTCAGCCTGATGGTTTCGATCAGGTGGAAGCAGGTGAAATTAGTCATGGAAGAAAAGACCTTGCAAATGCTTACTCTGTTGAACTATTGCCTTCTCTAAACTGGCTGCTTTGTTAGTTTAGTGACAAAGCTTTCAAGTAAAATTTATTTATTAGTCACAAGTAAGGCTTACATTAACACTGCAATGAAGTTACTGTGAAATTCCCTTAGTCGCCACGCTTCGGTGACTGTTTGGGTCAATGCACCTAACCAGCACGTTTTTCAGATCGTGGGAGGAAACCGGGGCACCCGGAGGAAACCCACACAGGCAAGGGAGAACGTGCAAACTCCACACAGACAGTCACCCAAAGCCAATCGAACCCTGGTCCCTGGCGCTATTGGGCAGCAGTGTTAACCACTGTGCCACCATGCTGCCACAAAACTTAACGTCCTGCTCCAGCAAGAATTGAACTTGCAACCACTGGTTTATAAGACCAGTGCTCTGATAAAAACTGGTCGATAACAGCAGTGTTATATACTGCTCTTATAGACCAGTGCTTTAATCACTGAGCTATGAAGCCAACTGCAACACCACAGAGTTGAGAATCAAGCTATACCCATATAAATAGTTGACAGACCGAAGGCATGTTTGTAACATTTTAATAAATTGACATGACTGTTTATGTTTTAAACAGTGTTTTCATTGAGGGTACTGGTTGTTAGCATTTATGAAACAAATCACAAATTTTGTTGGTGAATTATTGCATCCGCACATTGGTTTATCATTCATAGTGTGAAATAAATGTTCAGCAATTATGTTCGATGTGTTCCAATCATGACATAAATTTCCTCATAACTGTTTCCTACCCTCTGTGAAGCTCTTAACTTTCCTCCACCCTTCAGCTCTTTGGGCCGGATATTCCGGCCACGCTCGTCCCAATGCCGGAAAGTCCCACTCAAGGTCAACGGACCTTTGCATGGTTCACCCCTTGCCCGCTACAATTCCCGTGGGAGATGAGATGGGAAAATTCCTCCCTTGTTCTCTTATCTTACTTTCTGCATTAATCTTTTAATTTTAATGACCCTACAGCACTATTTGAGGAAGAGCGGGCAGTTCTCCCAGTGTCATGACTCAGTCAACCCCTTCAAAAACAGATGATATGGTCAGAGTAAGTGATGGCCCATTTGAGACAGATGAGGACAAATATCTTCTTTTAGAGGGTTGTGAATCTGTGGAATTCTTTCCGGCAGAGTGCTGTGGAGACTGAGTTGTTAGGTATGTTCAAGATTGAGATTGACAGATTTTTAATTAGAAAAGGAATCGAGGGTGTTGGGGCTAAGGCAGGAGCATGGAGTTGAGGATTATCATATCAGATCAGTCAAGGTCTCATTTAATGACGGATTCAATGGGCCAAATGGCCTACTTCTGCTCCTACGTCATATGGTCACTTATTTCTGTTTGTGGAATCTAACTTGCACAAATTCCCTGCGATATTGGCGTGGAAGGAAAAATGACATCACTTCAAAACTCATTAACTGTCCGGGAGGTGCTTTGCCATATCCGGATGCAATGAGAGGAGCAATTAAATCTCAAGGGCCACAAAATTTGGTTCTGTACAATTGTCGGTTTTGATGTAATGGGGGCCAGGAAGTGAAAAAAGTGCTGGAGCTAGGGGAGTGGGAAACCACTCTTGCTGACCTCTGACAGCCTGGACTGATAGCCATGTTTTAAAGGGTGATATTGTCAGTCAAATCTCCATAGGAACATTGATGGACTCTCACGACTATCTTTACCCAACAAGTCATCAATAAAGAGTTTGAGTGGAAACGTTTTCTACTTTCAGCAAGTAGAAAAAACTCCTTTAAACGCAGGACAAGTTAAGGAGTATACCAGAAACGATCCACTACTGTCAGAAATTATGGGCATTGTCCTTTGTGGCAAGACTGCAGAAGCAAGCCTGGAGTCACTGAAGATTTGAACTATCCATACAAGCTGGTTGTCTTTTCTGGAGAATGAGAGTCATCATTCCACCATTGTTAAGGAAACATACTGAAACAACGAAATGAAAGTCACTGTGGCATAGTAAAGATGAAGGAGATAGCCACAAGCTATTTTTGGTGGCCACGATTCAACACTGAATTCGAGGAGCAGGCAGGCATATGTTTGTCTTGTGCAAGAGTTCACAACCTGCCATCACTAGCGCCATTACACCCCTGGGAATGGCCAGAAGGGCTGAGGCAAAGAGTTCATATAGATTATTTTAAGTTTATTTATTTAGTGGCACAAGTAGGTTTACATTAACACTGCAATGAAGTTACTGTGAAAATCCCCTAGTCACAACACTCTGGCGCCTTTTCGGGTACACTGAGGGAGAATTTAGCATGGCCAATGCACCTAACCAGCACGACTTTCGGACTGTGGGAGGAAACCGGAGCACCCGGAGGAAACCCACGCTGACACGGGGAGAACGTGCAGACTCAGCACAGACAGTGACCCAAGCTGGGAATTGATCCCGGGTCCCTGGCACTGTGAGGCAGCAATGCTAACCACTGTGCCATCGTACCACCCCAGATTTTACCAGACCATTCAAAGGGCATATGTTTTTCACTGTGGTTGATGCACACTCGGTATGGCCTGAACTCGCCATTATAAAGACAGTGGCTGGAAGTCTACCCGCCACAGAATCGGCAAAGGCAAGGGTCTGACAATGGAAATCTCCGTTGACCTTGGACAGGAATTTCTGGTCTCGCCTGAGCGAGGTTGTAAAATCCCGCCCAGTGTCCTCTGAGAGAACAATAGAAAGACTGGATGAGATTTTTTGCAAGATTCTGTTACCCTGAACAGCCTGTGAGCGACAATGGGCCACAGTACATGACATAAGAACTAGGAGCAGGAGTAGGCCATCTGGCCCCCCGAGCCTGCTCCGCCACTCAATAAGATCATGGCTGATCTTTTCGTGGACTCAGCTCCACTTACCCGCCCGCTCACCATAACCCTTAATTCCTTTACTGCTCAAAAATGTATCTATCCTTGCCTTAAAAACATTCAATGAGGTAGCCTCAACTGCTTCACTGGGCAGGGAATTCCACAGATTCACAACCCTTTGTGTGAAGAAGTTCCTCCTCAATTTAGTCTTAAATCTGCTTCCCCTTATTTTGAGGCTATGCCTGCTAGTTCTAGTTTCACCCACCAGTGGAAACAACTTCCCTGCTTCTATCTTATCTATTCCCTTCATAATCTTATATGTTTCTATAAGATCTCCCCTGATTCTTCTGAATTCCAGTGAGTATCGCTCCAATCTACTCAGTCTCTCCTCATAAGCCAACCCTCTCAACTCCGGAGTCAACCTAGTGAATCTCCCCTGCACCCCCTCCAGTCCCAGTATATCCTTTCTCAAGTAAGTACATTTTGCAAAAATTCACAAACTGTTTAAAGGAGAACAGAATCCAACACATTCAGTCTGCTCCTTATCATCCTGCCACAAATGGGCTGGCTGAACGGTTTGCACAGATGTTGAAACATTCGTTGAAAGTATTTCGAGAGCAAGGTTCATTGTCTAAACGGTTGAGCCAATTCTTAATGATGTACAGAAATACGACACATTCAACAATCCAAAGTTCTCCCACATTGCTAAAGTTAAAAGTTAAAGTTAAAGTTTATTTATTAGTCACAAGTAGGCTTACATTCACACTGCAATGAAGTTACTGTGAAAATCCCCTGGTCGCCACAATTCGGCGCCTGTTGGGGTACGGTGAGAGAGAATTTAACATGGCCCATTCACCTAACCTGCACATCTTTGGACTATGGAAGAAAACCAGGGCACCCGGAAGAAACCCATGTAGACAGAGGGAGAATGTGCAAACTCTGCACAGACAGTGACCCAAGCCGGGAATCGAACCCGGGTCCCTGGCTCATGATAAACTGTCAATTAAATACAGCATTTGATTTGCTTACATCATCCAAGGCAAGAGAGACTTTTGAGAAGAAACAGCAAGGTTAGGTTATACGATGTGAGGACAGGGCTAATCCCTGTATTTTTCATAGAAGTCAAGGTATTGGCAAGGAACTATACTACCAGTGAGAAGTGGATACCAGACATTGTCTTAGCACAGACAGTACCAGTCTCCTATACCATTAAAATTCGAGACAATGTAGTATGGGGAAGACATGCAGACCAATTTTTGGCAACAAGAGCCAGTTTGCCAGAGACAGAATCAATTGAGAGTCTGCAACAAACTGCGGCAAATGAAGACCTAGACATTCCTGAGAACCTGACAGTACCTGAAACTACTGTGGAAGACTGTAGCTCAGATGAGGACACTTCAACACCGAGTCAACCTCCGAACACTACATCGACTCTGGTGGAGATAACAACTGACAACGTCCAAGCTAAACCAAAAATAACAGAGGTTGTAGTCAACACAAAAAAGAAGACGCCTGCGGTTCACCAACAATCACCCAGAAATCAACATCCTCCAAAACGTCTAACTTATTGACTGTTGTGTTTATTGTTGTTCATATTGAGGATTTTGATTGTTAACATTATACTGTATTTCATTGCAGGAACCTCTGATGTAAAGGGGGAGGAAAGTGTAGTGTGTTCATGTTGTTTCTATTTGGAACAAGAGCACTTTGAGGGTCTGATCATCTGATGTCCTGGTGATGCCATCGGCTGTTTGCATGGGCAAACGGGCAGTCTATCCTAACAGCCTGTAGAAAAAGCCCCTTTCCAATAAAGTTCTTGTTTGTTTGTTGCTTCATAGCCTACAAGCCTAACCTTTAAAAATTATCACAACTCTTAGCTCACCATTCATTCCATCATCCAGGAGGTCACCCAGACAGTAGGGCTAGAATTCTCCAACCATTCACATTGGTGTGGGATGGCTTCAATGGGAATTCCCATTGACAGCGGCAGGACCAGAAGATGCTGCCACCAGCAAACGGCACGCCACCTCCTGAGAAAAATGCTGAGGGGAGGCTAGAGGATCTCGCCATAGGTGTGGGGACTTTATTGTCCTCTCTCTAAACAGAGAGGAGCAGGAGAAAGATGTTTGGTTCTGCTAGGATTGCAGGATTCCCCATGGCGCAGGGACCTACTGGCTGCATGCAATGTGGCTCTGCATCTCAGTCGGAATGTTCTGCAACTCAAGGATTCTAGGTCCCTGAAAATCAAGTTGGTGAATTTCCACTATCCTGTCAGGAGTCAGGAGGTGTTCATCCTGTGCCAGTTACTCTGATCCCATCATTCCCATTTTCCATGGGATATATGCTGGAGATCTGTCAATAGATATTCAAATGAACAAACATGTAAACTTCTGTTAGATTCACCTTTGTCGAGTATCAGTGGATGCAATACCAGAGATGCATGAGCATACCTGGTGTGAGTCACTGCATGAGATATTAGGGCCTTAATATTTACCAAATATTAAACTGCTACATCAAGTGGCTGTGCTTTTTCAACAAAAGAAATTATTTTGCACAAACAAAATATTCACTCTGATTTAAAATTAAAATCTTCAAAATTAACATTAATTTTGCAAAGAAGTAGAAAGACCTGCTGAGGAAAACACCAAAGGGAAAATTGGAGGAAAAAAATATCAATTAAAGTGCCTACTCCTTTAATACTCTGCTACTGCAGCCTTTTTTTTGTGCAGGATATACGGAGAAGGTGTTGAATGTATTTTCATAATTTGATGAAGAATTGTTCATGGATATTGAGTTTAAGAAAATTGTGCTTTCATTTGGTATTGGCAGTGGCAGTATTTTAATCATAATTACGTTATAGAAACATAGAAACATAGAAACATAGAAACCCTACAGTGCAGAAGGAGGCCATTCGGCCCATCGAGTCTGCACCGACCACAATCCCACCCAGGCCCTACCCCCACATATTTACCCGCTAATCCCTCTAACCTACGCATCTCAGAATTCTAAGGGGCAATTTTTAACCTGGCCAATCAACCTAACCCGCACATCTTATGGTTGGTTGTTACTTGAACAGTTTTCAGTTTTAATTTTCCGATGGAAATTGCTCTATTTCCACTCCCCTCGTTTTCAACACTTAGAAAACAAAATGGTGTCCTGCCAGTTGACTGCAGTGGAGATTGCTTTTCTGCGAGGATCCAAACAAAGAAAATGTAGAGGACAGCTGTGAAAATGGAAAGCACAAAACAAAACGAAGGTGAAAAACAAAATTGCTTGGAATTACTCTGAATAATTGTGATTTTACAGAAAGCTATTTGTTTTTTGAGGAAATGAATTTTGGGAAGCATGCTGAGAGCGGAACAAAACCTCCAAAGAACTCCTGTGACATGACGCTGTTTTTAAGGAAATCATCAGGAACATCAGAGAAAAGTCTGGAAAGGAAAAGATCAAACAATGGTGGATAGATGTGAAGAAAAAGGCAGTCTTGTAGCTTGAGCTTGTGAGGCAGTTATGGCAATCCAAAACTAATTCTACTGATCTGCTCTTGTCTGTCTCCATAGCCCTGTATAATTCTCTGCTCCAAATGGTTAATCGATTCTTCCCTTAAGATATATAAAGGCTGTGTCATCACATCAGTTCTCCGTTCTATTTTCCTTATTACAATACTAGACCTCACTCCCAGCAACTTATCCATGGCTCTACAGAGAAGGCAGGAAATTGTTAAGCCCACATCACCTTCAATCTAAACCCCAAAACTCTCCAACCTCAGTCATAGAACTTCAGTATGCAGATGATGCTGGTGAGTGCACTGACTCAGAAACTGAACTCCACGTCCTTCTCAATGCTTCCTCTGAAGCATATGAGAAAATGGGCCTTTCAATAGACACCCAGAAAACTAAGGCCCTCTTTCAACCAGCTTCCACAGCACAATACATTGCCCATGAATTAAGATCAATGACAAGATCCAGGAAAATGAGGACCATTTTCCATATATTGGCAGCCTCCTGACGATGAAGGTAGACAAGGTTGATGAAATTCACCATTGCCTCTGATGTGCTAGGTTGGTCTCCAGCCTTTTGAGGAAAAGAGTATTGGAGGACCAGAATCCTAAGCCTGAGACTAAGATCATGACTGACAGAGCAGGGCAGCATGGTGGCACAGTGGTTAGCACTGCTGCTTCACAGTGCCAGGGACCCGGGTTTGATTCCCAGCTTGGGTCACTGTCAGTGTGGAGTTTGCATGTTCTCCTCATGTCTGCGTGGGTTTCCTCCGGGTGCTCTGGTTTCCTCCCACAATCCGAAAGAAATAAGACATGTTGGTTAGGTGCATTTGCCATGCTAAATTCTCCCTCAGTGTACCTGAACAGGTGCCAGAGTGTGGCAACTAGGGGATTTTACAACAATTTCATTGTAGTGTTAACGTAAGCCTACTTACGTTAAAAAAACTTGAAACTTATAAAAAATCTTAAACTTAGTGACCCCCTCACTCATATATTCTTGGAGATTCGGGCCTGAATCTTATGTTGTTTGGGCGGACGCATGCTTGACCTGGAAGTGTATGAAATTCTGCAAAAAGTTGTTGAACACTCATCCTGACGTCATTGTGCAATCAATTGGAGGGCAGCGCACCAGACTTGGAAGCAAGCCCATTTACAATCAAGCAGGCATTTAGCCCATTAAATGGTTTAATTGAATTCAATTCAATGCCTTGTTCATCCCTAAAATGTAAAATCCCACCCGAGGTCAACAGACCTTTCCATGGTCCATCCTGTCCTGCCCGCTCCGATTCCCGTGGCGGGCGGGATGGTAAAATTCCGGCCTATGACTTGAAATGCATGACCCGATGACTCAAGATCTCCCCGGCTCCAGAAAATTTAAAAAATTAAAATCAATACGTCAGCTTCCACCTGCTTTGAACTTGACAGCTGTGCACCAGACTGTTTGGGTTCAGTGATTTCAGCTTTGAAAATGGCTTTCTTACCCACACCTGCCCATTAACAGGCTCCTCGAGGAGCTTAATGAGCAGGTAATTGGAGGCGAGTGGGTTCTCCGCTCTCCCACTCCAGCCCTCCCTTTAAAAATTGTGCGGAATTCCAGAAGCTGCGGGATCCGAGAACAGCATTTTCGAATTGCTTCCTCAACCATTCCCACCCCCACCGGCAACTGAAAGTTCTGGTCGTGTTGTTAACCTCTGAGCAGATGCTTGCTCAGAAAGAGAAAGTAAGAACTTGCATTAACATAACACAATTCATGACCATCTTAAATTGCTTTATAACTAGTGAAGTGCTTGTGAAGGGTGGTCTGTGTTAGAAAGTAATAAAGATGTAGGGTTGCGTCATCAGGAAAACTGACCATATCTTCCTGAAATGAAGAGGGATCTCTATATTTGCACCACCTGAACTGGAAGAGAAGGCTGTTGATCAGCTTTTCCTCTGAATTAAGATCTCAGAGTGAGGTGGCTGGTGAAACCTGTTACAATTTGTCATGAAGCAATTGTATATTGGCGATGAAATGAGGGGAATAAGAGGCTATGGTGTGAAGAAACCCGATGCGGTGTCTCCTTCAAGCCTGCCAGTCCACAAGGCCATGATTTTCCCTCATTTACGTCCACTGTAGCCAGGGTGTGAAATTGGGTTCGGTATCCTATATAAGCTATATAAGACCCTCGTCAGACCCCACTTGGAGTACTGTGCTCAGTTCTGGTCGCCTCACTATAGGAAGGATGTGGAAAAGATTGAAAGGGTGCAGAGGAGATTTACAAGGATGTTGCCTGGATTGAGTGGCATGCCTTATGAGGATAGGCTGAGGGAGCTCGGTCTTTTCTCCTTGGAGAGACGAAGGATGAGAGGAGACCTAATAGAGGTGTATAAGATGTTGAGAGGCACAGATCGGGTGGACTCTCAGAGGCTTTTTCCCAGGGTGGAAATGTCTGCTACGAGAGGACACAGGTTTAAGGTGCTGGGGGGTAGGTACAGGGGAAATGTTAGGGGGAAGTTTTTCACACAGAGGGTGGTGGGCGAGTGGAATCGGCTGCCGTCAGTGGTGGTGGAGGCGAACTCAATAGGGTCTTTTAAGAGACTCCTGGATGAGTACATGGAGCTTAATAGGATGGAGGGTTATAGGTAGGTCTAGAAGGTAGGGATGTGTTCGGCACAACTTGTGGGTCGAAGGGCCTGTTTGTGCTGTCGCTTTTCTATGTTCTATCCTGTGGTCACAGGTTCCTATTGAGAGTTGTGACAGCCCAGTTCCTGGAAAAAAGTAGAGCGTGGGTTAAAGGCACCCTTCTGTTTAGATAATGTGCCTATCATGGTTGAATGCAGTGCGTAATATTGGAGATTGCAACAGTACTGGGTAGGAAATGCTGACTGGATGATCCATCTTGGCCTCCTCCAGTGGGCCTCAGTGTCACAAATGCCAGTCTTCAGCCAATGTGATTCACTCCATGTGTTATCAAGAAGTGGTTGAAGGGACTGGATACTACAACAACTATGGGCCCTAACAACATTCCAACAATAATACTGAAGAGCTACAGCTACAATCTTGGCATGTACCGACAAAGCAAGATTGCTTATATCCTGTTCACAAAAAGCAAGAAAAATCCAACCTGGCCAATTACAATCATCAGCAAAGTGATGGAAGGTATTATCGACAATACTATCAAACAGCAATTCCTCAGTAATAACCTGCACACTGATGTTCAATTTGGGTTCCTGGTAGGGGAAGGGGGGCATGCTCAGCTATCGATCGCATCACAGTCTTTGTCCACACATAGACAATAGACTATTGCCGAAAGAAAGACATATTTTAGAACATAGAACATAGAACAGTACAGCACAGAACAGGCCCTTCGGCCCACGATGTTGTGCCGAGCTTTATCTGAAACCAAGATCAAGCTATCCCACTCCCTATCATCCTGGTGTGCTCCATGTGCCTATCCAATAACCGCTTAAATGTTCCTAAAGTGTCTGACTCCACTATCACTGCAGGCAGTCCATTCCACACCCCAACCACTCTCTGCGTAAAGAACCTACCTCTGATATCCGTCCTGTATCTCCCACCACGAACCCTATAGTTATGCCCCCTTGTAATAGCTCCATCCACCCGAGGAAATAGTCTTTGAACGTTCACTCTATTTATCCCCTTCATCATTTTATACACCTCTATTAAGTCTCCCCTCAGCCTCCTCCGCTCCAGAGAGAACAGCCCTAGCTCCCTCAACCTTTCCTCATATGGCCTACCCTCCAAACCAGGCAGCATCCTGGTAAATCTCCTCTGCACTCTTTCCAGCGCTTCCACATCCTTCTTATAGTGAGGTGACCAGAACTGCACACAATATTCCAAATGTGGTCTCACCAAGGTCCTGTACAGTTGCAGCATAACCCCACGGCTCTTAAACTCCAACCCCCTGTTAATAAAAGCTAACACACTATAGGCCTTCTTCACAGCTCTATCCACTTGAGTGGCAACCTTTAGAGATCTGTGGATATGGACCCCAAGATCTCTCTGTTCCTCCACAGTCTTCAGAACCCTACCTTTGACCCTGTAATCCACATTTAAATTTGTCCTACCAAAATGAATCACCTCACATTTATCAGGGTTAAACTCCATTTGCCATTTTTCAGCCCAGCTTTGCATCCTATCTATGTCTCTTTGCAGCCTACAACAGCCCTCCACCTCATCCACTACTCCACCAATCTTGGTGTCATCAGCAAATTTACTGATCCACCCTTCAGCCCCCTCCTCTAAGTCATTAATAAAAATCACAAAGAGCAGAGGACCAAGCACTGATCCCTGCGGCACACCGCTAGCAACCTGCCTCCAATCCGAAAATTTTCCATCGACCACCACCCTCTGTCTTCGGTCAGACAGCCAGTTACCTATCCAATCGGCCAACTTTCCCTCTATCCCACACCTCCTCACTTTCATCATAAGCCGACCATGGGGGACCTTATCAAACGCCTTACTAAAATCCATGTATATGACATCAACTGCCCTACCTTCATCAACACACTTAGTTACCTCCTCAAAAAATTCAATCAAATTTGTGAGGCACGACTTGCCCTTCACGAATCCGTGCTGACTATCTCGGATTAATCCGCATCTTTCTAAATGGTCGTAAATCCCATCCCTAAGGACCCTTTCCATCAATTTACCAACCACCGAAGTAAGACTAACCGGTCTATAATTACCAGGGTCATTTCTATTCCCTTTCTTAAACAGAGGAACAACATTCGCCATTCTCCAGTCCCCTGGCACCATCCCCGTGGACAGCGAGGACCCAAAGATCAACGCCAAAGGCTCTGCAATTTCATCCCTTGCCTCCCACAGAATCCTAGGATACATTTCATCAGGCCCAGGGGACTTATCGACCTTCAGTTTATTCAAAACTGCCAAGACATCCTCCCTCCGAACATCTATTTCCTCCAGCCTATTAGCCTGTAACACCTTCTCTTCCTCAAAAACATGGCCCCTCTCCTTGGTGAACACTGAAGAAAAGTATTCATTCATCACCTCGCCTATCTCTACTGCCTCCATACACAAGTTCCCACTACTGTCCTTGACCGGCCCTAACCTCACCCTGGTCATTCTTTTATTCCTCACATAAGAGTAAAAAGCCTTGGGGTTTTCCTTGATCCGACCCGCCAAGGACTTCTCATGTCCCCTCCTAGCTCTCCTAAGCCCCTTTTTCAGCTCATTCCTTGCTAACTTGTAACCCTCAATCGAGCCATCTGAACCTTGTTTCCTCATCCCTACATAAGCTTCCCTCTTCCTTTTCACAAGACATTCCACCTCTTTTGTGAACCATGGTTCCCTCACTCGGCCATTTCCTCCCTGCCTGACAGGAACATACCTATCAAGGACATCCAGTATTTGTTCCTTGAAAAAGTTCCACTTTTCATTAGTTCCTTTCTCTGACAGTTTCTGTTCCCAACTTATGCCCCCTAATTCTTGCCTAATCGCATCATAATTACCCCTCCCCCAATTGTAAACCTTGCCCTGCCGTACGGCCCTATCCCTCTCCATTGCAATAACAAAAGACACCGAATTGTGGTCACTATCTCCAAATTGCTCTCCCACAACCAAATCTAACACTTGGCCCGGTTCATTTCCCAGTACCAAATCCAATGTGGCCTCACCTCTAGTCGGCCCATCCACATATTGTGTCAGGAAACCCTCCCGCACACACTGCACAAAAACTGCCCCATCCAAACTATTTGACCTACAAAGGTTCCAATCAATATTTGGAAAGTTAAAGTCCCCCATGACAACTACCCTGTGACCCCCACACATATCCATAATCTGCTTAGCAATTTCTTCCTCCACATCTCTATTACTATTTGGGGGCCTATAGTAAACTCCTAGCAACGTGACCGCTCCTTTCCTATTTCTAACTTCAGCCCATATTACCTCAGTGTGCAGGTCCCCCACGAAGTGCCTTTCCGCAACCGTTAAACTATCCTTGATTAACAATGCCACTCCTCCACCTCTTTTACCAGCTTCCCTACACTTAGTGAAACATCTATACCCCGGAACGTCCAACAACCATTCCTGTCCTTGTTCTACCCACGTCTCCGTAATGGCCACAACATCGTAGTCCCAAGTACCAATCCACGCCCCAAGTTCATCTACCTTGTTCCGGATGCTCCTTGCATTGAAGTAGACACACTTCAACCCACCTTCCTGTCTACCAGTACCCACCCTTGACCCTGATACCTTCCCCAATACCTCACCACCCTCACTGACTTCTGGACTACAACTCCCTTTCCCACTCCCCTGACAAATTAGTTTAAACCCCCCTGAAGAGCCGTAACAAATTTCCCTCCGAGGATATTGGTGCCCCTCTGGTTCAGGTGCACCCCGTCCTGTTTGTACAGGTCCCACCTTCCCCAGAACGTGTTCCAATTATCCACGTATCTGAAACCCTCCCTCCTACACCATCCCTGCAACCACATATTTAACTGCACTCTCTCCCTGTTCCTCAACTCGCTATCACGTGGTACCGGCAACGTACCAGAGATGACCACATGTTTCGTCTTGGCTCTCAGCTTCCAGCCCAGCTCCAGAAATTCCTGCTTTAAATCCCCGTCCCTTCTCTTACCTATGTCATTGGTACCAATGTGCACCACGACTTGTGACTGTTTCCCCTCCCCCTTCAGAATCTGGAAAACACGGTCTGAGACATCACGGACCTTGGCATCCGGTAGGCAACATACCATCCGTGAGTCTCTTTTGCTGCCACAGAACCTCCTATCTATCCCTCTAACTAACGAGCCCCCAATAACTATCGCCCTCCCGCTCTCCCCCTTTCCCTCCCGAGCCACAGAGACAGACACAGTGCTGGAGATCCTCTCACTGCGGCTCCCCACTGGTATGTCATCCCCCTCAACCGTATCCAAAGCGGAATACTTGTTGCTAAGGGGAACGACCACCGGGGATCCCTGCACGGACTGCTTCCTCCCAGCCCCTCTCACCGTCACCCATCTGTTTTCAATCCTCGGAGTAACTGTATTCCTAAAGCTTGTGTCTATGGCCATCTCTGCGTCCCTGATGATCCTAAGTTCATCCAACTCCAGCTCCAGTTCCCTAACACGGTTTTGGAGGAGCTGCAGATGGGTGCACTTCCCACAGGTGTAATCAGTAGGGACACTGTCGTCGTCCCTCACCTCAAACATAGTGCAAGAGGAACATTGCACTGCCT
Source organism: Mustelus asterias (assembly GCF_964213995.1). Taxonomy (NCBI): domain Eukaryota; kingdom Metazoa; phylum Chordata; class Chondrichthyes; order Carcharhiniformes; family Triakidae; genus Mustelus; species Mustelus asterias. The sequence continues at coordinate 144,052,965 of NC_135801.1, read as the reverse complement.
GCACACCCATCCCCTCTAGATACCTTGCCAGTACCAGGTAGAAAGTGCAAAAATGAATTCAACTCACCCCTGCTCGCCCTTTCAGCCTAAGCCCTGTGAGCCAAAGGCTTATAGCTCACACTCTGCTTCCCACACACTCAAGCCCTGTGAGCCAAAGTCTTATAGCTCACACTCTGCTTCCCACACACTCAAGCCCTGTGAGCCAAAGTCTTATAGCTCACACTCTGCTTCCCACACACTCCACTGCCCGCTCCCGACGCTGCCCGCTGTATACTGCAGCCTACCTTTTATACTTCACGCGCTTAAAAAACCCTTCCCAGACTCCTTTGCTGCCCACTTCTAGTTTTCACTTTAAACTTGAAAAACTGCTGTTAAAGTAAAGGCCAAAAAAATACACACACGAGCTGACTAATTAAATAAATAAACAATTCAATTAATCTCTCACCAGCACTGCTGCCTTCAATCACCCCTCTCAGCTTGCTCCAGTGGATCAATGAGGGGGAACCTCCCAGGTAACTGACTTTTAAAGTTAAAATAAAAACCCTTCCCAGACTCCTTTGCTGCCCACTTCTAGTTTTCACTTTAAACTTGAAAAACTGCTGTTAAAGTAAAGGCCAAAAAAATACACACACTAGCTGACTAATTAAATAAATAAACAATTCAATTAATCTCTCACCAGCACTGCTGCCTTCAATCACCCCTCTCAGCTTGCTCCAGTGGATCAATCAATTTTGTCAAAGCTTTTCGTCTTGATCTCATCAGGACAGTCACAAGAATACAATGTAAGGGAAATCAACAAATTTATACCGTCTGAGAAGAGAGTGCTGAATGGTTGGCAAGTTGACCCTGATTGGTAGAGGCATTGCCATGGAGAATGCATCTGTTGATGGTAGCCATGATGTGGAGATGCCGGCATTGGACTGGGGTGGGACAGTAAGAAATGTCAGTGGTAGTGGAGGCGAACTCAATAGGGTCTTTTAAGAGGCTCCTGGATGAGTACATGGAGCTTAATAGGATAAAGCCTTTTTCCTCTGATGGAGAAATCCAGCACGAGGGGGCATGGCTTTAAATTGAGGGGGGGTAGTTATAGAACCGATGTCAGGGGTAGGTTCTTTACCCAGAGGGTGGTGAGGGATTGGAATGCCCTGCCAGCATCAGTAGTAAATGCGCCTAGTTTGGGGGCGTTTAAGAGATCCGTAGATAGGTTCATGGACGAAAAGAAATTGGTTTAGGTTGGAGGGTCACAGTTTTTTTTTTTAACTGGTCGGTGCAACATCGTGGGCCGAAGGGCCTGTTCTGCGCTGTAATGTTCTATGTTCTATGTTCTATGTACAACATCATGGGCCGAAGGGCCTGTTCTGTGCTGTACTGTTCTATTCTATGAAAACCAGGTTAAAGTCCAACAGGTTTATTTGGAATCAAGAGTGCCGAAGCACTCATCTGATGAAGGAGCAGTACTCCAGAAGCTCGTGATTCCAAATAAATCTGCTGGACTTTAACCTGGTGTTGTGAGACTTCTTCTGTGCCCAGTTGATGGTGACTGACAGTTAACTGCAAAGCCTATTTTGAAATTTAAACCCCAGACAGCTTGACTCTGATTGCCCAGGGCGTTGCCCTGAGGAATGAAGCACCTATTCTGTTTAGCTGAAACATGTGCAATGTATGTACATAGAATCATGGAATCCTACAGTGCAGAAGGAGGCCATTAGACCCATCGTGTCTGCACCGACTACAATCCCACCCAGGCCCTATCCCCATGACCCCATGCGAGTACCCCTATCCCCATACCCTAGCGAGTACCCCTGACACTAAAGGACAATTTAGCATGGCCAATCCACCTAACTCACACATCTTTGGACATGTTCTCTCTGTCTGCAAAAAACAAGGTCCTGCGTATTATTTATGTAGCTTCTAGTACAAGCAAATGTGCCACAGGGAATAGGGCAACTTCTGCAGAAACACAGAACCACCTTGCTTGGGCCACATTTATAGCTCAATTATCTTGTCCATTTTCTGGCAACACAAAGAACTTTTCATCCTTCAACATACAATGCAACTCGGAAGTAAAAGGAACAAACAAATATCACTTTGCACTTTGACAAGTGGTTTCATCTTCACACCAGCTGCATTATAACCGCAACTGCTACAAGCCAAAGTTTAAATCTTTCTTTAGGAGAGTGCAAACTGTCCTTGCAGCCCCGTGTTAACATGAACACTTCACCATCATTTGCTTTCATGGAAGTGGAGCACTGCCCATGTATTTCAATTTGCCAAATGCTCTTTTCCAGGCAGCGCTGTAACCCTGGCTTGCCAGCCACACATCATTCTGACCGGATACATTTCTCATATTAATAACTTCAATGTATTTGGATACTGAAGACACATTTCTCATCTATAAAAGGTCATGATGAAAGTGATAAAAGGGGTGTTCTCCCAATCTCTCAATGTAATCATGGCAGAAGATGGGAGGAATAGCTGAAATGGCTATTGATGCTGTTTCTCTGAGATACCTGCCAGAGTTCAAGAGACCCCTGGCAAAAGGTTATCCCTTTTGGTATTAATTCTTCTGGGATCTTGTGATCTGGTTGATATTAGGGATCATTTCAGATCACAGTGTTGATTTGAATTGCAAGCTGAAAAATCGTACTCTGGACAAGAAGAATTAAACAAGCTTGTAGCATGTTGCGCTGGTTGGATTTATTTTTTTGCAGCCAAATAGATTGGCACATTCATTGAGTTTTCGCTGCATTACAAAAAGTGTGATTTTAATTTTTGTGCAAAATATACGCAGTGTTAACATGATTAGTGCCTAATTTGCACAAAACCTGCCATTATTAAAGGGACAGTGTTGATGTACTAGGGAATATTCAGACAAATTCAGCTCTCAAAATACCAAGTCACAGTCAAGTCAGACCAAAGTTTCATTCAAATTCTGCACCAGCTCCCACTGTACAAGTTACCCCAACTCATCCTTTTCTGCTCTTTATCTCACCACCTGCCCAGAAGGCATTTGTTGTTGCTGGCCTAAGATTCACAAGTACTTGCATCTTCCTTTGTGGCCATTTCCATGCCTTCGTCTTGACAATCTTGTCCAATGTGCATTGACAGTGGAGAGCAAGAAAGTTGATCAGATTCTGTCCAGTCAGACATGTGTAGGCACACCCACCACATGCTTGTGTAAGCACACTTTCCAGCAGAGATCACTGGATAATGACCTCTGGCTGATTTTTCCAACTCTACCCTGGGGTTGCTGAGACCAATATTAGTGCCTTTACTGCAGCGAACTTACAACACAGAATGGGGATATAAGCCGTAGGCAAAGCTAAGACCTTCCTTTTATGTATTGTCTAGTTCCAAGCTCTGGGCGAATTTCACTTTCCACGACCATGTTACAGAGTATTGCAAGCTGACGAGGTATATTGGGAATGCAGGTGCAACCTCTTTGACAACATGAAGAGAGAATTGAAAATGTACCCTGCTATGCACTGGATTGTGAGTTTTCTGTTTCCTTGATGTTAAGCTGAATGTGGGGCGATGCAATGGCACCATTTGTTGCATCAGTACACTTATTAATTCCACACCGAATCCCATTTTCACACAGTCACTTCTGTGCATGCAGCATACGTTGTTCTATTTTTGTTGTTTGATTAATATGCGTGCAGTCAAACGTTACTGCACCCTTTACTTTAGTCAGCAAAATAAATTTGTTTAGAGGTGTGCTGTTTTCAGGAGAAGGTATTTCACAACATGGACCTTTCTCGGGGAGGGAGAAAAGCCAAAAGAGTTGTGATTAATCCTTGTCATGATATTTTCATGCGCAAGTGGTGTGGTGGGACGTTTTTACTTCAGCCCTGATTTTGCAAAAGTGAAAAGATTTGTCGAACCTTTTAGGAAGATGGCACTTCCATAAACTTGTTCGAGAGAATTCAATATTGTGGCTGATGCGTGGCTTCGACAGCTGGGAATGCATATTGGGAAGGGAGGTGTGTGCTCAGAAGGTTTTCAGTGGGTTACAATCCTGTGAGGCCCCCGGACCTTACCTCCGAATTACTGACTTCCAATCCCACCAGCCAAAGTTCTGCGCCCAGTGCAAATTTCCCCAATTTACCCAAAGCAAGCCGATCTTGAAATGCTTCACTTATTCGCTCTGCAATTAGATGAATTTTTGTATGAAGTGGAAAAAATACAGAAGGGAAGGGGGAGGATTCAGGAAAATGCAAACCCGTGAAACTTCTGACTTTACCTCAGGACTGAATGTTAATAGAGATTAGAGCTAACTGTTTATGCAAAAGATGACCTTCATCAAGTTATTTTTTGTAATTCCTCTGATATTTACATTCCTTATTTTCCTAAGGTGTCTCTGTAAATCATGCATCTACACTCACTGTATTAATAAAACAGCTGTAAAAATATTAACAGTCCAAGGGTAATTGTTAGTGCTGACTTTTGGCCAAGTTTATCCCTGAACGGATGTGGAGCTCAGGAGTTAGGCCAAGCTCCAAGTTTGACCTTGCAGATAACAGCACGCACAGCTGATACATTTAACTCTAACTGAACCGGTATTTTGTTTAGCGATCTCTCTTGCTTTTTTAGGGATTTGCTTTATTTCCTTTTCTTCCTCTCCTTTATATTCTCTTTCAACTCAGAGGGGTCAAATGTGACACATTTTTCCCATGTGGCTGTATTATGTTTCTTACACGAAAATAGAAAATCACTGAGTTCTGATGAAGAGTCATGCCTGAAACATTAAAATCTATTTTTACATATTCACACAAGGGAGGCAAGAATCACTGTAAAAAACAACAATTATTGCCCATCCCTAATTGCCCTTAAGAATGTAGCTGCCCTAGTCCAAAGGTGAGCAGATTCGGGGAATTGGCCATGCTAAATTGCCCCTTAGAGCCCCAAGATGTGAGTTAGGGGAATTCGTGGGGTAAATGCACGGTTAAAGTGAAAGTTTATTTATTAGTCACATGTAGGCTCACATTAGCACCGCAATGAAGTTACTGTGAAAACCCCCTAGTCGCCACACTCCGGCGCCTGTTCGGGTACACTGAGGGAGAATTTAGTGTGGCCAATGCACCTAACCAGCACCTCTTTCAGACTGTGGGAGGAAACTGGAGCACCTGGAGGAAATCCACGCAGACACGGGGAGAACGTGCAAACTCCACACAATTAGTGACCCAAGCTGGGAATCGAACCCAAGTCCCTGGTGCTGTGAGGCAGCCTACCACTGTGCCACCGTGCATGGGTTTTGGGAATAGGGCGGGGATGATGGGCCTGGGTAAGATGTTCAGTTGGAGGGTCGGTGCAGACTCGATGGGCCGAATGGCCTTCTTCAGCACTTTAGGGATTCTATGATTACAGGCCATTTCATAGGATAGTTACGACAGCCTCATTGCTATGGGTCTGGAGACACATATAGATCAGGGTGAGGATTGCATGTTTCCATCACTAAACAACATGGGGGCGATTTTGAGCCCGTGTTAGCTGTCAGCATCAATGGCGACGTGGGCCCGAAATCTCACGAGAGTCGAAAAAAGGGAATCTGACGAGAGTCGGAAAATGAGAATCTCGCCGGTTTTCCACGTCCCTCCAGGTGCTGTAATGAGGTTCCCACAACCTTCCAATAAATTTCAATGTAATTAAGAGGCTTCCCCACAATATGATTCCCCCCTCACTGAACATTCATCCCTTGCTGATGTGATGTCACGTCAGTGAGGTTACAATAGTTTCTAATTTTTATATCTCTCTTAAATTTACGAAGTCAATGCGCAGAGTAGACAGGGCAAGGCCCGGATCCATCACTTCTCTTGCTCCAAAAACTAATTCAAATTCAAATTGAATCTAATTCATGGTTCACACAAGAGAGACCTACAAGATCCAAGCTGACAAGAAAAGCCATTGCACCTGATGTTGGACTTGATCTGACTCTTGCTCTTAGCCAGAAGGCTGAGATTGAAGCAGTCATGGCGAACCTGCACAAAGATAAGTATAGCACCCATGGGGAAAGGAACATGTCAGTGCCAACCTGGAAGTGTCAGGGTGGCACTGCCGGGGCAGGCCCTCTGGGAAGCCCAAGCAGGGTGGTTCCCTTTATGCGTGTGTGTGTGTGGTGGTGGGGGGGGGGGGAAGGTGCGTCCCAATGTTTGTGGGGCAGGGGTTGCCTGTGTGTGGGTGGTGGGGGGGAGGGGGTGCCCGGGGGGGCGGGGGGGGGGGGGGTTGCCCCGATGCCTGTGTGGGGGAGGTGTGTCCCAATGTTTGTGGGGCAGGGGTTGCCTGTGTGTGGGTGGTGGGGGGGGGGGGTTGCTCCAATGCTTGTGGTTGGGAGTGGAGGGGAGGGCTGCTTGTTTTGACCACCAGTTGACTTCAGTGGGCAGAGATGTTTAACAGATGGCTATCTGTTTAATTATTGTCTATTTTACATTTTTGCCAAAGCCAAAATTACTCTTAAACTTCCTGTGGGATCTCCTCTCAGCTACTGTCCAGTACTAGATATTGGTAGGTCAGAGGTAAGTCTTTCCGCAATTGATCTGGGGCTCAGATTATAGCTGGGCTAATTGCTCAATGGTGCATCCAGAGGCCAAATACTTCTGTTCCCCCTCGCTCCTCAAGTGGAAGTTCCCAGTTTGATACTATTCCAGCTTCGGAATAAGGACTCATTCTCCACAGATGCAGCCTGACCGTTGTTTTCTGTTCTTGTTTCAGATTTCCAGCATCTGCAGTATTTAATCTTGTTCCTCTTGCACATATAAGTTAAAGTTAAAGTTTATTTATTAGGCACAAGTAGGCTTACATTAACACTGCAATGAAGTTACTGTGAAATTCCCCTGAAGTTACTGGGGCAACCCACACAGACATAGGGAGAACACGCACACTTTGCACAGACAGTGACCCAAGCCAGCAATTGAACCCAGGTCCCTGGTGCTGAGGTGTGGTTTTGGATGCAGGAAACATGCATTAGACCATAAGGCCATAAGATATAGGAGCAGAATTAGGCCCATTGAGTCTGCTCTGCCATTCAATCATGGCTGATATGATTCTCATCCCCATTCTTCTGCTTTCTCCCCGTAACCCTTGATCTCCTTATTGATCAAGAACCTATCTATCTCTGTCTTAAAGACACTCAATGACCTGGCCTCCACAGCCCTCTGTGGCAATGGGTTCCTCAGCATTGGAAGTATACTGAGTATGCAGGTTGTGATATCTGTCAGTTTGTAAAGCTATTTCAGTGGCAGCATATGAAAGATTCAGCTAACTTCTTTTCTTAAGCTCGCCCAGTTGATGAAGCATGCAGAAGCAAAATAGACCATCCCACCAACACTATTTAAAGTGATCATCAGCTGTGAGTGGAGGATAGATTTTTATTAGCTGCTGCTGAATGAGTGGAAGTGGTCGGTGATTTATGCTGCCACTTAAAGTTTCTGTGAGTGGTGTAACACAGGCTAAAGGCCTTGGTTCTGACTTCAAGGATTCTGCTCACGCCACTTTCTCCCAGACATGTAGTAAGTTGCATTCCCATTGACCTGCAGCATGCCGGGAAGCATGTACAGATGCAACACCGAAGAAGAGGCCATATGCGCCCCAGGTCTTTAAGGGTCAATTCTCTGACCCTGAACCTCGGCGAGGAATAGTTCAAACGTGTTTCATTAAGGAGGTGTTCACTGAAATTTACCACATCTCACAGCTACCCCCGTGGCTGCAGCATGGCTGGTGGATGATTTTTGACTTCCACTGAGGACTCAATGGAAGGCCGTCCAGGATATTCCTGAGCAATCCTGGGCCTAATGGGCCCGGCAACAGACTGCAACATCTTGGCATTGGTGGCAGAAGTGTGGGTTGGCTGGCTGAAAGGCAAGGGCACTGGCAGAGTGGCAATGACAGGAGCATGATTTCTGCCTTCCTGAGAGAGGACAGCAGGTTCATGCTCCAGCGACTCACTGCCGTCCAATGTGGCAACATCCCAGCAATCCTAACAATCTGTTGGAGGATAAATGATTGGACTGCGGTGGAAGATGGCAGGAATCTAAACCTGTCTGATAACAAACATGGCTGTCACGGCCTCAGTCTGAGCTTTCACGGTAACACTGAGATGTTAAATGGCTTCTGCTTGTGCAACAATAAATGCTGAGACATTGATCACATGGTGATGCATCACAGCTGGATCCGCACATGCTTTTGTGAAATTGGCCAGCACTTCCAATTTGGAAGCCTCATTCCAACCCTCATTCCAACCTGTTTCAGCTATTTCATCAATGACCTTCCCTCCATCATAAGGTCAAAAGTGGGAATGGTCATTGATGATTGTACAGTACTCAGCACCATTCACAACTCCACAAGAAAGAAGTAGATCCTGCTTACATGCGCCACGCCCTGAACAACACTTAAGTTTGGACTTAAAAGTGGCAAATATCATTCACATCACACCAAGTGCCAGGCAATGACCATCTGATACGGAGAGGGTCTAACCACCACCCTTTGACATTAAATGGCATTACTGTCATCTAATCCACCCTCATATCCTGGAGGTCAACATCCACAAGGAAATTAACTGGACCAGCCACATACATACTGTGGCTACAAGAACAGGGTGGAGGCTGGGAATTCTGCAGGTAGTGATTCAACTCCTGACGCCCCCAAAGCCATATACATTTGCACGATCTACTAGATACAAGTCAGGGATGTGATGGAATACACTCCACTTGCCTGGATGAGTGCAGCTCCAACAATACTCAAGAAGCCCAAACCCATCCAGAGCAATGCAGCCCACTTTTTCGGTACCCCATCCTCTACCTTCAACATTCACCCCTCCACCACCAGCACACAGTGAGAGCAGCGTATACAATTCACAACAAAAACAGAAAATGCTGGAGAAACTCAGCGGGTCTGACAGCATCTGCGGAGAGAGAACAGAGCCAACGTTTCGAGTCTGGATGACCCTTCGTCAGATTCCAGCATCCGCAGTATTTTGCCTTTATACAATATGCACTGCACTAACTCGCCATGGCTTCCATAACAAATCCCAAACCTACAGCTGCTGCTACCTTGAAGAATAAGGCATCAGATATATGGGAACACCCACCACCATCTGCAAGCTCCCCTGCAGGCCACACACCATGCTGACTTGGAACGACATCAGCGTTCTTCCACTGTCGCTGGAGCAAACATGATGTGGAGATGACGGCATTGGACTGGGGTAAACACAGTAATAAGTCTCACAACACCAGGTTAAAGACCAACAGGTTTATTTGGTAGCAAAAGCCACTAGCATTTGGAGCGCTGCTCCTTCGTCAGGTAAGTGGGAGTTCTGTTCACAAACAGGATACACAGGATCTGCTCAGATGAGGAGGATCGCAACAGACACCTCCAGATGCTGAAAGATGCCCTCATAAGAACAGGATATGGCGCTCGACTCATCGATCGACAGTTCCGACGTGCCACAGCGAAAAATCGCACCGACCTCCTCAGAAGACAAACACGGGACATGGCGGACAGAGTACCCTTCATCGTCCAGTACTTCCCTGGGGCGGAGAAGCTACAACATCTTCTCTGGAGCCTTCAACATGTCATTGATGAAGACGAACATCTCGCCAAGGCCATCCCCACATCCCCACTTGCCTTCAAACAACCGCACAACCTCAAACAGACCATTGTCCGCAGCAAACTACCCAGCCTTCAGGAGAACAGTGACCACGACACCACACAACCCTGCCACAGCAACCTCTGCAAGACGTGTCGGATCATCAACATGGATGCCATCATCTCACATGAGAACACCATCCACCAGATACATGGTACATACTCTTGCAACTTGGCCAACGTTGTCTACCTGATACGCTGCAGGAAAGGATGTCCCGAGGCATGGTACATTGGGGAGACAATGCAGACGCTACGACAACGGATGAATGAACACTGCACGACAATCACCAGGCAGGAGTGTTCTCTTCCTGTTGGGGGACACTTCAGTGGTCACGGCCATTCGGTGTCTGATCTTCGGGTAAGCGTTCTCCAAGGCGGCCTTCACGACACACAACAACGCAGAGTCGCTGAGCAGAGACTGATAGCCAAGTTCCGCACACATGAGGACGGCCTCAACCGGGACCTTGGGTTCATGTTACACTATCTGTAACCCCCACGACTTGCCTGGGCTTGCAAAATTTCACTAACTGTCCTGGATGGAGACAATACACATCTCTTTAACCTGTGCTTAACCCTCTCTCCACTCACATTGTCTGTATCTTTAAGAATTGATGACCTGTAAAGACTCGAATTCCAACCATTATTTTGTAAATTGAGTTTGTGTCTTTATATGCCCTATTACCTCCTACTTACCTGATGAAGGAACAGCGCTCCGAAAACTAGTGGCTTTTGCTACCAAATAAACCTGTTGGACTTTAACCTGGTGTTGTGAGACTTCTTGCTGGGGCAAACCCCAGGAACTCCCAGCCCAGCAGGACTATGTGTGTACCTGCATCAAATGAACTTCAGCAATTCAAGAGCATGGCTCACCACCATCTCAAGGGCAATTAGGGATGGGCAATAAAGCTGGACTCGCCAGCATTGCCCACATCCTGTGAAAGAATATAACAAAACTGAAGCATTGGGAACATGTAAATTAAGATATTCTGCCACCCAGCTGCTGCGGCCGTGACTTTGTGAATAATGCAATCACACGGCAATGCCACTTGCAGCTCTTGCTCTTTAGTTGCACTAACTGGTGGAGAATATCAGAGAAACAGGTGTAATTAAATCCCAAGTCACAGATGAATCCATACCATTTGCCCATTCTTCCGGATAAATACAGGAGACCTGAAGTTCAGCTAATATTGCGAGGCAAAAGGAAAAGAGGACAAAAACATTTTTAAAAAATAATTAATATTACATTAAATACTTGAAATGTATTTTGCTCACAATGTGGGAAAAATGGTTTAAACAATGAATGAGACTGTTAGATTACAATAATGTTTATTAACGCAAGTGAAGGGGTAGCAATGGTATCATTCATAATTAGCATGCAGCGCAGCAAGCCATGTCACATGCACTTTTAGACAAGATCTACATCTGTCAGCCCAAATACAAACAGTGCACACAATGCCCATTCGAGAATCTAGTTAGACAGCTAACCGAATTAAGAACAAAAATCTACAGATGCATGATAAATGCACAGGATGTAGTGTCACACATGAATGACTCCTGCAAGCCAAATGACAGATGTACTTCCTCAACTCCAGGCCAAACTCTAGCATAAACCAGTGTTCATTTATCAATAATTGTGACTTAATTTCATTTGGCAGTGGTGCAGAATTCTCAACTTCCTTTCCAATGGACTAACACTAATTAAGCTTTGGATACTGGCTTTCGGATTATTATAGCCATCTCTGAATATTATGGTTGTGCTTTAATTTAATCATGTATATATTTTTTGTGTCTTGAAGTAGAATTGCAAATATTGAAAAGGAAAACATTGATTCTTTTCATTAAAAGTGAGGATTTCTTCCATGGTAACACATTGGAACTCATGTTTAAATCTTATCTTCGAAATGACCACCACCAAGGGATCAGATCTAAGCTCTGCGGTCCTGCCACATCCAACCCTGAATGGTGGTGGACAATTAAACAACTCACTGGAGGAGGAGGTCCACAAATATCCTCAATAGGAGAGCCCAGCACATCAGTACAAAGGATAAGGCTGAAACACTTGCCATAATCTTCAACCAGAAGTGCCGAGTGAATGATCCAACTCAGCCTCCTCCAGAGGTCCCCAGCAGCACAAATGCCAGTTTTCAGCCAATTCTATTCACTCCACGTGATATCAAGGAATGGCTGAAGGCACTGGATTCTGCAAAGGCTATGGGGCCAGACAGTATTTGCCCATAGTACTGAAGACTTGTGGTCCAGAACTAGCTGCACCCCAGGTGCTCCAGAATTAGCTGCAGGTTATGTGGATTAGCCATGGGAAATGCGTGGGGTTGTGGGGATAGTGCTAAGGGAAGGCCCCAGTGGGATACCCTTTGGGAGAGTCGGGACAGGGATGTGGAAGATCCCACACCCATTCCTTGCTCTGTGTATGTTCATCAGTGTGGGAATGGGGGTTGGGTGTGATTCATGTACCAGTTTTGAGAGAAGTTGGAAAAGACAGGAATGTGGCGCTGGGAAAATACCCCAACTCCCGATATCAGTCTCGATGAGAAATATCCAGTCCTTGGAGTTGATGGTATTTCCCTGAGATAATGGTGTGGGGGAGGGAACCTCACAGAAATCTATTAGCAGATTCCAAAAGCGGAGAAAAAACTTGAAGCCAATTTTGGAAAAACTCTGAAAAATTATGTCCCTAAGGCAGTTAAAAAAGGCTCAAGAAGAAGAACCTCATAACTCTACCTATTCTCAGCTCACAACTTACCCTTATAATTGGAAACATCCTCTTTTCTCTGGAACTTCCAGCCCCCTTCAAAAATGCTGCAAAAAATGGTTTTATCCCCTTAAATAGTGAAATATTTACACTGTTCATCCCATTTGGATTCGATTGATTCAGAGGTTGATATTTCCATGTTCCTATTAACTCCAAGCTTGAGAAACCCAAGCTTGATGTTATCTTCTCATCACTTTTTGATTTATCTCAACCTCCTGCTACACTTTTCAGTCTTGGGATTAATCTTTATCTCAATACATATTTATTAAATCATACTTTGGAAAGGTTTTGTATTCAGCACTCATATAGAGGAATATCTCACTTTCCAACTCTAAGCTTCAATATTTTAAAATAAATTTTAATTGCATTTTCTATGATAACATCAAATATTACACAGTGCCAGGAACCCGGGTTCAATTCCACCTGTGTGGAAATTGCATGTTCTTTCCGTGTCTACGTGTGTTTCCTCCAGGTGTTCTGGTTTCCTGCTACAGTCCAAAGATATGCAGGCTGGCCAAGATAAATTGTCCGGTAGTGTCCAAAGATGTGTAGGTTAGGCAGATTAGCCATGGTAAATGCGTGGGGTTATGGGGATAGGGCCAAGGGAAGGCCTGGATGGGATGCTGTTTTGGTGAGTCGGTGTAGACTCAATGGGCTGGATGGTCTCTTTCTGCATTGTAGGGATTCTCTGATTCTATGGTTCCATTATAGTCTGTGCCAAGTTCTGAGGTACGATGATAACGTAAATGCCTTGTACCTGATTTCAGCTTAGATGTGTCAGAAGACAAGGGAATGCAGTACCTTAGCATTTGGTAAGGCCATTTGAATTAATGATATGGATCAAAACATAATTTATCATCATATCACATGTTGTAAAACTCCTATTGGAGTGACTTTGAGTTCACAGTTATTGTTTCTCACCAATGGAGAGAATGACCTGCATTGATGTAGTGTTTTTCATGATCACAGGATACTTCTAAATGCTTTACAGCCAACTCAATATTTTTTAAGTGTAGCCACTGTTTGTGTTGTAGGAAACATGGCAGCCAATTTCCACACAGCAAGCTCCCAACAGCACAATAATCACCAGGTAATCAAGTTTTTTTTATGTTGATTGAGGGGTAAGTATTGGCCAGGGGCACCAGTGATTACCCTGTTACACAGCTTCAAAACTGCGCTATGGGGACCTTTGCATCTACCATGAGAAGCTCCACATTAGCACCTCACCAAAAGGCTCCGCACCTCCAACTAGGCAGCACTCCTGCACTGGAACGGCAGCCTTGATTTTTGTGCTCGGTGTGGGGCTTGATCCAGAACTTTCTGAGTTAAAGGTGAGAGTGATACCAACAAAGCCATGGTTGACAGCATTCATTAATGTAATTTTCAATGACAACCTCAGGAATGTTTGCAGTACGGGGTTTGGTCTGTAGTTTCTCATAGTGAGTTTTAATTATACGTGCGCTGCACAGGGCAGTTACCAAGTAGCTGCCACACACTTTGCTGCAGGAACAGAGAAGAGTATCAACAGCGCCAAAGTTTCTATTAAAGCTACAGATTGAATTGATTTGATTAAAACCTTTTACCTGCTTTCTAGATGCTGGAACATTCTAAACATTTCCTTATGCTCTGGACAGTGAACACCACTGAATTTAGCTCTGGCAACATTCTACCTCGGGATGGGATGTGACTAGAGTCTCAGAGATGTCTGAGGAACACAGATTAAATTAGTTGTATTGTGACTACCAATGTGTAATTACACTGGACACTATAGGAGATGGTCAGCATCTGCTTTTATATTTCCCACACTTGTTTTTTACCTCCTGGCCTCCTTCTGTGCTGTAACTATTTGATGGTTCCTCCTTTTAAGCCCCCTTTGCCAGGCACAAAATGGGTTGTTTTCCACTGCCAATGCATCTCTATCAAAAGGCATGTGGAAAGTTATAATTAATCGTAGCATTGCTAGACTATAAGGGGAAAATCAATCGGGGTGGCCACTCCTGCTTACTATCCATTGATTACTGCTGGAGAATGTGATCAGATTAGGTTGACTGCACTGTCTCTCATAGTCAAGCAACCTGCTAACCCTCACCATATGGGCTCATCAGTAAAGAATTTTATCTTTCATTAGGCAGTGTCAGCTATGGTTTAGCTGTTCGTACTCTTGTGTTCTGACTCAGAATGATGTGGATTCATTGACTCACTCCAGAGATTTGAGCATATAATCTAGACTGACACTCGAGTGCAATACTGAGGGAGCTCTGCACTGTCGGAGGTATTTGTCTTTCAGATGAGATGTCAAACTGTGTGCCTGCCTGCTCTCTCAGGTGGTTCTTTCACCATTACTGTTACAAAGAAGCACGTGGGAGTTTGCCTTGGTGTCTTGCCTAACATTTATCCGTTAACCAACATTTAAACACCCAATAATATCCAATCAATGTCACATTCCTGCGTATTGGCTGCCGTGTGTCACACATTACAACAGTGGTTGCACTTCTAAAGTACATTGTTGGTTGTCAAATGCATTGGGAAGTTCCGAGGCCATGAAAGGCACTATATAAATGCAAACTTTTTTTAACTGAAGGGACATCTGCTCTGCTCAAGCAAAAGCTAATGTGTTACAATAATAAATATAGTGTTGTAATTACAATGAACCTCATGATATGATGTATTCTAAGTGTTTGGCAGTTTGTCTCTCATGTGGATGTGTGAATCCGTCTGTGGTACCATGGGCATCTTTGCATCAGGGTTTACAAGACAAAACAATGCACTATAAACACATGCTTCTTAAGTATAATTACATTTGATTCATGTACCTTTAGTTAGAAATGGAAAATCTGTACACAGTTTAGGATTCTCTAACTGTATAATCTGGATTTATATAAAATATAATTAATGGAAACAACCTACAATACTGCAGTAGTTAGGTTTCACCAGTAGGTGCTGCTAGAGTTATTATATTGATCAATATCACTCTCTAGTGGTAGCTATGCCCCATGACAATTTTAACCCAATAAATCCTGACTGAAGTTTTTCGATTGATGTATTCAATCCAACAGTCACGACCAAAATTCTAGCTGCCCAATTGGATCTGTTCAATCTGTTTGGGAGATTCCCCGTTGTCAGCATAAACAGTTACGATGTTGCATTGTCAGCCTGTGGATCACTGGGGCCACAACAAAATGGCAACACCTGCTTTTGAGAGTTGAGCTTGCTTTGAATAAATAAAGGCATTCCACCATGGGAAATTGGATCAGCCTCCATAAGCTGCTTTGTAAAACAATTATCCCCAGTACAAGAACAGCCCTAAGGGCAAGAAGACATTTGAATGAAAGGTACTACAATATACAATTATGAAAGGTACTACAATACACAATTGGAGTGGAATCCTATTATACACCGAGACTGTGCAGTGGCCAGATTCATGTGAACAGGATTACTGACAGTAATATCAACCAACACCCTAAGTAGGGACAAAAGGAATTTTGTTTAAAATTTGATTTAACTACGTATTACCACAGAAATTGCATGTATTTGCGTATCTTTCCATTTGTAAATATATAATCTAAAACTTGATTGACATTAGTGGATTACTACTTGATGTATTCATCTGACATTCATCTAAACACTATTTTAATGCAGGCATTAACTCACTTATTTCAAATCAGTCAATGTCTCCACTGCAATCGCAGATTTAGGAATTCAGTATGAATGTTTATGATAGATAACCGGTTTAACCATTCATCACGTGGAAATGCCGGCGTTGGACTGGGCTAAACACAGTAAGGAGTCGAACAACACCAGGTTAAAGTCCAACGGGTTTATTTGGTAGCAAACGTCACTAGCTTTTGGAGCGCTGCTCCTTCGTCAGATGGAGTGGAAATCTGACGAAGGGGCAGCGCTCCGAAAGCTAGTGGTGTTTGCTACCAAATAAACCTGTTGGACTTTAACCTGGTGTTGTTAGACTCCTTACTGTGTTAACCATTCATTGCCAGATCTGACTGGTCCACATAAAGCACTATCAAGTCCTACTCCCGTCTGTCAATACTCACTGTTTCAGAATTATCTTGGAATGTGATGATATCTTTCAGCTTCTCTTCTCCACTCCATTTTCTTAAACCCTTCTTTCCTCCATGCTTGCTTCAAATAAAATGTGCAAATAAAATCATCCTCCTTTTCACTGAGACTGGGACCAGCCATCTGTCTCTACTATTCCCCCTCCCTTCTCCAGCTCACCAAGCCAAACTTCCAATAAGGTTCTTCGGCCCAAGCCCTAACTCATATCTTTCTCTAGTTCCTCCTCTCGTGCCCTCACCAAGTTTCACCATGAGACCTCCTTCTGCTCCCTCAACTTCATTCCTAACCCACCCAGTCTCCCCTCCTAGTCTGTGAGCTGATATTAGTGAGTTCTCTCTTCTCAGGTAGTGCCTGCCACCCCCATCTCCAGCCTTCAGATCTACTGTCATTACCCTCCTCTTCAAAACAACACAGCCATAGCCCCCCTTCTACCCTGACAAACTAACAGCCAGCTCTAATCTCCCTCTCCTCGCCAAAGTGTAATTCCAAAACAGAATGTATTGTCATCTCCCAAATCCATCCTCATCTTTCCTGGAATTCCACATTTGAATCATTCCAACAACCCTAACCATGGCCACAACACTGAAACAACCCTTATCAAAGTCACAAATGACATCCAATGTGATTCTGACCAAAACAGAAAATGCTGGAAAATCTCAGCAGGTCTGGTAGCATCTGTGGAGAGAGAACAGGGCTAATGTTTCAAGCCTGGATGACTCTTTGGCTGATCAGGTTAATTATTCCATCTGATCCTTCCTGATCTGTCTGCAACTTTGATACAGTTCACCACACTATCCTGCTCTAACTCTTCCACTGTTCAGCTGGATGGAACTGTCCTTATCTGATTCCATTCTTATCTATCCAGTTGGAACTGCAGAATCATCCATAATGAACTCTCGTCCAATCCCTTTACCTCTGGTGTCCCCCAAGGATTTGTCCTTGACCCCTGATATTTCTCACTTACATGCAACACCTCAGCAACACATTTCAAAAACATTCTAGGATCCATACGTATGCTGACAACACCAAGCTCCACCTCACCCACAACTCTCTGAACCCCTCCACTGCCTCTGATTTATCAGGCTGCTAGTTTGGCATCCAGTAATAAATGAGCAAAAATTTTCTTCAAGAGAATATTAGGATTATTGAAGCACTTTCCTTCAGTCCCCACAAAATTCCATTTCCTTAGGAATGATTCCATCCCTTTTCCTCGCCACTACCTGAGCCAGATCTAGGTTATTCGCAACATTGGTATCCTAGCTGACTTTAGTTAAGTTTTGACCCTATAGCCCTTCCATGAGGAAAACTGCTTACTTTCACCTCCATAACACCGTGTGTTTTCAGCCCTACGTCAACTCAGCTTTTGCTGAAATCTTCACTCATGCCTTTTTCACCTCTAGGTTACTCAATTATTCCAGTCCTATCCTGGGTGACATCTGGACCTGCACACATTCTGTAGCTTGAGCTTGTCCAAAACATTTTTGTTCGTATGCTGAATTGGACCAAGTTCAACTATTCATCCACCTTGTGCTCATTGGCTTCAAGTCATAGAGTCATAGAGGTTTACAGCATGGAAACAGGCCCTTTGGTCCAACTTGTCCATGCCGCCCTTTTTTTTAAAACCCCTAAGCTAGTCCCAATTGCCCGCATTTGGCTCATATCCCTCTATACCCATCTTACCCATGTAACTATCTAAATGCTTTTTAAAAGACAAAATTGTACCCAAAAAGTCCAGAAATGCTTTGATTAAAAAATTCTTATTTCATCCTTGCTTTCAAAACCCTTAATGACTTCACCACATCCTATCTCTGGAACTTCGTGCACCTCCAATTCTGGCCACTTGTGCATCCGTACAATTTGGGATGACAGCTTCATGGAGGTTCTTGCCTGAAGGGTAGTTATGAGAACGTGTGTGAAACACAATGGGTGAGATTTTTCGGGCCCAAATCTCACAAGAGGGTCATAACAGAATTTGCGCCGATGAGATCTCATTGTGCAATCTTCCCCACCTCTGCCAGCGATGTTTCGATTAAATAGATTTAAACCAATTTAAATATGATTGTACGGCTTTATGATGTAGCATCCGGCACTGTGGAGCGCTCCCAATCCCCCAACCCCTCTCCCCTCCCCCCACCCCCCAGCAGCATGCTGTCACGCTGGCATTTGATTTTTGGAAACTGGTTTTCGGACAACAGCAAGGGTGTGGAGGTGCCTGGAGGCCCCACGGGGTGAAGGCCAAAGCTAGGCATTTCCTTCGGGCTCCCTGACAGTGCCCGGGGGTAGTACTAGGGGCATAGAATTGAGCACTGACAGGGAGGTTACTCTCCCCTATGGGGAAAGCGCTTTCCTCTTATGTATGGTGGGGTAAGAGGGGTGCACGCCAAGGACAGCATGAGGGGGAGGAGTGCTGCCCGATACTTCCATGGTGAGAGGAATCACTCCAAAGCTTATGTGGGGAGAAATGTCCTCCGTGGCTGTGGGACAGTGGAGGGAGTACATTATTTTTGCTGGTTAGAAAAGCGCCTGATCTTCGTGGAGCTGGTCTTGCCCGCTCTATCAGGCCCCGCCCCACCAGAGTGACAGCACAAACCACATCTTCTGGTTTTTTTTGACAGAATGTTAGAAGATCTGGTGAGAAAACCTGGCTGTGTTTCTGCAGAGAAACACGTCGGTTTTCAGTCAGAAACTGATACTTTGCCATACGGAGGCAAAGGCTTAGTGGTATTATCGCTAGACTATTAATCCAGAAAGTCAGCTAACGTTCTGGTTCCCAGGTTCGAATCCCTGATGGTAGAATTTGAATTCAATATAAAATATCTGGAATTAAGAATCTACTGATGACCATGAAACCATTGTCGATTGTCGTAAAAACCCATCTGGTTCATAACGTCCTTTAGGGAAGGAAATCTGCCATCCTTACCTGGTCTGGCCTACACGTGACTCCAGAGCCACAGCAATGTGATTGACTCTTGGGCAACTAGGGATGGGCAATAAATGCTGGCCAGCCAGCGATGCCCATGTCCCACGAATGAATAAAAGAAATAATTTTTTTTGAGAATTCTGCCCATTAGGTGGTATCTTGTGATCCCGCCAGTGGCAGGCATCATCATGGGTGGGAAGGAAAAACTTGCAGAGGTGCCAAACATTAGTTGACTTTTGGTCGCTTTCTAAATTTTCCTGTCCTGCCTGCGACAATGCCTTCCACAGGCAGGACTGGAAAACCCCGACCCCTCTATTGTCTCACATAGCGATCGGCCTTGCAATGTCATGATTTTAAAATTCTCATCCTTATTTTCAAATCCTTCCAAGATCTGATCTCTTTCTCTCAATCTCTGTACTCTCCTGTATTCTCATACCACTCAGATTGCTGCATTCATTTAATTCTGGCCTCATTAGCATTCCTGATTCTAATCACTCCACCATTGGCAGCCTTGATTTTAACCTCTCTACCTAATTTCCTTCTTTAGGACAATCTTTAAAATCTATGGGCCCGATTTTGTTATCAAGTTGCGCCCGTTTTCTGGCGCAAATATTTGGTAAAGTCGGGCGTGAGGCGAATAGCACGATCCGCACCCGCCTCCGCGCCGATTCCCCCTTTACCAAGGCCAGAAAATGGCAGCAATTGGGACCTTGCCTGAAATGTATACATTGAAATTGACTTAAAGGGCTGCACGCCCGACCTTACCTTTTACCACCGCATTCGCCCGTCCAGAATCGGCATGAAACAGACATGCTCCACAAAAGTCTAATTCGGGCACGCCAGTTAGTGAGGAGGTAAGTGCTGAGCGTCCAATGGCTCTCTGCTTGAGATCGGTGACGGAGGGGTTGCGGAAATGGGAGTCCGCTGCCACTCTGCCCGTGATCAGTGAGAGGGAGGGGAAGGGGCCCATGATTGGTCTGGGTGGAGGATAAGGGGGTCAGTCAGTAATGTTGTGGGGGTGGGGCAATGTCTGTGGGGGCCAGGGGGAGACATTATCCGGCCCTGGAGGGATATGACAGGGGAGATTTATTCTATTATTTTTTTTCTGCGCATGTGTGGTTGGAGGCACCGATCGGAGCAGCAGGACTTTGGCGTCAAGCCCCGCCCACAGGCTTGTGCAGCGCGATTCAGAATTGCTGATATTTTTTCAGGCAGAGTGTGTCTGGGGGCGCCTGAGAACGGGCCTAAAAGTCTGATCTGAAACACTCCCAGTTTCAAGTCCGCCCAGCACTTCGAATCAAAATGCTAAAATAGGGCCTGTGTCTTTGACCAAGCTTTTGGTCACCTGACCTAATATCTTCTCATGTGATTTGATGTCACATCTTGTCCCATAATACTCCTGTGAACTGTTTCTCATTAAATTGAAGGTACTGCATAAATGTTTGAATGTGCAATAGGAAGACAGCTGACTAAACAGTACTCTTGTGTGGACAATGTCATTTGAATGTAGCTCTGTTGATCAGCAATCTTTCACTGACTTCCTTCAATTGTGGGGATTGTTGCTAATTTTCTATATTTTCAATGCTCACTCTGTCAAGAGGCGTTTTCCTTGGACTTTGATAATGAAAGCATTGCTCAGGCCTTTTTTGCACCCCCACTAAGCTGTTAGCACACAATCCTCAGATCCACTGCCAGTGTTGGACTAATCCGTGAGAAATGGGTTAAATTATTCATATTTTTTCCTTCAACAACTTGATGGTGTTGTGAACTGTAAGGATAGTGATAGACTTCAAGAGGACATAGACAGGCTCCTGGAATGGATGGCAGATTAAATTAAATGTAGTGAGTTGTGAAGTGATGCGTTTTGGTTAGAAGGAGGAGAGATAATAAAAGTTAAAGAGTGCAATATTAGAGAGGGTACAGCAACAAAGACACCTGGGCATAAATGTGCATATTTTATTGAAGGTGGCAGGATAGGTTAAGAAAGTGGTTAAAAAAAGCATACAGAATTCTGGGCTTTATAAATAGAGGCACAGGGTATAAAAGTAAGGAGGCTGTGGTGAGGCTTTATAAAACACTGGTTTGGCTTCAGTTGGAGCATTGTATGCAGTTCTGGGCACCACATTTTAGGACGGATGTGAAGGGATTGGAGAGTGTTCAGAAAGGAGTTCCAAGAAAGATTTCAGGGATGATAGAGTTCAGTTATGTGGATTGATTAGTGAAGCTGGGTGGTTCTCTTTGGAGAAGGGAAGGGGAAAAGGAGGTTTGATAGCAGTGTTCAAAATCATGAGAGGTCTAAACAGAGATGAACCTCCCATTGGTGAAAGGGTCAAGATTAGAGGATATCCATTTAAGGTGATTGGCAAAAGAAGCAGAGGCTACAGAAGTGAAAACCTGTGTGTGCAGCGAGTGGTTAGGATCTTGATGCACCACAGAAGATTGTGGTAGTGACAGATTCAGTCGTGGCTTTTAAAAGGGAATCGGATAATTATGTGAAGAGAGAAAGAGTGCAGGGCCATGGCGAAAAGTCGAGTACTGGGATCAGCTGCATAGTTGGTACAGTGAACCAGAATTGACACAATACATTGAGTGGTCTCTTTCAGTGTTGCAAACATCTCACGATTCTATAACTGGAAGTGTACCATTTCACAATCAAAACAAATGCACATCATAATGCTCTGACAGCAAAGATTGAACAACAGAAGGTATGTGAAAATACAATGAAGACCTGTTGCTGAGACTGAGTGACGACGGAATGCACCT
Source organism: Mustelus asterias (assembly GCF_964213995.1). Classification (NCBI taxonomy): domain Eukaryota; kingdom Metazoa; phylum Chordata; class Chondrichthyes; order Carcharhiniformes; family Triakidae; genus Mustelus; species Mustelus asterias. The sequence continues at coordinate 144,030,799 of NC_135801.1, read as the reverse complement.
AATCAAAACGATGCACTTTAACATCATACTCAAGATATCTTTAACAGAGGCTGGCAAAAAGGTTCAGAAGAAAGAGATGTCCTTCAGCATTTCAAAGCCGGTGAAAAAATATTGAAGTGCAGTCCTTGTAATGTGGAAAAATGTGGCAGCTAATTTGAGCGCTAAAATCCCACAAATAGCTATAATGTGAATTAGTCTGTTTTGGCAGTGTTATCACATTGGTCAGTACACTTGGAAACCTATTTAACTCCTCACCCAAAGAGTGTTACAAAATGTTACAAAATGTTTTTAACAGACACCTAGACAATTGTTGTGAAAAATGCCAAGTTTCAAACTATTGTGTGATGCAAACAAAAGCAGAATTGAAGAGGTAAAACTCATAGCTAGATTCAGAATAACATACTCTAAGTTAAAAGAAAATGATTATTCTTGGAAAAATGCAGACTACATACTCTTGATACCGTGCGGCAGGTTGTTGACACCATTATCCAATCTGGAATCCAGATAGGCTCAGGATAAAATGACTGAGAATGTTATTTTGAGTTATTATTATAGTTGTCTTATCAATCCGATCCCCCACTTAGAGGGAGTAAGCCTAGAGTTGAGAAAACAGAGGGTGCACAGATAGCAATTTCCCTCAAATAGTGTTCATAAATCAGTGATAATTATTGCCGATATTTAAAACAAATTTTATGATATGCTTGTCAATAACACCAAATTCATGGGAAATTCATCCATTCACTGTCTGGGATGATTTACCATAGGTCAAATGGTGAAAACAAATCTAAAAACTCACTGTTTCTCCTACATCAAGTCCTAGGGCGGCAGGGTGGCACAGTGGTTAGCACTGCCGCCTTACAGCTCCAGAGACCCACGTTCAATTCCCGGCTTGGGTCACTGTGCGGAGTCTGCATGTTCTCCCTGTGTCTGCGTGAGTTTCCTCTGGGTGCTCCAATTTCTTCCCACAGTCTGAAAGACGTGCTGGTTAGGTGCATTGGCCATGCTAAATTCTCCCTCAGTGTAGCTGAACAGGTGCCGGAGTGTGGCGACTAGCAGATTTTCTCAGTAACTTCATTGCAGTGTTGATGTAAGCCTACTTGTGACACTAATAAATAATTTTTTTTAAAATCTAGGAGTCTTCATTAAACACTATCATCACCACTTTGGAGGATGTGGGAAAGACAACAATGAAAAGTGAAGAGGGGTGATGTGGCATACAGGTGCTGAAGTTGCAGGAGTGATGAGATATGCAAACCACTTCATTGACCTAGCATCCTCACAGTTCCAAAGGAAAAATACTTAAAGAGGGACAATGCACACTAATATAATGGGGTGGAATGGTGGCACAGTAGTTAGCACTGCACCAGGGTCCCGGGTTTAATTCCCGGTTTGGATCACTGTTTGTGTGTGGAGTTTGCATATTCTCCCCGTGTCTGCACGGGTTTCCTCCAGGGCTCCGGTTTCCTCCCACACTCCAAAGGGGATAGGGCCTGGGTGGGATTGTTGTCGATGCTGACTCGATGGACTGAATGGCCTTTTTCTGCACTGTAAGGATTCTATGATAACACCCTTAAGGTATTGAAATGCTTGATGACATTGCAAGTAAAATAGACCAGAATACAAGCAGGAATTAGGAGAAGATTGAGATGAGATGACTGAAACTGTGATGGAAAAAATAAGTTTAGAGTAGGCTTTTGAATAGGAGGAGGCTTATTCCTCGGGCTGGAATTCCAGAGTGGAAAGACACACTGGTTGAAAGCTCTGGTAATATTGATGGAGAAGAATGAAAGGGAATGTATATGAATCCTGTTCTTCTTTCTGAAATAGAAAGTTTTATTGGATAACAATAGGATATGGGCACAGAATCTAAACAGATATGTCAGTGCTGTACTGAGCAAGTGCTGTATTGTCAGGGTATTGAGCATGTTCGAGACAATTTCTAGATACCAAGGACATCAAGAGGTATAGGGATAGCGCAGGAAGGTGGTGCTGAGTTTATGATCAGCCATGATCTAATTGAATGGTGGAACAGGTTCAATGGGCTGAATGGCCTATGTCTACACTTATGTTTCCATGATCTACATTCCCTGCCGTGTGGGCAAATCAAGTAGGCAATTTGTGCAGAGTAAAATCTCAGCGAGATGAATAAGTTGCTCGTTTATTTTTAATGGCTGTTGGTTGGGGGAGGAATGTTGTTCAGGATACTATAGATTTATTTCAGATAGTACCATGGGACCTCCTACACATAACAGGTCAAGTTTCAGCTATCATTGAACTGAATGATAGTTTGATCTTCCACAACTCTCTGGGGTAGAGAATTCCAAAGATTCACTGCCAGGAATTCATCCTCACCTCAATCTTTAATATGCTGAGACTGTGTCCCCTGGTTCTAGACTTACCAGCCGGGGGAATCGTCCTATCTACATCTACCCTGTCATGCCCTGGAAGAATTTTGTAATTTTCAATTCGATCACCTCTCAGACTTTGAAATTTTAGAGGCTACAGGCCGGGTTTCCTCAGTCTCCCCTCATCTAACAATGCTGTCACCTTGCAGCTTACTCTGGTGAACCTCCATTGCACTCCCTCGATGGCAAGTGTATCCTTCCTCAGATAAGGAGACCAGAAATGTACGCAGTAGTCTGACTGCAGTTTCACCAAGACTCTATATAATTGCAGCGAGACAACTTTACTCCCGTGCTTCAAATTAATTTTGTGAGACATTTGAGTTATTTTTTCAGTGACAAATTAAAGCATGACATGAATAGGATGCTTCTTTTTATTACTCATCAATAGATTCCACTTTCATCAGGAGTCTATGGGCAAGTTTTAACCAGAAAATCTGACCCCAGCGCACCTCCAAACGGTTTATTACCAGTTTTAATGCAGGTCTATAAGAGGGAGGGACAATAAACCAACTCTCGGAAGGCAGGCTGGCAATTTAACTATTATTATTTAACCACCCTTTTAAACTTGACCTTGGCTGACTGAGTTTTCAATGGCCTCAGGAAACCCACTGAATAAAGAGAAACTGGATCAAGGGGGCAATTGCCTTTCTAGTTATCTGTTACATCTATTTTACCTGCTTCATCCACCCCACTGAGATCCAACATGCACTAAGGTTCTTCTGATCTCCTCTCTGACTCCGTTGATCTCTTCCACGAGGCCTCTGTTCTCCCATCTACTCAAAATTGCCAAGAAAAGGCAATAGCCCTGAGGATTGTGAGCAGTTTAAAATTGAGCAAAGGCAGACCAAGGGATTGATTCAGCAGAGAAAATTGAATATGGAAGTAAGAAGGTGGGGAACATAAAGACTGACTGTAAAAGTTTCTATTGGTAAGTAAAGAGAAAAAGATTGACAAAAATGAATGTCCCCCTTACAGTCAGAAACAGCTGAGGAGCTAAATTCATACTTTGCTTCTGTCTCCACAGAGGAAGACATGAATAATGTACCACAAGTTCTGAGAAATACAAGTTTTAGTGAGGAGTTCAAAGAAATCAGTATTAATAAAGAAATGGTTTTGGGAAATTAATGAGATTGAAGGTGGATAAATCTCCAGGGCCTGATAACCTTCATCCCAGAGTACTTAGGGAAGTGGCCCTGGAAATAGAAGATCCATTGGTGCTCATTTTGCAAAATTCTTTGAACTCTGGAATGGTTCCTACAGATTGGACGGGAGCTAATGTAAGCCCGCTATTCAAAAAGGGAGGTTGAGAGAAAACAGGGGACTATTGACCAGTGAGCCTAACGTCAGTAGTAGACAAATTGCTAGAGTCTATTATCAAGGATTTCATAGCTTAGCATTTGAAAGGCAGTGGTATATTCAGATAAAATCAGCATGGATTTATGAAAGGTGAATCATGCTTGACAAATCTACTGGAATTCTTTGAGGATGTAACAAGTAGAGTTGACCAGGAAGAACCAGTAGATGTGGTTTATTTAGACTTTCAGAAGGCTTCTGACAAGGTCTCATGTAGCAGATTACTATGTAAAGTTAAAGCGCATGGGATTGCAGGTAGTGTCTTGAGATGAATAGAATGTTAGTTAGCAGACAAGAAATAAAGAGTTGTAATAAATGGGTCTTTTTCCAATTGGTATACTCAGTAACTAGTGGGATACTGCAGGGATCTGTGCTAGAACCCCAACTGTTCACATTATATATTAATGATTTGGAAGAGGGAACGAAGTGTATTATCTCCAAATTTGCAGATGATACATAATTGGGTAGGAGCATGAACTTTGAAGAGGATGCAGAGGTGTTTCAGTGTGATTTGGACAGGCTCAGTGTGTGGGCATCTGCATGGCTGATGCAATATAATGTGGATAAATGTGTGCTTATCCACTTTGGTAGTAACAATAGGGAGACAGATTATTATTTGAATGAGTGTAAATTGAGAGAGGTGAACACAGCGAGACCTAGGTGTCCTCGTGCATCAGTTGCCGAAAGTAAGATGCAGGTACAGACGGCAGTGAAGAAGGTAAATAGTGTTTTGGTTTCATAGTGAGAGGATTTGAGTATAGGAATGCGGATATTTTACTACAATTGTATAGGGCAATGGTGAGACCACATTGGAGTTTTGATGTCCTTATCTAAGTAAGAAGTTTTGGAGGGAGTGCAGCAAGGGTAGGCTGATTCCTGGGATGGTAGGACTGTTATATGAGAAGACATTAACTCAGTTAGGATGATATTCGTTGGAGTTTAGAAGAGTGAGAGACGATCTTATAGAAACTTATAAAATTCTAACATAATTAGACAGGGTGGATTCAAAAACAATGTTCCCAATGATGGAGATAAGGGGTAAATCTTTTAGGACTGAGGTGAAGAGAAATTTCTTCACCTATTGAACAGTGAATGTGTGGAATACACTATCACAGAAAGTAGTTGAGGCCAAAACATTGTGTGACTTCAAGAAGAAATTAGCTATAGCTAAAGGGATCAGGGTATTGAATTTGATGATCAGCCATGAGATGAGGTTTTTTGCCTCTACCATCCTGGAACTCAGGCAGTGAGTTCCAGACCCCTACTGCCCCCTGGGTGACAAAACATTTCCTCATCCCCCTCAAATCTTTCAATATTAAATCTCTGTTCCCTAGTCACTGATCTCTCTGCTAAGGTAAATAGGTGCTTCCCAGCCACTCTATCCAGACTCCTCACAATTCTGTCCATCTCAATCAAATCTCCCTTCAGCCTTCTCTGATCCAAGGAGAGTAACCCTAGCCTCTCCAATCTTTCCTCATAGCTGAAATTTTCCAATCCTGGCAACATCCTCATAAATCTCCCCTAAACCCTCTTTAATGAAATTAAATCATTTCTGCAATGAGAAGATCCATACTGCCCATAGTACTCAGGTGGAGATCTAACTCATGACTCATACAGTTTCATCTTCTTAGTCCGTGATCTCATATTCTATACCTTGGCTATTAAAGGAAAGAATTCCATGTGCCCTGTAAATCACCTAATTAGCCTGTCTTGTTACCTTTCGGGATCTGTCAACATTCGCTCCAAGGTCCCTCACTTTCTCTACACCCCTCAGTATTCTGCCACTTATTGTGTAATCTATCGCCTTGTTTGACTTTCCCAAATGCATCACCTCGCATTTCTCTGCATTGAATTCCATTTGCCACTTTTCTGCCCACCTGATACCTTCCTACAGTCTACAGCTTCACCCCTCGCTATCTACTATGCGGCCAACTGTCTGGAAATGTCTTGATCATGCCACCTACTTTTATGTCCAAATCATTCGTGTATGCCGCAAAAAGTAGGGGATCTCATACTGACCCCTGCGGAACTCCAATGGAAACAGCAGCTAGTGGCTGCGATTCTCCCATCGTGACCCGCAGCTTTTCTGGCGGGTCAAGGTGGGAGATGCGCGTCGCCGGCCTTGAACCAGGATTTGTGCATGCGCCGGGAACGTATGCACATCTCCCAGAGCCGGCGAACAGTCGCCAGTCAGACTATGCTGGAAATAGGCGGGAAGGCAGGTAAGTAAATTAAATCTTTTCAAATGTATTTTAAATATGTTTATTAGTTCATTATTGGGAACTTTCAGGTCCCGATTGAATCTCCCACCCCGCCAGGAGTACTTCATTCCAGCAGGATTCAGACTAGCTCTCCATGTTCGGGGAACTAGCGGGAGACCCCGCTGGAATGAAGGGGGGGTGATCAGGGCCCCCCAGGGGGTCAGGTGGCGGGGGGTGGTGCCCTCTGGGCATGGGCACCCTGGCAGTGTCAGCCTGTGCCCTCAGGCACTGACCGAGGGGCAAAGTGCCCATGCACACAGGGTACTTTGGCACTGCCCATCGGGCATCGGGCAGTGCCAAAGGGTGGGGCCTATTGTGAGTGGCGCCTAGGGGTGACCGGTGGGGGTGGGGGGGGTCCCGCTGCCACTCTGCAGACAGGATCGGTCTAGGATGGAGGGACGGCAGCGATAGGGGCGGGCTTGGGGGGGGAGGTGGTCTGCCAGGGGTGGAGGGGCCTGCATCCGAGGGGGATCTGACCCCAGGGGGGGGTCAGCAGGGGGGGTCAGCAGGGGGGATGGGCTGTGCATTGAGGCACTCCGTTGGGGGAGGGGGGGTCAGGGCTGGGCCGGGAATTGATGTGGGGGCCACGATCGGAACATGGTGGGGGGTTGGAGGGGCAGCACTGCGGTGGTCCCGGGCTGGTCAGCGATCAGGCTGTGGGGGGGGCAGGAAGGGCAGCACTGTGGTGGCCCTGGGCTGGTCAGCGATCGGGCTGGCCAGCAAACGGGGAGTCTGACAGATCGGGACCACTGCACATGCGCAGAGTTCCAGAATTGTCAAACTCTGGCGTGAATAGGCTCTGCCCCTCCTGGGTTTTTAATGATCAGAGTCCGGAGATTCGGGTGAGAAGCTGAACTGTGAAAACAGTCGGGATTTAGAGCAGTTTTCCCACCAATTCAGCACTTTTGGGAGAATCGGCCCCAGTATTTCTGGTTGCAAAAACGCCCGTTAACAATTACCCTTTGTTTTCTACCCTGAGCCAAAATTTGTATCCAACTTGGATCCTGTGGCTTCTATTTTTTTGCCCAATCTGCCATTTGTCCTTGTTTAAAGCCTTACTAAAATCCATGTGGACCACATCAGCTACAACTCATCAATCCCCCTTGTCACGTCCTCAAAATATTGACTGGCCTGTAACAATTTGGTCTATCCCTCGGCTGCCTTTCTAAACAAAAGCACAACGTTAGCAGACCTTCAGTCCTCCGGTACCACACCTATATCTGGTGAGGATTGGAAAACTAAAATTCTTTTAACAGTCTGGGATACATTTCACCTGGTGCCCTGGTGATTTACCCACTTTCAAGGGTGCTAATCCCATTAATATTGCCTCTCTCCCTATGTCCATCACATCAAATACTTCACATTCCTCCTCAAGTACACTATCTGTCCTGTACTCCTCCTTTGTGAAGATTGTTCTTTATCAGTAAAATAAGGAAAGCAAATTTTTTGATGAAAAGTCATTGACCTGAAATGCTGGCCAGAATTCTCCCATCCTGCCAGCCACTGGAATTCTAGCGGATGGGGGTAAACCATGTAAAGGTCCACTGAGGTGGTGGAGGCTACCTCGCTGAATATGTTTAAAACGCGGATGGATGGATTCCTGATCGGCAAGGGAATTAAGGGTTATGGGGATCAGGCGGGTAAGTGGTACTGATCCACGTCAGATCAGCCATGATCTTATTGAATGGCGGGGCAGGCTCGAGGGGCTAGATGGCCTACTCCTGCTCCTATTTCTTATGTTCTTATGAAGTCGGGAGGGAACCTCCAGTTTTTAGAATCCACCCTCTAACTTTATTTCTCTCCCCACAGATGCTGCCAGGCCTGCTGAGTTTTTCCAGCAATTTCTGTTCTTATTTCAGACTTCCAGCTTCTACAGTATTTTGCTTTTACTGTTGTGAATTCAATCCCCACTTCAATCAAAGTGACACTCCAGTGCATCACTGAGAAAGTAGTGCATTGCCTGCAGGATACGATGTCATTTAAACGTACCACTGCTTCATTCGAAGAAGAAAAAGGCAGTTTCTCCGGTGTCGAGGAGAATATTTTTCCATCAAATGACATCACCGAACAGAAATAGCTGGTCATTTATCTCATTACTCTCGGTGGGACTTTGCTGTGTGTGCACATTGGCTGCTGTGTTTGCCTGGAAAACAGTGAGCACACATCAGAGGTAATGAATTGGCTGCACTCAGCTCTGACATGCTCTGAGGACATTAAAGGCACAAGATAACTTCAAGTTCTTTCTTTTAAATCTGAGAGAGGTTAAGTGACTGCAGTTGATTTTGGAACATTTGGGATGAAGCCAAGTTAAGAAATCACAGTTAGAAAGAGAGAACCGCAATACTGGGATTACTTACCCTTGGGCAAATAAAGCTAAGAGGAGATTTAGCAAAGGTCCTTTCTTAAGTTATGAAGGTTATTAATGGGAGACAAGATAAAGCCTACTTACTTTGGGAAGTCAATGACACAGGGCCATCAATTTAAAGTTATTACTAACAGAATGTAAAGAGAGCCTGGGACAAATTCTTTCACATTGAAGGTTGTTGGAGCATATCACAGGCAGAGTTTGAGGCAAAGACTATTCCATCTATTAAAGAAACATTGATAAATATTTGCAACAAACAAAGATACATGGTTATAAAGTGTGAACAAGGTGGTAGATTTAACTTTGGATTGTTCTAGCAAAGAGCTAGTACAAACGCAAGTAAAATGTAAAGTCACCCATTGTCCCAGATGACCATAGACTGATTTCCGCTTTGAGGGGGAGAGCTGACTGGTGGTGATTTTAACCTGAGGATCATCACACCTCAGGGGAGGGGCAAGATTGAGAAGGCGGGCCTTCATGAATGACCTCAACCAGTACAGGAATTGAACCCACGCTGTTGGCATAGCTCACTAGCCATACAGCCAACTGAGCTAACTGACCCCCACAATATGTTACATAAGTCTCATTCAATGCTGCAAGCCTTTAAGGTTCTATGACAACATAGGATTTGAAATCACCGGTATTACACAAGATTGTTCACCATCCATTAACAATCGCAATAGAAATCAAAAGAAAAATGCAAATCTTAGAAATCGGCAGCAAGGACTGAAGCTGAAAATGCATAATTTTATCAGCAACAATCTTCAGAACGCTGGCAGAAAACTTGTTTGTTTGTTGCCACCATAACCATTGACATTGTCTTGTACCTTCTCTGGTTTTAAGCCTCCTTCAGTCCACATCTCAATGTTATCCATCCATCCAATTTTTCTCCTTCCTCACTGTGTTTACCTTCAATTTCTCCAACACTGTTGCCAGGACAAAGCTGATAGGTCTTCATTTCCAATGTCCACTGTTACGATCCCAGACCACATCCTTAAATATTGTTACAATCCAGTCTGGGACCAGGAACGTTTGTTGTAAAGTAGATAAAATTTGAAATCCTACTTACTCACTAAAAGAATAAAGCCACAAGGTTTCACGGTTTAAAACCAACAGCAGAAATGTTAATATACACATGTCAGCAAAGCTGGATAGAAAACTGGTTGACAAACAAGGAATAAAGAATAGGAACAAATAGGTCACTTTCTGAATGGCAGGCAATGACTTGTGGGTTAAGCAGGGATCAGTGCTAGGACCCCAGCTATTCACTCTATACATTAGTGCTTTAGATGAGGGAATTAAATGTAATATCTCCAAATTTGCAGATGATACAAAGTTGGGTAGGAGGGTGAACAGTGAGGAGGATGTAGAGATGCTTCAGCATGATTTGGACAAGCTGACTGAATGGGCAAAGGCATGGTAGATTCAGTATAATGTGGATAAATGTGAGGTTATCCACTTTGGTAGCAATAATAGGAAGGCAGATTGTTACCTGAATAGTTATAAATCAAGAGAGGGGGATGGCAATCAGACCCGAGTGTCCTCTTCTACCAGTCACTGAAGGTAAGCATGCAGGTACAGCAAGCGGTAAGGAAGGCATAAGGTATGTTGACCTTCATAGTGAGAGGATTCAAGTACAGGAGCAGGGATCTTTTGCTGCACTTATACAGGGCCTTGGTGAGACCACACCTGGAATATCATGTGCAATTTTGGTTTTCTTATCTGAGGAAGGATGTCCTTGCTATGGAGGAAGTGCAGAAAAGGTTTATCAGGCTGATCCCTGGGATGGCAGGACTGATGTATGAGGTGAGATTGAGTCAGTTAGGATTATGTTAGCTGGAGTTCAGAAGAATGGATGGAATCTCATAGAAACCCATAAAATTCTAACAGGACTGGACAGGGTAGATGCAGGAAGGATGTTCCTGTTGGCGGGGAGTCCAGAACTAGGGATCATATTTTGAGGATAAGGGGTAAACATTTTAGAACTCTGGGTGAAGAAACCTCTCCTCATCTAAGAGTGGTAAGCCTGTGGAATTTGTTACCACAGAAAGCAGTTGAGGCCATAACATTGTATGTTTTCAAGAAGGAGTTTGATATAACTCATGGGATGAAGAGGATCAAAGGATATGAGGGAAGGTGGAATCAGGCTATTGAGTTTGATGATCAGCCATGATCATAATGAATGGTAGAACAGGCTTGAAGGGCGGAATGGTCTACTCTTGTTCCTTTCTTCTACGTTTCTGTATAAAAAGTCAATACTACATTGCCACGATACTTGAACATCCAGAATTAACGTGAATTAACAGGCAAACTGTGGTCAAACACACCACATTAGTCACAAAATCCTTTATAACTCTGTCTTCCTCCCAAGGAATTTCAGTTCCTCTCTTTCAAGGATATAGCTTCTGCTTTACCTCTCTAACTCAAACCACCCCATTTACTTCTTGCTCCCATTTCCTCAATCACTGCATTAGAATAGTCAAGTTTGGAGATAATAAAGACATGAATGAGGTTTTTAGCATCAGATGGGCTAAGACAGTAGTGATGTAAGGCAATGAAAAGGGTGAACTTAGTGTTGGCATGAAAATGAGGTCAAAAGCTCATCATGCAGTTAAATGTACATCAAAGGCACAAACAAACTGGTTTAATCTCAGACTGTTGCCAGGGAGAAGAATGCTGTTATGGAATGGAGTTGGCAGAGGGGTCTGCAACAACAGCTTCAGTCTTTCCAAAATTTAATCGGAAAATAATTCTGCCCAGCCAGTACTGGATGCCCAATCAGCTGTCTGATAATTTAGCAACAGTGGAGGAGTCAAGACAGGAGGTGGTAAAGTAGAGTTGGATGTCATCAGCGTACATGTGAAAATTAATGCTGTGATTGCGGATGATGATGGTAATGAAGGTTTAATTGAACTGGAATCAAAATATAGTCTGATGGTCACCAAGTGATGGCCATCATTGAGGAATTCAAATAATTCTAAGAATAGCTTATAATCGTTAGTTACTCTGATATTCTCTAGACTGTTCAGGGTATGAATGTGAACTTGCTTTGTCTCTGCAGGAACTATGTGTCCATATGTACCGAATGTTTGATGACAGCTTCACTGCAGAATTGCTAATTGTGATTTGCCTATTTTTTTTAATGAACCTAAAGGAATGGCCATAGTGTAGGAAATACCAGCACTAAAAACATTGGAAGAAAATAAAAGACAATCAAAAAGTAGCAGTGACATGATGCATTATTTGCGATTTTTTTTTATTCATTCGTTGCTGGCCAGGATTTATTTTGTGGAGATGCCGGCGTTGGACTGGGGTAAACACAGTAAGAAGTTTAACAACACCAGGTTAAAGTCCAACAGGTTTATTTGGTAGCAAAAGCCACACAAGCTTTCGAAGCTCTAAGCCCCTTCTTCAGGTGAGTACTTCCCACTCACCTGAAGAAGGGGCTTAGAGCTTCGAAAGCTTGTGTGGCTTTTGCTACCAAATAAACCTGTTGGACTTTAACCTGGTGTTGTTAAACTTCTTACAGGATTTATTTCCCATCCCTAATTGCCTGGGGCAGTTGAAAGTCAACCACATTGCTGTGGCTCTGGAGTCACATGTCGGCCAGACCAGGTAAGGATGGCAGATTGCCTTTCCTAAAGGACATTGACGAACCAGATGGGTTTTTCCAACAATCAACAAAGGTTTCATGGTCATCAGTAGATTCTTAATTCCAGATATTTTTTATTGAACTCAAATTCCACCAACTGCCGTGGTGGGATTCAAACTCAGGTCCCCAGAACATTAGCTGAGTTTTTGGATTAATAGTCTAGTGATAATATCACTAGGCTATTGCCTCCCCTGAATGAATTGGAGTCAGAAACAGTACAGTAAATATTGATTACAATGCAGCAATGATGTATAAAGAAGATACTAGACTGAAAAGTATTAAGTGATAAGCAAAATGTAAATACCTGGGAGAACAAAAGACAACTGACAAAATGGTAATTTACTGCAGTAAAGTACTGTACAGTTCTTGAGCATTTGAAAATCACAACTTGTGTAACTTTCAGTGTAGAACATTCCTTCAGTTTAATTGATTTCCATAATGTTGTACATCAGAAGTGAAGAATAAAGTATTCAGTAGCGCAAAAACTAATTTATTTATGAAAATAATTACATTTTACTAAAAACTGAATTAAGAAATAATTTAAATAATTAGAGCATCTTCACTGACTAAATCTTGGTTGTTGGTGAATAATGAGGTGTTAAACTGACCCATTTAGATGAACAAGCAACAGATTAACATTCATAAAGGTGAGAATTGGGAGATTAATGTGCTGAAGACGTATGCAATGCAAAATTTTAATACACCTGAAACAAAAAATGCATGATAAATACAATAGATTTATCAGTACTAGCTTCCACAGCTTATAAGAGGAACAGTAGTTTTTTAATTAGGGTTCACTTAATCCACATTTTTACGTGGTACATTACAGTATTTCTGATGATGACATTCCAACTTTGGCTTCATCATTATAATATAAGCAGTGTCCTTGTCTCCACTTTTTTGAAGATGTAAAAATAGTTGTGGAGCCTGCCACAGATTTCTCTCCTCCCATGCAATGATTGTCTTGGCCAAACAACTTTCTCTGTTGTAACTGTATTGAATCCAATGCCTGTTATTAGATTACTATAGCTTGTGTTCTGGACGCAAAAAGTTTCAAGTAATTCTAATCTTTGAATCTCTCCATTCATATGCAGCACACTAATTTCCATGCATTTCACACTTTGCATAGTTCAGTTGAAGCTGAATGTGCAAAGATATGAAATGCAAAGTAATATGAACATTTATTCCTTCCTTTCTCTTTCAAATTTTCCCATGTTACTCTGTCAGCATAATACTGCATGATCACCTTCATATCAATCATCACCTCTCTACCTGCCGCCAACTTTTCCATATACCCGGATTGGGACTAGCTCCAATACATAGAAACCCGACAGTGCAGAAAGAGGCCATTTGGCCCATCGGGTCTGCACCAACCACAATCCCACCCAAGCCCTACCCCCATATCCCTACATATTTACCCACTAATCCCTCTAACCTACACATCTCAGGACAATTTTTAGCATGGCCAATCAACCTAACCCGCACATCTTTGGACTGTGGGAGGAAACCGGAGCATCCGGAGGAAACCCACGCAGACACGAAGAGAATGTGCAAACTCCACACAGACAGTGACTCAAGCCGGGAATCGAACCCAGGTCCCTGCAGCTGTGAAGCAGCAGTGCTAACCACTGTGTCACCGTGCCGCCCGATATTGGCTTGTCTGTGCCTGTGGCTGCTTCCTGTCAGAGCCAACAACAAGTCCTGGAATGGGAGATGAGCCCAGGTGTATTATTCATTGGTTCAATTGTTCTGTGCTTTATTATGATAATCTGTAAACTAATCTGTGCTCACTATGCTTGATTGGTTAAACCTGGGTGTCGACTCAGAAATAAGCATTCAGATGACAGAAGCTACTAGAAGAATGGAGTAGACATCTTAAAGCATTGTATATTACTACAGAAATAAAGTTCCTGCACACCTAGAAACCAGTGTCATCTTTACATTGCTTCGAGGCAAATAAAGTGTATAAAATATACTAAAATAAAAGAAAAATACTGCGGGAGCTGGAATTTGAAACAAAAACAGAAAATGCTGCAAAATCTCAGCAGCTCTGACAACATCTCTGGATAGAGAATAGAACCAACATTGAGTCAGAATGATCCTTCATCAGAACTGGATGTCAGAGCTGATATAAGACAGTACTTCTCCTTCACCATGAACATAGAGAATACCCCACACCAGCAATGAGGCAACTACCACCCCTCCCCCCCCACCCCGTGCCCACACATAAGGGCAACCCCCCCCCCCCCCGAATACATAGCAGAGCAACTCCCCCCATCCACAGATAAGGGGAACAACAAGCACAGGGGCAACCCTGCCCCTACTCCCATGAGCACCCCAGGTCAAATCATCATAGAAACCCTACAGTGCAGAAAGAGGCCATTTGGCCCATCGAGTCTGCACCAACCACAATCCCACCCAGGCCCTAAACCCCATATCCCTACATATTTACCCACTAATCCCTTTAACCGAGGCACCTCAGGACACTAAGGGGCAATTTTAGCATGACCAATCAAACTACCCCGCACATCTTTGGACTGTGGGAGGAAACCGGAGCACCCGGAGGAAACCCACGCAGACACGAGGAGAATGTGCAAACTCCACACAGACAGTGACCCAAGCCGGGAATCGAACCCAGGTCCCTGGAGCTGTGAAGCAGCAGTGCTAACCACTGTGCTACCGTGCCGGTATCCCCAACATATCCCCAACACATAAAGGGAAACCCCCAATACCCTCGCAATGCTGCCTCATATGCCAGGGATCCAGATTCAATTCTGGCCTTGGGTCTTGTGTAAATACAATCAGAGAGTTGAATGTGTGGCTCAAAGATTCGTGTGGGAGAATTGAGTTGTGTTTCAGGGCACTTGCATCGATATAGGAGGAAAAGAGTGCTGTATCATTGGAATGGTTTTTACCCAAACCATGCTGGGAGCAGTATCCAGGGGAGTTGCAGAGCTTGAGCTGTAGAAAGGGCTTTTAAATCAAATATTTTGGCGAGGGTGCGGGGGGGGGGGGGGGGGGGGGGGGGGCAGTGTTGGTGAATGGTTCACATGGGGGAGATTTAGAATGCGAAAGAGAAATGACAAGAAATATTGCAAGCTAGCAATATGGGTAGCAATGTAACCAGAGTGTGACAGGAAAGGACAGAGCATACAAATACAAGCATGCATCGGTAAATAGGTAAATATGGTCAGAGTAGGATAAAATAACTGTAAACTAATGAAGAGGGAAGAGGGTTCAGCTGAACAGAGATTTACAAATTGAGACATAAAAGTTGAGGCAATAGAAAGGTTTATTGATTTGGGTAAAGACCAGTTGAGTGAGACAAAAAGGAACCAAACATTTAACAGTTCCTGTGCATCAGAGAGCAAAGCCCATGCAGGGAAAACTAGTTAAAAAAAATTGAAGACTCTTCATCGAAATGAACGGGCATGCACAATAGGATAAATGAACTAATGATACAAAATAGGAAGCAATGGTTTCAACTTAATTCCCATTACAGAGAAATGGTTACTCTGTGACTAAGGTTCGGGAATAAATATTCCAGGATACACACCATTTTAAAAAGACAGCAAGAGTACAAAAGGTGGAGAGGTAGCCCCGATAATAAAGAATTAATTAAGGACATTAGTGAGAAAGGATCTTGGCTCAGAAAATAAGGAAGTACAATCAGTATTGGTGAAGGTTCGGAATACCAAGGGTTATAAAACGTTGGTGGGAGTTGTGTCTAGGGCTCACAACAACAGTTAAAACATTGGACAGGGCATTAAACAAGAATTATTTGAGCTTGTAACAAAGACATTGCAGGGGACTTTAATCTTGGATACAGGTTGCAACAATCAAACTGGCAAATGTACTCTGGAAGATGAGATGGTAGAATGATTTTGTGACAGATTTCTGGAGCAATAAGTTGCAGAACTAACTAGGGATTAATTAGTAGTCATAGTAAAATATGCACTGAGAAATAATGATTTGAATTCCTTATTAAGTTTGAAAACAATATACTGCAATTGCAAACAAGAATGTTAAAGTTAAACAAAACCAATTACATAGGTATGAGGGGAGAGATGGCTGTGGTTGATTGTGTAAATACCTAAAGGTGAAAGGTCAAACAATTCAAAATGTTCAATAAAAATATATTCCATTGAAAAACGAAGAAATCAATGGGAAAGATCTATCTAGGATTCACTCAGGAGTTTAATGATAATATTAGATTGAAAGAAGAGGTTTATAATCATAGAATCTCTACAATGCAGAAGGAGGCCATTTAGTCCATTGAGCCTGCACTGATAGCAATTCCACCCAGGTCCTCTCCCCATAACCGCATGAATTTACATTGTTAATCCCCCTGACACTAAGGGGCAATTTTCCATGGCCAATTGACCTAACCTGCACATCTTTGGATTGTGGCAGGAAACCAGAGCATCTGGAGGAAACCCACGCTGACACAGGGTGAACATGTAAACTCCATGCAGGCAGTCACTTAAGGCCAGAATTGAACCCGGGTCCCTGAAGATATGAGACAGCAGTGTTAACCACTGTGCCACCATGCCGCCCATGTTACAAAGATTAGTCTTAAGCTTGGGGATGTTTTAGAAATTAGCAAAGTTGATTAAAAAGGGAAAGATAGAATATAAGAATAAATTAGCCCAGAATATAAAAAGGTTTATAAGAGCACTTAAATATATTTGTAAAGGAAGAGAGTAGCTAAAGTAAACATTAGCCCCTTATCAACAGAGGCAGGAGAAACAGTCATGGGGAATGAAGAAATGGCAGAGACATTGAACATATATTTTGGTCAGAATTTTCACATTGGTGACACGCTTTGGAAAAATGGTAGCTGAAGCCGGGATCCATAATTTCCACCCCTGAACCTCGGCTGTTTTCTTAGGGAGGGGTGGAATGGGGGAGAGTTTTAATGTGCACATATTAAAGTGCAAGTGACTGAGTCAGATCTAATTTTGGTTAGTTGGATGTCCAAAACATGATGTTTGCCAACTTTAGATCAGGTAGTTGAAGGTCTACAGCTGTCAGATGTCTTATAAGAGGTAGGATACCCTTTTGAGAGATTGGGTATCCTTTTAGATATAGTACCTGGGCACTTTTGGGGGAGGTTGAATGCCTTTATGAATTTTTGACATTATATATGAATGTACGTAAACAGTGCATAAACTAATTGGAACTGTCAACTCATTGGAATTTCCCAGAGAACTGTCAAGAAACTGGGAAGAGAATGGTCAAAGGAACTGTCAAGCTACCCAGGCATTTAAATGTCCTGCTATTTAAATATTAGAAAAACCTATCTGCAGTGTAAAAAACAGAAACAGTGTTGGCTATTTTTTAAATTCATTCATGGGACATGGGTGTCGTTGGCTGGCCAGCACTTATGGCCCATCCCTAGTTGCCCAGTGCTACATGATTGATTTCACAACCTTTCATTATCACACTGGGGTGTCTGACAGTTCACAGCTTAATCAGTATTCTTTCATGGGACATGGGCAACACTAGCTAGGCCAGTGTGTTTATTGCCCATCTCTAATTGTCCTTGAGAAGGGGGTGGTGAGCCACCTTCTTGAACTGCTACGATACATAGAACATAGAACAGTACAGCACAGAACAGGCCCTTCGGCCCACGATGTTGTGCCGAGCTTTATCTGAAACCAAGATCAAGCTATCCCACTCCCTATCATCCTGGTGTGCTCCATGTGCCTATCCAATAATCGCTTAAATGTTCCTAAAGTGTCTGACTCCACTATCACTGCAGGCAGTCCATTCCACACCCCAACCACTCTCTGCGTAAAGAACCTACCTCTGATATCCTTCCTGTATCTCCCACCACGAACCCTATAGTTATGCCCCCTTGTAATAGCTCCATCCACCCGAGGAAATAGTCTTTCAACGTTCACTCTATCTATCCCCTTCATCATTTTATAAATCTCTATTAAGTCTCCCCTCAGCCTCCTCCGCTCCAGAGAGAACAGCCCTAGCTCCCTCAACCCTTCCTCATAAGACCGACACTCCAAACCAGGCAGCATCCTGGTAAATCTCCTCTGCACTCTTTCCAGCGCTTCCACATCCTTCTTATAGTGAGGTGACCAGAACTGCACACAATATTCCAAATGGGGTCTCACCAAGGTCCTGTACAGTTGCAGCATAACCCCACGGCTCTTAAACTCCAACCTCCTGTTAATAAAAGCTAACACACTATAGGCCTTCTTCATAGCTCTATCCACTTGAGTGGCAACCTTTAGAGATCTGTGGATATGAACCCCAAGGTCTCTCTGTTCCTCCACAGTCTTCAGAACCCTACCTTTGACCCTGTAATCCACATTTTAATTAGTCCTATCAAAATGAATCACCTCACATTTATCAGGGTTAAACTCCATTTGCCATTTTTCAGCCCAGCTTTGCATCCTATCTATGTCTCTTTGCAGCCTACAACAGCCCTCCACCTCATCCACTACTCCACCAATCTTGGTGTCCACCAACCATGTGGTGTAGGTACATCTACAATGCTGTTATGGAGGGAGTTCCAAAAGTTTGAACCAGCGACAGTGAAGGAGTGGTGATGTGGTTCCAAGTCACGTTGGTGTGTCGCTTGGAGAGGAACTTCCAGATGGTGGTGTTCCCATGCATCTAGAATCATAGATTCCCTACAGTGCAGAAGGAGGCTATTCGGTCCATTGAGTCTGCGCGGACCACAATCCCACCCAGGCCCTATTCCCACAAGCCCATGCATTTACCCTAGCTGGTCCCCCTGACATTATGGGGCAATTTAGCATGGCCAATCCACCTAACCTGCACATCTTTTGAACTGTGGGAAGAAATCGGATCACCCGGAGAAAACCCATGCAGACACTGGGAGAATGTGCAAAACTCCACACAGACAGTGACCAAAGGCTGGAATTGAACCCGGGTCCCTGGCGCTGTGGGGCAGCAGTGCTAACCACTGTTCCACTGTGCTGCCCATTCTTGTCCTTCCAAATGTATGCAGATTTGGAAGATGCTGTCTAAGGAGCCTTGATGAGTTGCTGCAGTGAATTTTGTAGATGGTACACACCCCTGTCATTATATGTCAGTGGTGGAGGGAGTGATTGTTGAAGCTGGTAGATGGGGTGTAAATCGGGTAGGTTGCTTTGTTCGGAATGGTGTTGAGCTTGTTGAGTGTTTTTGGAGCTGCACGCATCCAGGCAAGTGGAGAGCATTCCATCACTCCTGAGTTGTATCTTGCAAATGGTGGACGGGTTTTGGGGATTCACTGGGTGAGTTACTCACTACAGAATACCCAGCACCTGACCTGCTCTTGTCGCTAAAGTATTTATATGGCTGGTGCAGTTCACTTCTGGTCAATGGTAGCTCTCAGAATGTTAAGAGTGGGGGGATTCAACATTGGTACTGCCTCTGAATGTCAAGGGAAGATGGTTAGATTCTCTTTTGTTAAAGACGGTCATTGCTTGGCACTTGTGTGGCATGAATGTTATTTGCCATATATCAGCCCAAGCCTGAATGTGGTCCAGGTCTTGCTGGACTACTTTAGTGTCTGAGGAGTTATGAATGGTGCTGAATATGAAGCAGTCATTAGTAAACATCCCCACTCCTGACTTGTGATGGAGGGAAGGTCATTGATGAAGCAGCTGATGGTTGGACCTAGGACATTCTGTGGAACTCCTGCAGTGATGTCCTGGGATTGAGACGATTGACTTCCAACAACCACAACTATTTTTCTTTGTGCCAGGTATGACTTCAACCAGTGTCAGAGTTTCCCCTGATTCCAGTTTTACTCAGCTCCTTGATACCACATTGATATCTCCAAATGTTTACCCTGCTTTGAAGTGAGAATATGAATACAAATGCTTGTTTTCATCAGGGATTAAAGGAGGTAAATGTAATAAATAGGTTATTATGAGATTTTTTAAAAATAGTAAATTCATCAATCTCCACTGAAGAACTTTAGTTAATTTCAGCATGGGTCTGAGGTCTGACCTTGCTAGATACTGGGTGAATTGACATGCAAGGCGTACGAGCAGAGAGTGGTAAATGGAGGGCATGGATTTGCGCTTAGTTGGCATTGGGGCTATAAAGGACCATGGGGGTGGGTGAAGGACTATAGGTTGGCATGGAGGGATAAGAGATCAGGAGTTGGGTTGGAGGTATGAGATAGTATGGCAGGAGCATGTGAATGCATGGAAGGGGTGAGTGGATGTGAAGATTTAAAGTAAAAGTTTATTTATTAGTCACAAGTAAGGCTTACATTAACACTGCAATGAAGTTACTGTGAAATTTCCCTAGTCACCACACTGTTCGGGTCTAACCAGCACATCTTTCAGACTGTGGGAGGAAACCGGAACACCCGAAGGAAACCCATGCAGACACAGGGAGAACTTACAAACTCCACACAGACCCAAGCCAGGAATCGAAGCCGAGGCTGTGAGACAGCAGTGTTAACCACTGTGCGAGGGCTGTTTTTTGTTTTATTCATTTTTCTGAAATCTTCCTCAAAGTGCTGCAGCATCAAGGCAGCTCTTCCGTCCAGCCTGCCTCTGAATTATTTCAAGGGTTGCCAACCTCGGATCACATTTTCACCCGCTACCCCTCCCCACCCTCCCAGTCTGAAAATTGGAACTTCCCGGGTACTTTATCTTGGCTTTGTGAGGCCGGGACTTGTCCCAATTTTGCGCTCTTAACATGGGAGTGAAGGTTTTGGTCTTTGTGTCACTGCTTGTAGGCCAGGAAGTGTAAGAGTTCTTCTCCTTGGCTATCGCAGCTCCCTCCACCTGAGATCCCAAACCCCCACACAACAATTCACAGGGCTGAAGATTGAACTCATGCCCCCAAAGGTACACACTGATTAGATCCCTCTTTACCTCTGTAGGGTATGGAATCTGACCCTACCCAAGATCAGTTCCTCCCACGACAATCCCCTACTTTTAGGGATTGGACTCTCTCTGACATTGCAGCCCCTCCCCTGGGTTAAGGTTTAACCTATCTGGTGCAGCAAACTGCTCTGTAGTTGTGATTTTATGATGTGGAGATGCCGGTGTTGGACTGGGGTAAACACAGTAAGAGTTTTAACAACACCAGGTTAAAGTCCAACATGTTTATTTGGTAGCAAATGCCATTAGCTTTTGGAGCGCTGCTCCTTCGTCAGATGGAGTGGGCCCATCTGACGAAGAAGCAGCGCTCCAAAAGCTAATGGCATTTGCTACCAAATAAACCTGTTGGACTTTAACCTGGTGTTGTTAAAACTCTTATGTTGTGATTTTAAGCAGCTGGGCGTGGCTATGATGATAGTTGCTTCTCGATTCCCTTACCCAGTTATCTTACTATAGATATATCAGTTTTTCCTTTATGTTACCCACCCTGTAGACTAGGCTTTTAGCATATAGGTGCAAATTCGATACACCATTGTTTTCCCCTAGTCAATTAGGTAAACACTTGTTTACTACTGGTAACCTAATTTGCATATCAAAAACACCCCTTAAGACATTTGTACTTATCAGATCCCCTTTTATCCCATTTACTTAGTCTTAGAATCAAAGAAGTTTACAGCATGGAAGCAGGCTCTTTGGCCCAACTTGTCCATACCGCCCAGTTTTAACCATTAAGCAAGTCCCAATTGCCACGTTTGGTCCACGTCCCTTGATACCAATCTTACCCATGTAACTGTCTAAATGCTTTTGAAAAGACAAAATTGTACCCACCTCTACTATTCCCTCTGACAGCTCATTCCAAACATCCACCACTCTCTGTGTCCAGAAAATGCCCCCCTGGACCCTTTTGTATCTCTGCCCTCTCGCCTTAAACCTATGCCCTCTAGTTTTAGACTCCCCTACCTTTGGGAAAAGATGATGACTATCTACCTTATCTATGCCCCTCATTATTTTATGGACCTCCATAAGATCACCACTAAGCCTCCTATGCTCCAGGGAAAAAAATCTCAGTCTATCCAGCCTCTCCTTATAACTCAAACCATCAAGTCCCGATAGGATCCGAGTAAATCTTTTCTGCACTCTTTCTAGTTTACTAATATCCTTCCTATAATAGGGTGACCAGAACTGTACACAGTATTCCACATGTGGCCTTACCAATATCTTGTACAACTTCAACAAGACATTCCAACTCCTGTATTCAATGTTCTGATCAATGAAACCAAGCATGTCAAATGCCTTCTTCACCACCCTGTGCACCTGTGACTCCACTTTCAAGGAGCTATGAACCTGTACCCTAGATCTCTTTGTTCTATAACTCTCCCCAACACCCTACCATTAACTGAGTAAGTCCTGCCCTGGCTCAATCTACCAAAATACATCACCTTGCATTTATCTAAATTAAACTCCATCTGCCTTTCATCAGCCCACTGGGCCAATTGATCAAGATCCCGTTGCGATTCTCGATAATCTTCTTCACTGTCCAATCTTGGTGTCATCTACAAACTTACCCATACCCCCTAAATTCTCATCCAAGTCATTAACATAAATGACAAATAACAGTGGGCCCAGCACAGATCCCTGAGGCATACCACTGGTCACAGACCTCCAGTTTGAAAAGCAACCCTCTACAACCAACCTCTGTCTTCTGTCATCAAGCCAATTTTGTATACAATTGGCTACCTCACCCTGGATCCTGTGAGATTAAATCTTATGCAACAACCTACCAAGTGGTACCTTGTCAAAGGCCTGCATGCAGACAATGTCAAATGCATCCCCTCATCTTGGATTACCCCTTCAAAAAACTCAATCAAATTTTTTCCACTCACAAAGCCACACTGACTGTCCCTAATCAGTCCTTGCCTCTCTAAACTCCTGTAGCCCTGTCTCTCAGAATACTTTCCAACAACTTACCCACTATAGACGTTAGGCTCAGTGGCCTGTAGTTCCCAGGCTTTTCCTTGCAGACCTTCTTGAACAAAGGCACAACATTTGCCACCTTCCAATCTTCAGGCACCTCACCTGTGGCTGTTACCCCAACTAGATTTTTTAATCTTAATTTTCCTCAATCCTCCCCACGGACTCACCACCTTCTCAAGGGCAATAAATGTTGGCTTTGCCGGTGATGCCTACATTCCACAAAACAAGCTGCAGACAATTCATTATCACATCGACAGCAGCCATTATGTCACACGTTTTATGTCACATCACAATTTTGTTTGCAGATTTTTTGTGGTCGATGGCAGTTCAGACCTCTACAACAATGAGGAAGCAATTAAAAATTTACCAACAAAAAGTAGCAACTGAATCAATCTGAAAAATCTTTTGGCTGCAACAACTGAAGAGGTTGTAGCTGTAACAAGTGGCAAAGTGCTATCAATCAGGAAAAAAGTAACAAAGGCTGAATCATCCTCATCACCTCAAATGCCTTTTCAGACACCTTAATTTGCCAATTTTAACTTTCCCCATGAGCAGAAATGTTTAGCATTCAAAGTAAGATTTCTAACAAGAATTAATTATTGGTATTTCACCGTTGCAAGAGTAAGCTTATCTACATTGTGTATTTTTGAATACATTCATTAACAATTCACTTGGAAGTCTCAGCTTCTCTCAATATCCTGAGCCTGCAGTTGGTATTTTTCCCAGATCTATCACTCTGTCACTTGAAGGGAGTTAATAACCTCACCTGTGTTCATAATTCAGTGTGATTCTCTGTCTACATCTTGTAGCTTCCTTCATGTTGTGACAGGGTTTCTCCCCCCCAAACGATTTGAAATCAAGTTGGGAAATGAGCATGAAAAGTTGTTTTATCAAACTTTTCAATTTAAATAATCACACTTTTATTTTACTTTACAGGAAGAGCCTTCACAGAGACAGCCTGAGGAAAAGGGGGACCAGATTGCAGCTGGACTGTGGCGCTTGTCCCTTTAAGGGCAACACATCTGAGTCAGGGTCACGTAGTCTGGGCAACCAACCGGGACCAATTTTTTTGGGCCAACCAAACACAGTAAACGAAATCAAATTAATGAGGGGTCCAATTAAAAGGGGCAGCTCCCAAAAGGAGGGGAGCCACCTGAAACAAAGGACAAAGTGGAAAGGAAGCTTAAAACATCAAATCAAAATGTGATTAAAGGGATCAATAATACACCCCAGTCCCTGTGGTGCCCAGTTGGCACAGAAGCGACCAATTGGGATCCAGAGCAGGGAATCTCCCCATGGGGAGGAGTTCTCGGAGTGCAGAGGTAATTTCGAATAGCTGCAAATATGCAGCTCCTGTAACTGTTTTGTAAATAAACTCCTTTTTGTTCCACTAATGATGTCTCCAAAAGTGTATCATTACATGGAGTCTTTGTTAGGGGATTTTGTTCTTTGGTTTCTGTTTTGCCTCCCTGGCATGTTACCTGCTTTGAAGACTGGAGGCAGGTTGCTAGCGGAGTGCCGCAGGGATCGGTGCTTGGTCCTCTGCTCTTTGTGATTTTTATTAATGACTTAGAGGAGGGGGCTGAAGGGTGGATCAGTAAATTTGCTGATGACACCAAGATTGGTGGAGTAGTGGATGAGGTGGAGGGCTGTTGTAGGCTGCAAAGAGACATAGATAGGATGCAAAGCTGGGCTGAAAAATGGCAAATGGAGTTTAACCCTGATAAATGTGAGGTGATTCATTTTGGTAGGATTAAATGTGGATTACAGGGTCAAAGGTAGGGTTCTGAAGACTGTGGAGGAACAGAGAGATCTTGGGGTCCATATCCACAGATCTCTAAAGGTTGCCACTCAAGTGGATAGAGCTGTGAAGAAGGCATATAGTGTGTTAGCTTTTATTAACAGGGGGTTGGAGTTTAAGAGCCGTGGGGTTATGCTGCAACTGTACAGGACCTTGGTGAGACCGCATTTGGAATATTGCGTGCAGTTCTGGTCACCTCACTATAAGAAGGATGTGGAAGCGCTGGAAAGAGTGCAGAGGAGATTTACCAGGATGCTGCCTGGTTTGGAGTGTCGGTCTTATGAGGAAAGGTTGAGGGAGCTGGGGCTGTTCTCTCTGGAGCGGAGGAGATTGAGGGGAGACTTAATAGAGGTTTATAAAATGATGAAGGGGATAGATCGAGTGAACGTTCAAAGACTATTTCCTCGGGTGGATGGAGCTATTACGAGGGGGCATAACTATAGGGTTCATGGTGGGAGATATAGGAAGGATATCAGAGGTAGGTTCTTCACGCAGAGAGTGGTTGGGGTGTGGAATGGACTGCCTGCAGTGATAGTGGAGTCAGACACTTTAGGAACATTTAAGCGGTTATTGGATAGGCACATGGAGCACACCAGGATGGTAGGGAGTGGGATAGCTTGATCTTGGTTTCAGATGAAGGTCGGCACAACATCGTGGGCCGAAGGGCCTGTTCTGTGCTGTACTGTTCTATGTTCTATGTTCTATGTTCACTCATCTTTGTGATCCTCTTTTTGTGTCACATTCTCCTAGGTCACTGAATTCTGGTCAAAATCTCTTGCCTCCTCTCTGCACTTGCCCTTTGGACTTAAATTCCTCTGTCTCCAGCCTCTTGACCCTACCCCCATTTCAACCTCACCTTGTGTTGTAATACTTGCACAAACATCCATTCCCATCCAATCAACATAACGATCATATCAGGTCCCTCTGGCCAGCAAAGCCACCTATATTATTTGCACATTATTCACCGGGCTCCCTCAATCCTAAGAATGAATTATTCCCCCATAGCAGCCTCTTTCCAAACTTCAAACTTCCTCTGAACAGACATAGAACAAAAAACAAAGAACAGTACAGTACAGACAGGCCCTTCGGCCTTCCAGGTCTGCGCTAATCATGATGCCTGCCTAAACTAAAACCGTATGCAGTTATGGACTTCATATCCTTCCATTCCCATCCTATTCATGTATTCATCTTGATGCCCCTCAGATGCTGCTATCGTACCTGCTCCCACCACCTCCCCGGGCAGTGCATTCCAGACATTCACCACCCTCTGTGTAAAAGAAAAACTGATCACACACATCTCCTCTCAACTTTTCCCCACACACCTTAAACCTATGTCCCCTAGTACTTGACCTTTCTACCCTAGGAAAGAGCATCTGACTATTCACTCTGTCCATGCCACTCATAATCTTGCAAACCTCTATCAGGTCGCCCCTCAACCTCCATCGTTCCAGAGACCCTCAAAGCTACCCCGATTCCACCTTCACCATGCAAAGCATTCTTTCTGGATGTATCACAGCTTCTGCTCTGCCCAAGACTTCAAGAAACTACAAAAGGTTGTGAATGTAGCCCAATCCATCACCCAAACCAGCCTCCCATCCATTGACTCTGTCTATACTTCCTGCTGCCTCAGGTCACGTACCAACCGACTCAAGAACAACTTCTTCCCTGCTGCCATCAGGCTTTTGAATGGATATACCTTGCATTAAGTTGACCTTTCTCTACACCTTAGCTATGACTGTACCACTACATTCAGCACTCACTCATTTCCTTCTCTATGAACGGTATGCTCTGTCTGTATAGCGCGCAAGAAGCAATACTTTTCACTGTATGTTAATACATGTGACAATAATAAATCAGATCAAATCAAATCAAAATATTGTTGCCCTGCCAAATTCCTCATGATCCCCCATCCTTTATGTTTCCAACCAACTCAACACCTGCACTTTGAATGCAATTATTCCTGGCAAAACACAATCCATCCTTGTAATTCATCATGAATACAATTTCAAATGAGGGGACTGCATGCATACAACTGGTTTTGTTATCCATCATGACATTAGCCCTGCCCATTTTATATCACTTCCTTTCCGTTACCTAATCCCCTCATTACTCTAGGGTCATTCTAAAGGCTATGGAGAACCCTAAATATGTCTTCACCATAAAGACATGGATTTCTTAATTTCCCAAAAAACTATCTGCTTGAGTCCATTGCTTCCAACATCACTGATCTCCTCTCACAAGAGTTCTTTTTTCCTTTTCCCATCCCAACTCTCATCAGATGCATCCAACACTTGCGGAGGCGGGGGGGGGGGGGATTCTCCTATTTTGACCCACTCACCTTCTGGTGGGTCAGATTGGAAGATGCGTGCGTGCGCTGATTCATGGGATTCGTGCATGCGTTCCCGACACATGCATGTCTCCCACCGCCAGAGAGCAGGACCACACGGGAAGACCAGGTAAGTACTTTAAATCTATTTTCAATGTAATTTAAATGTAATTATCAGGTCTGGGACTGAATTCTCCAGGCCTGATAGCATCTCCCACCCCGCCAGTACAAATTCACTCCAGCGGGGTTTAGAGTAGCTCCCCACTTTCGGGGAACTAATGGGAGACCCTGCTGGAGTGAAGGGGGGCAATCGGGGCCCCCTCAGGGGTCAGGCCGTTGGGGGAGGTTGTGCCCCCTGTGTCCCCGGCACTGCCCAAGGGGTAAAGTGCTCATGCCCAAGGGGCACCTTCGCACTGCCCACTAGGCTTCAGGCAGTGCCAAGGGGGCAGCACCTATTGTGGCCGCGCTTAGGGGCAATCGATGGGGGTGGGTAGCTCCCGCTGCCACTCTGCATGGAGATTGATCAAGGTTGGAGGGAGGCCAGCAATTGGGGCAGTCTGGGGGGGGGTGGTTGGTCTGCCAGGGGTGTCTGCCTTCCGGGGGGGGTCTGCCTCCCATGGGTGGGAGGGGGTCTGCCAGGGTGAGGGTCTGCCAGGGTGGGGGGTGGGGGGAGGGAAATTGTCATTGCTGGGGGTGGGGGGGATGCTGGAGATCGGGATGGTCTGGGACTGGGAGTGTTGGGTCTTGCCTGGGAATGCTTGTAGGGGCCACGATCACGCCGTGGAGGGGTGGAGGGGAAGCACTGCAGGGGTCCCGGGCTGGTCAGCAATCGAGTTGGCAAGCGTAATGCAGGCTGACAAGTCGGGGCCACTGCGCAGGCGCAGAGTTCCAGAACAGTCAGACTCTGCCCCCCCCCCCCCCCCCGAGCTTTTAATGCTATTCATGATTGTGACCTCTGCATTGCATAGAGTGGGGAGATTTGAGTCTGAACTCCCACTGAAAAAAAACAGTCATGATTTACATCAATTTTCCCGCGAATTCAGCACTCAGTATTTTTTGGGGAGAATCGCCCCCTTGATCTTTTCGATTTCCTCCCAGCCTGAACAGTAAATTCCTTCACCGCAGTCAATGTCCCTGAGAGTTCCCTTTTAATCAGTAATTGTTTCCCCTTCCTGAAAACTGCTATCAAGCTCTTAATAAAAATTTGTCTTTGAACCCCACTTCTTTCTAAATATCACCCAATCTTTAAAGTGCCTTCCCGTTTTGTAGTCCTTAAACATTTCATCACTAGCAGGCCATCAAGGAAGGAAGACTTGTATGACATAGGGAAGGAGATAAACCATACAGGGAGCAAGTACCTGGAGATACTTTTTGTCAAGGGAGTTG
Source organism: Mustelus asterias (assembly GCF_964213995.1). Classification (NCBI taxonomy): domain Eukaryota; kingdom Metazoa; phylum Chordata; class Chondrichthyes; order Carcharhiniformes; family Triakidae; genus Mustelus; species Mustelus asterias. Next base: position 144,002,403 of record NC_135801.1, on the reverse strand, counting down.
GCAGATGTAAGTATGCCAGAATATTCTACTTCTCTTACATCACTGGTGGGGAAGCCTTTGGAGAAGATACTGAGGGACAGGATATGTGCACATTTGGAGGAAAATGGACCAGTTAGTGACAGGCAGCATGGTTTTGTATGGTGAAGGTCATGTTTCACCAACTTGATTGAGGTTTTGAAAAGATGATTGATGAGGGAAGGTCTGTGGATGTAGTTTATATGGACTTTAGTAAGGCATTTGAAAAGGTCCTACATGGCAGACTGGTACACAAATTAAAATCACATGGGATTCGGGATGGGCTGGCTAGATGGATACAGAACTGGCTTGGTTATAAAAGACAGAGAGTAGCAGTGGAAGGGTGTTCTTCAGAATTGGGATCTGTAGCTAGTGGTGTTCCACAGGGATCAGTGCTGGGACCTCTGTAGTTTGTAGTATATATAAATCATCTGCAGGAAAATGTGGGTGGTCTGATTAGTAAGTTTGCGGATGACACAAAGATTGGTGGAGTTGCAGATAGCGCAGGGGATTGTCAGATGATACAACAGAATATAGATAGATTGGAGACTTGGGCACGGAAATGGCAGATGGAGTTTAATCCGGACAAATGCAAGGTGATGCATTTTGGAGGATCAAATTTAGGTGATCAAATTTAGGAACATTAACATACAGGGGGATCTGGGCGTGCAGGTCTGCAGTTCCTTAAAAGTGGCAACACAAGTGGCCATGATAAGTAAGAAAGCATATGGCATGCTTGTCTTCATCAGCTGGGGCATTGAGTACAAGAGTTGGGAAATCATGTTGCAGCTATATACAATCTTGGTTAGGCCGCATTTGGAGTATTGTGTGCAGTTCTGGTCACCACACAATCAGAAGGGTGTGGAAGCTCTGGAGAGAGTGCAAAGAAGGTGCATCAGGATGTTGCCTCGAGGGTGTTGGTTATGAAGAGAGGTTGAATAAATTAGGATTGTTTTCACTGGAAAGACAGAGGCTGAGAGGAGACCCAATAGAGGTTTACAAAATTATGAGAGGCATAGACAGGATGGATAGTCAGAGGCTTTTTCCAAGGGTGGAAGTGTCAATTACAAGGGGCACAGGTTCAAGATGAGAGGGGGCAAGTTTAAAGGAGGTGTGCAGGGGAAGTTTTTCACGCAGAGAGTGATGGGTGCCTGGAACGCACTGCCAGAGGTGGTAGTGGAAGCAGGCACATTAGCAACATTCAAGAGGCATCTGGATGGGTTCATGAATAGGAAGGGAATAGAGGGATATGGCCTGAGTAAGGGCAGAAGATTTTTTTTTTAGTTTAGTAAGGGCATCATGATCGGCACAGGCTTGGAAGGCCGAAAGGCCTGTTCCTGTGCTGTACTTTTCGCTGTTCTTTGTTCTTTGTGCGGGACATTGCACAGCCTCGTGCTACTGGTTCATTAGCTCCTTCATCACTCATTACATGGGGCAGGCTTGATGGATCATCTGGTCTTTTCTAGCCCATTATTTTGTATATTTGTATGCTAATCTCTTTTTTTCCCATTTTCCAGCTGAAATGCAGCACCCACAAACAGAGAGGCAACTAAGGTGATCCTATAGATCCTGCAGGTACTGTTCTGCACATTGTCAGTCAGCCTGACACTTCAAACACCAACTCAGAAAAGCCTCTGCACAACTTCAGATGAGCATTGTAACAATGCAGAGCTTAATGGGAACAAACGTGATTAGACAGGAAGAGTGGTGGTGAAAAATGGTGTGCCTCCCATTCCTGAGTGATGGAGCTGGAAAGCCTGGGACCTCCCACCCCCATCCTCCTCTCTCCCCCATTGGACCTACATGTGGGAATTGCTGATAGGTGTTGCATATATTCACAGACTATCTAGCCAATGAGAAGAGTCTACAGCTAGCATATGTGACACTATTAGAGAAGCTACTTCATTGTACCACAGGACTTTCTGGAGCATTTTAAAGTTTAAAATTTTAAAGTTAAAGCTTATTTATTAGTGTCACAAGTAGGCTTACATTAACACTGCAATGAAGTTACTGTGAAAATCCCCCAGTCGCCACACTCCAACGCCTGTTTGGGTACACTGAGGGAGAATTTAGCATGGCCAATGCACCTAACCAGTACATTTTTCAGACTGTGGGAGGAAACCCTAGCACTCGGAGGAAACCCATGCAGACGGGGGAGAACATGCAGACTCTGCACAGTGACCCAAGTTGGGAATCAAACCCGAGTCTCTGGCGCTGTGAGGCAACAGGGCTAACCATTGTGCCACCACGCCACCTGCATTGAGTGGTTCCAGTCTGTACAATAGTAGATACCCACAATTGTAGATAAATGTTGTTCCGAGCAGCTCGCAGTCCTACGACAAATGTCATGGGTGATTATTTCAATGCAGCTGGCTCTTCCTGGTTGACCAATTGGAGACAACTATCAAGCAGGCACCTGTGTCCAGTGTCAATGACCTGGCAAGATAGTGCTCATATAAAACCTTACTGTACTCATAATAATAAGACAAGTAGGTCCCTTACAGTCCCCAAACAATTGCCTATTTAAAGCCTTCCCAAGGAACAGTATTAGATATGCAACTAATATTATTGAGAGTCTTGGTATCTTGAGAAGAAGGCAACCACAGTCAAGTAAGAACCATACAGACAATCAGCCACCTTACACACTCCAGCCTCTCAGCAAGGTAAGAGGTGCAACGCATCAGGCATAGTTCAAAGACCATACATTGGCACCTACAACAAATAAGGGCCAGAGTTATTTGGTCTTGCACACCTTGCTACTGCTGCCAGTGACAACAGAGAATTTGGCACTCAGCCAAATCTCCGTTCTCAGCAATAGGATCAGAGACCAGCTGTGGGCGGAATTTTAGGCATGACACAATCCCACAGAAGCCTTAAATCTGGCAAAATGATGCTCGGTAAGAGTTTTAACAACACCAGGTTAAAGTCCAACAGGTTTATTTGGTAGCAAATGCCATTAGCTTTCAGAGCGCTGCTCCTTCGTCAGATGGAGTGGATATCTGCTCTCAAACAGGGCATACAGAGACACAAAATCAAGTTACAGAATACTGATTAGAGTGCGAATCTCTACAGCCAACCAGGACTTAAAGATACAGACAATGTGAGTGGAGGGAGCATTAAGCACAGGTTAAAGAGATGCGTATTGTCTCCAGACAGGACAGCCAGTGAGATTCTGCAAGTCCAGGAGGCAAGCTGTGGGGGTTACTGATAGTGTGACATAAACCCAAGATCCCGGTTAAGTTCCGCATACATGAGGACGGCCTAAAGCGGGATCTTGGATTTATGTCACAAAATTGTTTGGAGTTCCTCTGTTGACTCCTCTTTCTGCAAGTTCTTTCTGATTGACCAATTGGAGACAATTTTCGCTAGTTAGATGGTGTGTTCTCTTAAGAGATACCTGAAGTTGGCAGCGTTGAGAGCTGCTCTCTCCTTCTCGAGGCTTGAAAGGTGGCAGTTTTTCAGTTGTTCTCTCATTTTTTCCGCTCAGCACTCTCTTTTATACCTGTGATGACCTATCAATTTTCCTACAATAGGATTGGTCTGATGTTGTCAACACCATCAAATTCAAATTGTATAGGTTCCTGGTAGCTGAGTGTCTGCTTTAAATTGATTGGGCTAAATTTAAAAAAACAGATTGTCTTGTCAAGACTACTGCCTGACTTTTCCAAACGAATGTTTCAGATTAGACTCTGTATGTACTTTGCATTTTAAACTTCCAAGCACTGAAATATAACACCAGCTGTTAAAGGGACCATGCAATGTTTTTTCCCCTCTTGCATTTTTACAATTTTTCACATCTTCACCAACATCAAATTCCAACTTTACAAACTCAACTTCACAACAGTACTTAAATTCCAGTTAAACTACTCAGCAGCCCAACTGGCTGCCAGACATCATTGCACATGTTCTAATACGGTCGGTAACATGGCCACTGGGAATGGATAGATGGAAATATACCGTTTTTCCTTTACTGTTGCTATGTCAACATCCTAGAATTTCCACCCAACAGCACTGTGGGTATATCTATACACAGGAACTGCAGCAGTTCAAGGATGCAGCTCGTCACCACCTTTCCAAGGACAACTAGGGATGGGCAATAAATGATGGCCCCAGCCAGTGACACCTATATCCCCATAAGTGAATTTTTTTTAAAATCATGTATTTTTACAGGGTCTGATGAAGGGCGGATATAAAGGTTGGAGGTGGCTCTGTGCCTGACTTTAGTAGGAGAGGTTATTGAGAGTTAGTTGGGAAAAAACTTTGCTGTGCATACACTTCTGATCAGATTCAGGACATTGTTCGGGGCAGGCTCTACAAGGTTGGTGCTCCAGTCACCTTTGAGCACTTCACTGTTGGTTGTGTGGAATGGTAGCCCCCAGGAACATTTCAGATTCTGTAGCAGGCACCTCTCCCAGTGAGGAGGAGAGGAGGAGGAGATAGAGTCACAGAGTCATAGAGGTTTACAGCATGGAAACAGGCCCTTCAGCCCAACTTGTCCATGCCGCCCTTTTTTTTTAATACCTCTAAACTAATCCCAATTGCCCGCATTTGGCCCATATCCCTCTGTACCCATCGTACCCACGTAACTATCTAAATGCTTTTTAAAAGATAAAATTGTACTCGCCTCTACTACTACCTCTGGCAACTTGTTCCAGACACTCACCACCCTCTGTGTGAAAAAATTGCCCCTCTGGACACTTTTGTATCTCTCCCCTCTCATCTTAAACCTATGCCCTCTAGTTTTAGACTCCCCTACCTTTGGGAAAAGATATTGACTATCTACCTTGTCTATGTCCCTCATTATTTTATAGACCTCTATAAGGTCACCCCTCAGCCTCCTACGCTCCAGAGAAAAAAGTCCCAGTCTATTCAGCCTCTCCTTACAACTCAATCCATCAAGTCCCGGGAGCATCCTAGTAAATCTTTTCTGCACTCTTCCTAGTTTAATAATATCCTTTCTATAATAGGGTGACCAGAATTGCACGCAGTATTCCAGATGGAGAAGGAAGAAGCCAGCTCGCCAGGGGCAGGAGTGACATGAAGTGCAGGAAGGTTGGAAACATGCTGAGAAGTGAGGGTCTGCAGAGGGGATTCAGCAGCAAGCTTGCAGAGGTAGATGAGAGGTGTACACTGTCAACAGAGTTCACAGAGTCTGAATGTTCAAATTGCCGATGATGCAGCAACAGTGTCTCTGGAGACTCTGCTTTACACAAGAGGCTGTCACCTCCTCATGTGACATGTTGGTGGCTGAGATGGCCTCCAATTGTATGGGTGGCCACCCGACCTTAAAAATAACAGTCACCTTAAACCTCTTCGCCTCTGGCTCATTCCAGCCTGCCTGTGGAGACATATATTTAAAACACATATGTAGGATGGGGGCATCGCTGGCTCAACCAGCAATTATTGCCAATCCCTAATTGCCCTTGAGAAGGTGGTGATGAGCTGCCTTCTTGAACCCAATGCGGTCCATGTGGTGTAGGTACACCCACGGTGCTGTAGGGGAGGGAGTTCCAGGATTTTGACCCAGCGACAGTAAAGAAACGGCGATACAAGTGGAAAGAGCCATGGGCATAATGGGATAATTGATTATACTCGGCCATGCAGCCCTCAAAGCACCAGCAGGGTAGCCATGAGCTTTCATCAACCACAAGGGATACCATTCTATACCTAGTCGGGACCTAGGGTCGATTCCCGACTAGGGTCACTGTCTGTGCACATTTTCCCCGTGTCTGCATGGGTTTCCTCCGGGTGTTCCAATTTCTACCCACACTCCAAAAATTTGTGGGTTAGGTTGATTGGCCATGGTAAATTGCCTCTTAGTGTCAAGGGGATTGGCAGGGTAGACACATGGGGTTACGAGGATAGGGCCTGCGTGGGATTGTTGGGCCAAGTGGCCTCCTTCTGTACTGTAGGGATTCTATGATTTTATGATTCTATGACTCAAAGCTCACAAATAAGAATGGCACCCATGTACACCTAATTCTGACTAATGTGGGGTATTCTTGGGTCTTTTCCGAGTGCTGTGTTGTGTTGCTCTCTCCTCACTGTGAGCTGTGCTGCAGACAGAGTTTCCCTTGTCTGGGATGACTTTAGTGGCCGTCCATCTCACATCTGAGGATGTGGCTTGGTGGGAGTCTCCTGAGCAATGGCTGGTGGATCACCAATTGCTGTGACACTCAGACACATCAGTGTCAGTGGCAGAGGATTGGAGGAAAGGTCATGGCCATCAATAAGTCTTCAGGGATGCCGCTGGATGGCAGCTGCTTTCCACCCCTGCTGCTGTTGGGTCCATTGACAGTCACTGACTTCCTGAGAGGGACCTGGATGTGACTGTAGGCTGCTCATCCCTATCTAGCCTGGAATGGGATTCGAGAGGCCAGAAACATGTCGTGCTGGTCAGAAGCCATAACCAGAATTGCATCAGTGAGCTGCTAGGTTTAGCCCTCGCTGACAATCTCTGGTCTGTCAATGGTGGAAATCATGTGTTCAGTTGAGCAGATCATCATAGAACTCCTGGCTCAAAGAACTCCTCCACTGTCTGTGACAGAATGTGCAAGCCCCCTGGTATCTCTGGCACATCTCCATGCACCTTGCACTGGATGTCCAGAATCTGCTGCCTAATGGTCAACTCCAGCAGAATCGACATCAGCCTGGGGCTCATCTCCTTGGTCACCACCAGAACACCTTTGAATCCTCTCCCTACATCCTTCTCCTCCTGCGTAAAGACAGATGTATCATTCATTTAACACCCTATCAATGTCCTTTGGCTCCAAGCACAGATTGCCCCCTTGATCTCTAATGGGCCCTACTCTTTCCCTGGTTATCCTCTTCCCCTTAATATACTTACAGAAAATCTTTGGATTCTCCCTTATCCCATCCACCAGTGCTTTCTCATGCCCCTCTTTGCTCTCCTAATTTGCTCTCCTTCTTGAGTTCCCCCCACCCCCATGCACTTTCTATACTCCATTGCTGACGTGGTCCCTTTGTACCTGCTAAAAGTCTCTCTTTTCCTTTTTATCCAAGCCTGAATATTCCGAGACATCCAGAGTTCTCTCTGCTCATTTCTCCTACATTCCAACCTAAAGGGAACATGTTGGACCTATGCCCATTTCCTTTTTGAAAGACCACCCCCACCCCGCTGCACATTTTCCCACAAGAAGCTGTTCCCAGTGAACTTTGGCCAGATCTTGCCTTATTCTAATAAGATCTGCCTTCCTCCAATCCAAACCATTTTTTTCAGACTATCTTTTTCCTTTCCATAACTGTAATAACTCAAGAAGTCCAACTGGAAAGGAACGTGATTTATTTACAAAATGCAAACTAAAACCACTACCATGGTATACACACAATAGTCTCTGCTGTGGATCATTAGTTCAGCAGGCCCAGTCCTGGGCCTGCCTTTTAAAAGGCTTAGGTTATGAGTTCCAGCTATGCAAGCCATTGCCTGTTACCAGGGGAACTCATACTCAATGAGCACAGGGAGTTCGATTAGTGATTCCCCATCGGTCTCATGGAAGTTATCACACCCCTCCCCCTCCAGTCCTCGGGTTCTCCCTCGCTCGCATGATGATGGGGCCTCTACCGTCTCTTCGACCAAGGCCTCATCTCCAGCGCTTGTACGGTCTGGTCCAGGGGTGTATCATGAGTCGGTGAATGCTTCTTTCATGCAGTATGCTGAAGAGCCACTGCAGGGGGCCAGACCTTGATGGCGACCTCTGACTGGGTTTCTGCTGCCTCTGTCTCCGTATCTGAGACAGAATCATCAGTGTCCTGAGGACTGGCTCTTGAGGTTTGAGCGGGCAGAACTGTCCTGTCTGCAGGCCAGTGTGAAGGATGCCATTGGTGGCATTTCCGGAGAACCCATCGCCTCCGTGAGAGTTCCCTGTTACAGAGGTGATCAATGTGCTTTTTGAAGGTCTTCTCCCTGGGTTTGCACCTTATTCAACACCAGTCCTGCTTTTTCGAGAATAACTCCCGGATCCATGGAGAACCATCACCGAAGTTTCTCACATGGATTGTATCTCCTGGCTTGAAGACTCTATCTGGCCTCTGACCATTGTGGCCCCTTTTCTGTCTTCATGTTTTAACGCAACTTTGTCGCCCAAATTGGGAACGTCAGGCTAAGCCTTTTCCGAAGATATGGCCCATCAATAGCTCCACTGGGGCTATTCCCATCGTCATATACTACATAGTCCAAAAGTTGAAAGGAAAATGCGCGAGCTTTGTTTCCAGTGAACCTGTGGTTTGTTTCTACATGCTACTTATGGGCCAGAATTTTACCATCCCACCCGCCATTGGAATCAGAGCAGGCGAGGGGCGGATCATGGAAAGGTCGTTGACCTCGGGCAGGAATTTATGGCTTCGGGATGATCGAGGCAGTAAAATCCCATCCATGATGTCTCGAACGCCCGCTCAGCCAGGCCGTTTGAGGACGGGTGGTAGGGTGCTGTGCAGATATGCTTTTGATACTCCTCTTACCTTAACCTAGTCTCCTCATCTAATTCTACTTCAGCTTACTTACCCTGAATGTAGCTTTAAATTCGAGAGAAATAACTTACCCATCACATACCTATCTCTCCTTTGTAGCCTCTAACCCTGCAGCAGGGAAAGACCACTCTCAATCAATCAATTTATAGCTTTCCTGTGATGTTACTACTTACTTTGTTTTCAAACTTAAGGCATTCCCAGACTCTTGGGCACTCCACTCCCCACTCACCGAGTATCTCCCGCAGGTCTGCCTCTTTGTTCCTCCTCCTTTTTTTATTCATTTGTGGAACATGGGCGTCGCTGGCTGGCCAGCATTTATTGTCCATCCCTAGTTTCCCTTGGGCAGTTGAGAGTCGTTGAGAGTCGTTGAGAGTCGTTGTGGCTCTGGAGTCACGTGTAGGCCAGACCAGGTAAGAACGGCAGATTTCCTTCCCTAAAGAACCAGATTCCTTTGCCCAATAATTGACAATGGTTTCATGGTCATCAGTAGATTCTCAATTCCAGATATTTTTATTGAATTCAAATTCCACAATCTGCCATGGCAAAATTTGAACCCGGGTCCCCAGAATATTAGCTGCAGTTCTGGATTAATAGTCCAGCGCTAATATCACAAGGCCACTGCCATTGCCACTGAAGCTGAGTGATGTAGGCCACGCTCCCTGGGTTGTATTTATCCTCTCCCCGCTCCACGAGTATCTCCCACAAGTCCACCTCTCCGCTCCTCCTCCTGAAAGTGAGTGATCACTAATGATAAACTTCCAGTCTTCCTTAGACACAGGGATGGTGCCAGAGGACTGAAGAATTGTGAATGTTACACTCTTGTTCAAAAAGGGGTGCAAGGATAAAGCCAGCAACTATAGACCAGTCAGTTTGACTTCAGTGGCAGGGTACTTCTCGAAAGCATAGATTGGGATGAAATTAATAAAGTTTTAAAGTTTATTTATTAATTATTACTGTCACAATGAAGTTACTGTGAAAATCCTCTAGTTGCCACACTTCGGCGCCTGTTCAGGTATACTGAGGGAGAATTTAGCATGGCCAGTGCACTTAACCAGCATGTCGTTTGGACCGTGGGAGGAAACCAGAGCACCCAGAGGAAACCCACACAGACACAGTGAGAATGTGCAGACTCCGCACAGACAGTGACCCAAGTAGAGAATCGAACACAGATCCCTGGCGCTGTGAGGCAGCAGTGCTTGCCACCATGTCGTCCTATAGTCACTTAGACAAGTGCAGGATAATTAAGGAATGCCTGCATGGATTCATTAAGAGAAAATCAAGTTTAACTAATTTGCTGGAGTTTTTTGATAAAGTAACACAGATGGTTGATAATGGCAATGCTGTTGATGTCATGTACATGGATTTTCAAAAGATATTTGGCACAGTGCCACCCACAGACTTGTGAGCAAAATTCAAGCTCATGGATAAAAGGGAAAGTAGGCACTTGGATATGAAATTGGCCGAGTGACAGGAAACAGAAAGTTGTGATAAGTGGTTGCTTTTCAGATTGGAGGAAGGTGGAGTTCCCGAGGGATCAATGTTGGAATTCTTGCTCTTCCTGAATTGTGTTAATGAATTAGACTGCAGTGTTCAGGGCATGATTTCAAAATTTGCAGATGATATGAAGTTTGAAACATTGTCAACCGTGATCAGGATAGTATTGAACTTCAAAAGGACATAGACATGTTGGTAGATTGGGCAGAGAAGTGGCTGATGAAGTTCAATGTAGAGAAGTGTGAGGTGGTTCATTTTGGCAGGAAGAATATGGAGAGACAGTATAAACTAAAGGGAGAAGCATCAAAGGACATGCAGGAACAGAAGATCCTTGGTGTATATGTACATAAATCACTGAAGATGGCAGGACATGTTGAGAGAGCAGTTAGTAAAACATATAGTATCTTAGGCTTTATGAATAGGGGCATTGAGTACAAGAGTAAAGAGGACATGTTGAACTTGTATAAGACACTAGTTAGGCCTCATTTTAGTATTGTACCCTTGCAGATCTCAAAAGAGCTTTCTACAGTGCTGCAGCCAAGTTTGCTAGATGACTCAAGGCTACAGATCTCGGCTGCAGCCTCTGTCCAGGCTTCTCTTGTTTGACTGTTCTCCTCTTTCCATCAGCTGGCTTGAGAACTTTTCACCTGTCACTTACCGCCAAGAGGAGGCCCAGGGAATCATCAACAAAGCACGGGACTGTTCACTTTGGGATCTTCCCCAGCTTCTGTCTCCATTCTCTCCGTCATCTGTGAAGAGAAAAAGAGAGTTGGTTTGTAATATCTCCCTGAACACTTGCTATTCATCAGGCGAATGGGTCAGCTACATTTCAATGTTCTTCCCTAAGCAAGGGTCCAGACTGCTTCCAAACACGATGATTAGTCATGCACATTTATAAATAAGCTCTTACCTTTTGCAGCAAGTTGTAGGAAATCAAAATCTCCACCACAAATAACTCAGGCGCCCAAACATTGTTTTTTTGGCACAGCTGCCACTGACCCATGCAAGGGGTCCCTTTAAATTGGTGGCCGTGACCCTACTTCTGGGTCATGGCCTGCCCCCTCTAACCCCCGACATCTGATCATTTCTGATGGGTACACTGCCCACCATCTATAGCTGCTGTTGGTAGTTCCTCAGCTGGGCGGCAGTCAATAGATTCAGAGGGGATTTGGGAAAAAAACCTTTTCACTCAGAGGAATGCACTGCCTGGAAAAGTAGTGGACGCCGGAAACGTTAAAACCTTCGAAAAATATTTGGATGAGCAGTTGAAATATCATAACATTCAAGGATATGGGACATGTGCAGGAAAATGGGATTAGCGCGCAACTTTAAGGGTAGTGTGCGCTTGATGAGCCAAAGGTCCTTTTCTGCATTGTATGACTCTGTGACATGTATTATACACCGTCTTTCAGAGGTAGTGCAGGTGTCGGCAATCCACTTACTTCTGCATCAGCCTTTTGCCCCGCATCAGCATGCCTGGTAAAATTCTGTTAGTTGTGTCCAGCCATTAAGAGGGCTAAAAACTTTATTTGTTACCAAAGCTTTCTTAGTTTTTCTTACAGGTTAAGAGTTAGTTAGCTAAAGTGTGATGAATGGAAAAAATGTTCTTGGATGTTTACCCACATGACAGTGGACATGATTGAATGGTTGGGTAACTTGATTTCCTCCTTCATTGCTGTTCTACACCAGCAGGGCTCAACACTTTTCTACAGGGGTCAGCAAATGAAGCTGTACTGATTGTAACACACAAAGACACGACACCATCGTAACTTCATTTAAACTTTTACTTCAGGAGGTAGACAGGCACTTGCTGCACCCAAGAGGTAACCAACAGAGGAAAAACCACACAAAGTAGGACAAAGTGAAATATGCCTCGAAAACATTTGTTGCCCTTTCCATCCCTATGGTAGGATCTGGGTGGGATTGTTGCCGGTGCAGGCTCGATGGGCAGAATGGCCTCCTTATGCACAGTAAGGATTCTATGATTCTAATTTTAATTGAAGTGAATAAGCTTTCATTATAAAAAGGGATACAAGATTTAACTGTGAGCCAATAAAAGGTAAGTCACTATCAGCCGAACAGCAGATTCTGAGGCCAGAATTTTACCGGCTTGTCCGCCACGGGGGAATTGGGCATGGAAAGGTCCGCCGACCTCGGGCGGGATTTTATGATTTCAAGCGAGGCGTAAAATCCCATCCTGAGATTCAGCTGTAACTGTGCAGGTGATGTAACTGAGCAAAACAAATCGCCAAAGCAGAGCCAATCTGAGGGAGGGCATGAGGGGTAATGAGAAAGACACAGGAAAAAAAGAGGAGGGAAGGGGGACAAAAATAAAAAAAATTGTGGGAGAAGGGATCAGCGCCAGCTCACAAGAAAAATAGCGAGTGTGCAGGGGGGGAGGGGAAGAGGAATGAAGAAAGCTGAGGTGGTGAAAGAGACAATAGGGCAATTTCAATGTGAGCCAAGAATGGGGAAAGCTTTAATTTTGTGCTCAAGGGATCAAGGTAGCAACAAAAGCCTGGTTAAAAGCCTTGGCGCGAATGAACGATTAGAGCAAATTCCCCAGCAAGGATGAGAAGGAGACTGAGTGGGGGATGGGAGGAAGGAGGTTGCAACCGCACCAATGTGTGGAGGTGACAGACCTGAAGGTGTTTCTTTTAACATAAGGCCACCTTTCCAAGTGAGTACACATCTGATCCAGTCACTAAGAACATTTACACATTAATTACTACGGGTGTTTTTTGTAGCCTGTGCCATAGCAACACAATTTCCACTGCATAATAACTGCAAAATGACACTGTGTAATATTATCAGTCATTATGGATATTGTAAAGACAAGAACAAATGTTGCAGCTATGCCGACAGCTTTATTAATAATATTCTGTCATTAAAATGGGAACTGCTGCAGATACTGAATATTACAACCTGAAAGTACAAAAAATAACTTGTAGTAAGCTAATTTAGGACAACTCTCTGTGAAATATAAACAATTCAAATAACACACTGTTCCACCACAATGATTGACTTGGGCAACCTAAGGGAATGAAAATGTGAGGGTTTTCTAACTGGAAAAGTAATTAAAAACTACAACTAATGGGGTACAGTTATAAAAATTTACTTCACATTGTATTTTTAACCACTGCCTGTAAAATGCAGTTGGTCAAGTGAACTGCAATGCAAGACCGATAATATAGATAATATAGATAACATAGATTTTCACTTGACAGTCAGAAAAAAATCCATGTTTCAGGCTCATTATCATTTGATGTTGGTTAATCCCCTTCCTCAGGAAGTTAAGTGAATTGGGGGGACTCCCCTGGAGTGCTGCACAGCAAAATAGTTCAACACGTTGGCTAACTGGACAACTGTAGATCAAACACATTTTAACACCTGTAATTCCCCATACCCCTGCACCCTCCCCCCCTCATTTAATAGTTTAAAGCCCTATCAACGACCCTAGTTATACGATTTGCCAGGACTCTGGTCCCAGCACGATTAACACTGTACAACAGGTTTGTGATTCTCGCTACCAGTAGGGATGGGAACGGGGACTGCAAGGAGGACGAGCAAACTGCCCATGGTACCATGGTGCAGGGAGCCGTTGAGGCAGAGGAAGTAAAGAGAAATATAGTGGTAATTGGGGATAGTGCAGTTAAGGGCATAGACACTGTTCTTTGTGACCAGGATAGAGAATGCCATAGGTTGTGTTGCCTGCCTGGTGCTCGGGTCCAAGATGTATCCTCTGGGCTGCATAGGAACTTGGAGTGGGAGGGTAAGAATCCAGTTGTCGTGGTCCATGTAGGTACCAATGACATAGGCATAACAGGAACAAAGGATGTGCAGAGCGAGTATGAAAAGCTAGGAACCAAATTAAAAAGCAGAACCAACAAAGTGGTAATATCTGGATTACTACCTGAACCACACGCGAATTGGCACAGGGTCAATAGGATTAAGGAGACGAATACGCGGCTCAAGGATTGGTGTGGGAGGAATGGGTTCGAATTCATGGGACATTGGCATCAATATTGGGGCAGATGGGACCTGTTCGGATGGAATGGTCTCCGTCTGAATCGTGCTGGGACCAGAGTCCTGGCAAATCGTATAACTAGGGTCATTGATAGGGCTTTAAACTATTAAATGGGGGGGGGGAGGGTGCAGGGGTATGGGGAATTACAAAATTGAGGTAAAGGAGAGAGTACAAGTGCAGGTTAATGTTGAGGACATTCAACTAGTTAAAGGAGTAGAGGGCTCGGGAGATGTTAGTAGCATTTCGACAAACTGGGTCCAGATAAAGGCTGGCATAAAGACGCTTTGCCTGAATGCACAAAGCATTCGAAAAGAAGTAAATGAGTTGATGGCACAAATCCATACAAATGAGTATGATCTAGTGGCCACCACAGAAACATGGTTGCAGGGTGACCGGGACTGGGAACTGAATATCCAGGGGTATCCGACATTTCGGAAGGATAGACAGGTAGAAAAAGGAGGTGGGGTAGCTCTGTTAATAAAGGATAATATCAGGACGGTAGTGAGAGACGACATAGGCTCTAAGGAGCAAACCGTGGAATCGTTGTGGGTGGAGATAAGGAATAGTAAGGGGAAAAAGACACTGGTAGGCGTGGTCTATAGGCCCCCAAATAAAAGCTTAGAGGTGGGGAGGGCTATAAACAAGCAAATAATGGATGTGTGCAAAAACGGAACGGCAATAATCATGGGGGATTTTAACCTGCATATTGATTGGTCGACTCAAATTGGACGTGGAGGGCTTGCGGAAGAGTTCTTAGAATGCTGTCGGGCTAGTTTCACTGAACAGTATGTTACAGAACCTACGAGAGAGCGAGTTATCTTAGATCTGGTACTGTGTAATGAGACAGGTAGAATTAAGGATCTTCTTGTGAGGGATCCTCTTGGTTTGAGTGATCATAATATGGTTGAATTTCTGATACAGATGGAGGGTGAGAAAGTAGGGTCCCAAACCAGTGTCCTCTGCTTGAACAGGGGGGAGTACGATAGGATGAGGGTGGAATTGGCTAATGTAGACTGGGCGAGCAGACTGGTAGGTAGGACAGCTGAGGAACAGTGGAGGATTTTTAAGGAGATTTTTTTAAGTACTCAGCAAAAATATATTCCGGTGATAAAGAAGGACTGTAAGAAAAGGGATAACCAGACGTGGATA